>NC_081847.1:92684388-93055763 GCF_963259705.1 Myotis daubentonii
GATAGAGGACGGCGCCCCAACCCACTCATCCGCCCTGCTCTGTGTGTGACAGGGGACGGTGCCCCAACTCCCCTATCAGACCTACTCTGTGAGTGATGGGGGGAGCTCCTCAACCCCCTGATGGGCCCTGCTCTGTGCGTGACAGGAGGGAGCTCCCCAACCCCCTGATGGGCCCTGCTCTGTGCATGACAGGGTACAGAGCCCCAACCCCCCTGATGGGCCCTGCTCTGTGTGTGACAGGGGGCAGTGCCCCAACCCCCGGATTGGCCCTGCTCTGTGCGTGACAGGGGGTCACGCCGCAACCTCCCCATCGACCCCGCCTTGAGTGTGACAGGGGGCGGCGCCCCAACTCCCCAATCGGCCCTGCTCTGAGCCCGACCAGGGGCTGCACCTAGGGATTGGGCCTGCCCTCTGCCACCCGGGAGCAGGCCTAAGCCAATAGGTCGTTATCTCCCGAGGGGTCCCAGACTGCTAGAGGGCACAGGCCGGGCTGAGGGACCCTCTCTTCCCCCCGAGTGCACAAAATTTTGTGCACCGGGCCTCTAGTTATAATTAGCCATTATGAAACATATGTATTATGTAAATGCAACATAAATGCATTTGATCTTTTGATAATTAATAAATGTACAATAAAAATATTATCAAAAACACATATCTTAGTGAGAGAGATGAAACTTTTCAAATTAGTCCATGTGTTTGTGAATACCTATTAATTATTGCTACAATAAGAGGCAGTTCTGCACCAATTTTATTTTTCTACTTGTATGCTCAAGTAAGCATTCCAGCAACCTTGTTCAGGTAAATAAGTAGTAGGAAATTAAAAGTCTATTTTTTTTCCTGTAGTAACATTACTCAATTATTTAACCTGCCCTCAAGTTTTATGTTAAAAAAAATCACATCTTATCAAAATATTCAATTAAGTGTCAGCCTCGTTGGGTTCTTTCCTACATTTTGTTGAAAGAAATCATTGGAAGCCACTCATTTTATAAAGGATTAATTATCAGGTTCTTCACTTGGGGTTCTCATTTTATTTCTTTTTTTTTTTTTTAATCCTCACCTGAGGATATTTTTCCACTGATTTTTAGAGAGTGAAAGGGAGAGGGACAGACAGAGAGAAACACCAATGTGAAGGAGACACATGGATTGGTTGCCTCCCGGGCCAGGAGCCTGCAACCGAGGTACATGCCCTTGACGGGAATTGAACCTGGGGGCTTTCAGTCCACAGCCCGATGCTCTATCCACTGAGCCACACTGGCTAGGGCTAGGGCTCTCATTTTTTCAACATCAACAGCAACATTGTGGATCGCCCTCCTGCTCTGTCCTCCCCCACAACCTCCTTCCTGCAGGTCTGTCACATCCTCCCCGTTCCTGCCGTATCTGCCCACTTTCATAGCGTGTGGGGTCCTGGGCCTGGTGACCCTCCTCGTCCGTTATCCCCGTGTCCACACGTGGCTCTGCTCAGTTCCCTTCCCGGGACATCCTCCCGCCCAGGGCAGACCCCGCTGGCCCTGGATTCTCATGAACTTACACCCAAAACAGGGAAATACACACCGGCGACCGGCACCCTATTTCAGATCTGTCCCAGCCCCGGGCAGGGGCAGCCACACAGCCAGGACCGCCGATCCGAGCGGCAGCCTGGGCGGCAGATGCTGAGCCCCTGGCCCCGTCGCCTCCCCGGTCTAAGGCTGATGGCTGGGGCAGTGATGGGGTGTGTGACCTTCACCTCAAGGACAAAGGGACACTAGAAGCCGGGGAGGCCTCGCCATCACCGCCCAGGAGAGCCGCCCTTTCCCGAGGGAGGGCCGGCCCAGGAGGGAGCTGGTGCTCATTCCTAGATTCCCAGGAAGGAACGCTGTGCCCAGTGGGCCGCGGGCGGGTGTCAAAGCAGCAAACCCAGGAGAGGGGAAGCCGCAGCTGGAGACTTTCAACCGGAGCGGGAGCTTCTGATCAAAGAAATCTTGGGGGACCCACAGGCAAACAAGCCCTCGGCAGAAACATGCCTTCCCCAGCTCCCGAACCCCAAATCAACTCTGGAGGCACAGGGGCCCCTGGAACAGCATTAGGGGTTCCCGGGCCGGAGAAGGAGCGCGGGAGGCAAGAGAGAAGCCAAATTAGGTAAGAACTCAGCTTTCAACAAAGACAGGGAACCAAATAGAATACACTGATTGCAAAAAAAAAAAAAAAAAAGAATACATTGATTGCTAGAAGGATGTAGCTCTTGGTCCTGAAGGTAAATAGAGCCCTTTTTGTCCCAATATCAGCTTGACTAGAAAATCTACATGACCTCTGACCTGTCATCCAAGGGGTAGGAAATCTCTAGCCTACAAATGAGGCTGGAATCTTCTATTACCACTATACTGAGTCCAACAAATTCAATATATTTGTTAGAACTCTCCAATACTTGTGTGATGACCACATGCATGAATGAATTTATTAAGTCCCAGTTAAAGAATTCTGGTATTGTCAACGTGGAAATCACTGAGGTCAGATTCTAATGAAACTCGTTCAAAAATCCCTACAAAATTGGCACCCTGACTGGAATGGTCATAAGTCTGGTATGCAAGTCATCGTGTCTTCATAGCACCACAATTAAATGCATATATTTCATTTACTAAGAGGGTGATAGCTCTCAAAGTGTGGGATGTAGGAAACACAGGCAAATTATGCAATTATTCTGCCTTTTCCTACAAAGCCATTTAATGTAAAAATATCTCATTAAGAACTAGTATAGGGAAAGGTGAAATGAGCAGAGAAAGATGTATGAAACCTAACCATTTTCTTTCTTTTCTTTTTCTTTTTAGTGAGAAAAGATTTATAGAGTGAGTAAATTTAGATTAATCAGAAAACAATGTTAGAAATATTGGATGGCCGAAATTAAAAATAGAATAAAGAAGGAAGGGAAAATACATTTAGAGTGGGAACTAGTATGTAAATTATTCTACTAATCCTGTAATTTTATTCTTATCTTGGCCAAGCCTTACCTGTGCCTCCTACCACATTCCTGGACTCCATTTCATTTCTTAACCACAAAAAAGTCAATCACCTAGCCCTGGCCAGTTGCTCAGTGGTTAGAGCATTGACCCACAGACCAAAGGGTCTCAGGTTTGATTCCCAGACAAGGGCATGTACCTGGATTGCAGGTTCCATCCCCAGCCCTGGTGGGCGTGGGAGGCAACCAACACATCAATATTGCTCTTGCGCGCGCCATTCTTCCTCCTTCCTTTCCACTCTCCCTGGAAATCAATGGGAAAAATATCCTGGGATGAGGATTAACAAAATACAAACAAAAGACTTAATCACCTATTTCCCAATGTCTCCATTTATTCTCTGTGCTGATGAATTAGTATTCATTTGAACATCTGTTGCAGAATTTATCATGCAACCATAACAAAACTATTCATATATAAGTATTTCTTTCTTTTCCACTTCCTTACTCTCTTATTCCCCTTTTCTAAGGAAGAAGGAGGCCTTCTGACTCGCACGTGGATCAGCCTTGGGGTGCGGAATTGAAGTGAACAGGTTGACGTTCTGGCAGGAGGCCGTCAGAGTTTATTGTACTTCTCCGGGATTCCTGCTCTGATGAGAACATCAAATGCGGCAGCAGAAAGAGAAGGAGGTGGTAGGCAGAACTGGTGGATGGAGGAAAAGAGGAAGTGAATGCAGACATCGGTATGGTAGCGCAGGGGAAAGGGAGGGCGGGAATTTGGCAATTGCCAAGGGAGCAGCGCTAGGTCTCGGCAAGGAGAGAGCTGGGGTTTGGTGGGAACCTGAGAGCAAGGCATCGAGAGAAAGACCTTGGAACAGCTGCGTCTGGAGAGTCTGAGGAACAGAGGGAGGGAGGGAAGAGGGCGCGGAGGAATGGGGCTGTGGGTCATGAAGCTGCTGAGAGCTGCAAGTTGTGGCCTACACGGTCACTCCTTAGAGAAAAGCTCTTACTGTCACTGTCCCTCCTTTCCTCTGACAACCAAGTACAGACAACAGTGCAGAGGGACTTTGACAGGAGAGAGTGGCTGCACCCGCCACAACTCACAGTCATGACCCGACTACCAGCCCCTGCACTAGTATGGCTCTCGGCCTATGATTGCATTGAACTTGGACCTGCATCCTGGGTCTGACAATGGGTGCAATGAGAAGGCTCCCCATGAGAGAAGGGCCCCCATTCCTCAGTAAAAACGCAAAGCTAATCAAGAAGCAGCCCTTCCCTCTCCCCGGTCTTTTTTTCTTTTTCTTCGAAGCAGAATTGATGGTCAAGGCTGGAGTAACCATCTGGACCATGAAGTAAAGGCCCAGAAAATCCCAGAGAACTAAGCACTGACCAATTCAGAACTGAATATTGAGACATGAACTAACCAGTGACCACTGCTTTTGGGTTTTCCATAGTGTGAGAAAAACAAACATCTATTTACCTAAACCACATAGCGGGGGTTTCTGTGACTTATAACTGAAGGCATCCTTAGTTAAATCAAGTAAAAAATCCCACTTTTGATGATCAACAGTATCTCGAGGAATAGACAGAACCACTTCAAGACAGACTGTCAGCAGCTGGAATGTATTAACCTATTATCACAACACATCCTAATTACATACATGGGTATACCTCCCCAATTCTGAGACCTGCAAGAAGGACTGCATTTCTATTAGCCTGCCCATCTCCAATATTATCATCACTACAAGGTTATTAAATGCTGGCTGACTGAATGCATGCAATTGAGGATACTAATAAAAGAAGAAATATCAGTTAAGGTATAAACCGGTCCTTTAAAGCCAACTCAGAAAAATTTTCATTTTAATCAATACCTTTTGTCCTACCTTTAGACACTTGAGCTATATCCATTTGGAAATAAGTTAAACTTTGAATTTTCTAAGTACTAGGTTTCTAAGTCGATCTTCCCTCTATATTAGCCCCACCCAATCAAGCCACCATTTGGTGTTGCTTGTGTGAGAAATCAACCATAGGATAAATAAACTCATAGGATAAATAAATCCAGCTTATATTATGCTTTTTTTCAATATTTTTTCCTATGTAACAAGATGCTTAAGTCAAAATACTGATTTGCACATTCTGCATAAATTTACATATTATGCTCAAGCATCCTTAACTCTAAGCTTGTAAAATAAAACCCAATTAATTAATTAGTGCAACCTACTGCAATTGTATTTAAACCCAATATTCACAGCATGACACAGTGTATTTTTAAACCAATTAATTTAATTACATTCCGGTTCTGAAAAAGCAGACAGATGAAGACAAAGAGCTACTGATAGACATAAAAAAAAAAAAGATAGAAGCAAGGGAGGATGGTGTCCCCTTATGAATTTAATTTGAACATCAACATTAGAAGTCTGAAAATCAGGAATATGAATTAAAATCTTGAAGACCCTAATGTCATCAACCTCTGTTCTAGTATGATAAGAAATCTATTCTCGATAAGTAAATCCAGCTTATATCATGCTTTTTTTCAATACTTTTTCCTATGTGAGGAGGGACAAGGGACAATTTTCTCTGAGTGCAGTTCTACGCCAGTCATACTGACGGATGTTATGTAAGAACCGGGTTCTCTTGAGATTATTGCTGTAATAGCTGCTGTGACTGCACCCCACACCCATGCCTCTTCCCCCTGAACTATGGTCCTTACAGTTACTATCCCACCATTTCACATGCAATGATTCCACACTTATTTTGTGTATGCAATTTTCTCTTATGAACTTGACCAGCCTCTGCAAAGGCCAGGACTCGCCCTGTGTCTGTGGTTTCCTAAGTCCCGGCAGCGTCTTCCAGGCGAGATGTTCTATTGTTTGGCCTGGAGAGCACGCACTGCGTTGTGAGGAGGAAAACATTTAAGAGCCAGTGTGGCTTCACAGAGGTCATTCCGTCTTGTTTTGAAGTGACCGGCGCACTGGTGATCTGAGGGACAACACCACGAGACCTTCGGAAAGATCCTATTATAGAAGCAGACCCACAGAGTGGCCAGTGTTGCAACCAGTTGAAAAGAATAAATTCAGAGTTCAAGAAAATGATGGGCAAAATGATGAATGATGAAATTTATAAGGCACAATCAGAAGTTATAAAAAAAATTAACAATGAGCATTCCATAACTAAAAACCTATATATATAAAAGGCAATGACCATAATGGCCATGACGGCCATAATGACCAGTCGCTGTAATGCCCACTGTGGTCAGCAAACCGCCTGATCAGGGGGTGGGGCCAGCTGGCCAACCTCGCAGCCCCTCCCCACTGCCTGCCTGCCCCTGATCAGACTCTCCCACCCCAACAAGAGCAGGCCTATGGCCAAATACCCTCTCCCTTTCCCCGGGCCAGCCCTGTCCCCTATCAGCCTGCCCCACCACCATAGGCCTGCAGCCCCTCCACTCTGGCCGGCCTGCCCCTGATCACACCCCCCACCCCAATAGGAGGCAGGGCTGGGTGACCAACCTCTTGCAGCCCCTCCCCCTGGCTGGCCACACCGATGGGTCCCCACCACCCTGATCGGCCCACAGCCCCTCCCCCCAGCCGGCCCCACCCCTGATTGCTCCCCCCACCCCAGATCAGCCCCACCTCCCCATCAGGGGAAGGGTCAGCCAGCCAACCACCTGTGGCCTGTCCCCCAGGCTACTGGCCCCCCAATTGGCCCCCAACTCCAATCGGGGGCGGGGCCCGCCAACACAATCGCCTTCCTCCAGCCAGCCCAGCTCTGATTGGTCCTGATCGGGGCAGGCTGGCCAGCCAACCTCCAGCCATCTCCTCCTCCTGACAGGCCCAGCTCTGATCTGCCCTGATTGGGGCTGGGCCGGCTGGACCCCACCTGTGCACGAATTCGTGCACTGGGCCTCTAGTAATATATATAAAATGAAGAGCTCAATAAATAGGTTCAACAGCGGTTCAGACACAGCAGACCACAAAGTTAGTAAACTCAAAACAAAAAAAGAATGTAAAATCTGAAACGAAGAGATAACAGTGATAATGGAAAGAAGCCTACAGGACATGCTAGACAAAGTAAAAATATATCATACTTATAAAATTAGAGTACAAGAAAGAGATGAAAATGGAATTGGGTAGAAGAATTATTGTAAAAATAATAGCCAAGACTTTTTAAAAAATTAAATATAAGCTATAAACCTACAGAATCATGAAGCTCATCAAATCCAAGTAGGATAAACCCAAAGAGAACGCACTGAGCAAGGCTCAACCTCACGAAACTGCTAAACACTTGAATCCAAGAGAAAAACCTTTAAGGCAGGCAGCACTCTTTGAAGGACAATAATAAGACTGACTAATTACTTTCAAAAGTAATCCACCACTCAGCAACAAAAGTCTTTAAAGAGAAGATCATAGAATGACATCTATGTGTTAAAAGATAATCAGTGCTATTCAGTGTTGGCCAGAACGCAGAGCCAGTAGAGTTTCCATGCACTGCATGAGGAGTGCAAATGGATGCAATGACCTGGGAGAACTGTTTGGTCCCATCCACTATGCATATACACACCAACCTGCAACGCAGCAATGTCACTGAGGGAGAAATGCATATGAGATTTCGGAGCTAATTCACGTTGCACACATTATAATACCACTAGAGGCCCGGTGCACAAAATTTGTGCATGGGTAGGGTCCCTAGGCCTGGCCAGTGATCAGGGCCAATCAGGGCCTTCCAGCTGACGGCCTTGGCCTTCCTTCATTCCACACCACCCCCTGGTGGTCAGCGCATGACATAGCGAGCGAGCGAACAACTTGGCTCTCCATCAAACTCCCAAGGGGATGCTCTGCATATTAGCCTTTTATATAGAGAGATAACTCAGTGTTGTCACAGATGGGGTTCTCTGGAAGATCAAAGCCTGTGAAAGGAAAGGGGAAACAGAATTTGACAGAAGGAAATGAACTCCCACACAAGCCCTAGGAAGCTTCAGCCAACCTATTAGGAAGCCCGCCCTACGTCCCTCTCATGGCAGAAAGAGATGGGTATTTATACCTCTCAGCAGCTGGATTCAGGATGCCCTGGGAAGGATGTAATGTTGGCCGAGTCAACTCTCTAGCGGAAGGCAACTCTGAAAGAGCAGACAGCTCCAGTTCACCTGCTGCCCACTCTCTCCACACTGGGCAGCAAGTTCTTTCTTGAAAGAGAAACTGGGCAGCACATGTCCAGGTCGCCCACAAGGGTTTCAACGGCCTGGTTCTCTTTTAAACCTACACAAACCTTGTAGGGAAGCCACACATGTTCTCTGCTCAGGGCTTTTGCACAAGCTGTTAGCTCTGTCAGGGACTCACTTCCATCAGTGATTTGTCTGGGTAATCCTTTTACCTTCCTCAAGTTTTTACTCAGCTATCATCTTCTCAGTGAGGACCAAACTGAATAACATATGTTAATTTCCAATCAATTCCAATCCCATACTCCACATCCTCTTTACATTATTCTATGTTTGCTTCATTCCTTTGTACATATCATCTCCTAGCAGCTATATGTATAAAAACCTAAGCAACCGTCCAACTGTTTGACCGTTCACCCAGTAGCTATGATGTGCAATGACCACCAGGAGGCAGACTCTCTGACCAGTAGAGGAAGGAGCCCGATTCCTCACGGAATCAGCCATGGGTTGGGTTGCTGCTGGGGCACCATCAGCCCCAAATCTGCTTCACCTGCACCCCGGACCCAGAGATCGGTTTTGGCCCAATCCCCACAGGCCAGGCTGAGGGACCCCACCAGCGCACAAAAGCATGCGCCAGGCCTCTAGTGTTAGATAATTTACTATGTTTACATGAGATAGCTGATCATTGGACACCTCCCCATCCAGAATGTAAACTCCATAAAGACAGGAATTTTTGCTTTTTTTACTGATATGTTTCTAGAACAATACTTGAGACATATTCCGTCTTAATATTTTCCAAATGAAATTGAATATGTTTACCTTTACCCCTGAACATGCACCGACTAATAAAGATCAACATTAAGAGAAAAGGGTATTACACCTTCCAGTGTGGGGAGGGAGGAGGAGGTGAAGTGTAAATACTTGTATTTTTAATTAGTGTTGCCTTCTCTGTTTTCCCTATGAGAATCCTCACTCTGTGTGTCACTGATTAGGGAAGTGGGAGGCAATATAAGACTGGCATCGCAATAGGCATAAATGTGCCAGTTGTTAAAAACCTATTCCTGGGTGTTATTTTAGCATGTTAAGTCATTCCTACCTACAATCAGAGTTAAGTATCCTATATAATAAAAGGCTAATATGCAAATTGTCCCTACAGGTGGGAGTTCGACCAACCGGGAGTTAGACATGTGCTGACCACCGGGGACGGCACGGCATATGGCGGGTGTCAGCAACACGGTGCTGGCAGCAGGCGGCAGTGAAGGCTCTGCCAGCCCGGATGGGCCCTGATGAGAGCGGGACCATGGCGGGATGGTGGAGCAGGTGGCACCAGGCCAAAGCAGGAGCAAAGGAAGGCCCTGGCCAGCTGCAGCGGCAGGCAGCCAGGGGAAGGGAGGCCCCGGCCTGCAGCCAGCAGCTGCTAGGGACCCTACCCATGCACAGATTTTGTGCACTGGGCCTCTAGTAGATAATAAAAGTGCAGAAGTAGCCTGGCTGGCATGGTTCAGTGGTTGAGCATCAACCTATGAACCAGGAGGTCAAGGTGTGATTCCTGTTCAGGGCACATGCCCGGGTTATGGACTCAATCCCTGGTGGGGAGCATGCAAGAGGCAGCCGATCCATGATTCTCTCTCATCATTGATGTTTCTATCTCTCCTTCTCCCTTCCTCTCTGAAATCAATAAAAACATATTTTTTTAAAATTACAGAAGTATTGACATCATAAAAAAGGTTAAAAATGCAATGATCTACTGTAATAAAAATTAAAGTAGCTATAGCTAACATGTTAACTATTATGTGTCAGTTACAGCATTAAGTTCTTTTCGTGAATTATCTTCTTTACCATTCACATTTCTAGGATCTATATATTATTAATATTATCCCATTGCTATTTTATTTTATTTTCCTCACATTATAATGCAAAATCACTACTTTTACAGGTTAGACCAGTGATGGCGAACCTTTTGAGCTCGGCGTGTCAGCATTTTGAAAAACCCTAACTTAACTCTGGTGCCGTGTCACATAGAGAAATTTTTTGATATTTGCAACCATAGCAAAACAAAGACTTATGTTTTTGATATTTATTTTATATATGTAAATGCCATTTAACACATTGTTTGAGGTAGTTTTTATCACGCTAACAGGTGGCGCGGGCCATTTTTGCAGTTGAATAGATTGATTACCGTTATACCTGGAAGTACATACATAATTCACCACTGTATGTGTTAGAGACCCAAATTTTGTCCTTTGGAGTTCGTATATCTGCATGTTAGCATCCCTTTAGAGCAATAAAAAAGTATAAAAATAAACGTATCTATACATTACCCGCATTCTATAAAAAACGTATTAATACGTGTCCCACGCTCTACTACCAGTCAACGTAAAACGTATAAATACAATGTTTCCCACATACAATGTGTTAACAAAGAAAAATCAACCAAAAAAATGAGTTCATAGGTTAGACGATCCAAACACAGCAAGATGCATGGAGGTTGCAGAATTGGTCTTGAGCTAGAATGTGAACCCATACAATCAGAAAGCCTCTGCTCTTCTGATCGAGAGTCCCCGTGCTCACCTCCACGTGCCCCCGCGGCCCGCTCAGTGTCAAGGCCACAACCTGTAACACACAGGTGGGCACGTGGAGGCCTGACCGCCACTCCAGGGGAGTCTCATGCAGAGCAGAGCCCCTGCACAGTGCTGTGCAAGCTGTGCTCTGACAGGAAGACAAAGGGAGGAACAGGTTCAGGGTCCCGATCACCCACGTAGTTACGTTTTGGAAACTGTCTATTTGGACACAAAGAGGAGAACCCCTCTCCCCCTTTTCTCCCCCCACCCACTGCCTTAGGATTCCCGGGAGCAGCAGATCGCTTGGTTTATTTGGCTGCGTTCTCTTCCGCGTGGAGCTGAGCTGACATGATGGTGAAACATTGGGGGAGTGGGGAGAGGCTGAAGCAAACTGGACTGGAGAAATGGAAGTATGTGGGAAGTGAAGGGAAACTACGGAAGGAGAATGAGGGCGCTGCTGGAGGTAGAAGCAAGCTGGCGAAAGCAGAAGGGTTAAAGGGTGACTGTGGTTGTGGGACTTCTGTTGTTTTTGCAATGAAACTGTGCAGGCTGCTGTACAATTCTCTCTATCTTCCTCTGAAAACACGAGTAAAATATCAATTGTCCTTTTTGGATGTTTAAATATTCTTTTGTATTTAGGGAGAATTTTGCAAAGTGTAGAATTGGCTTTACGGAGGGTGTGGAGCAAAAGGAGTGAAGTCACATCAGTTATGCAGGATAAATATGCAAATATGCCAACGCATGTAAGTCAAAGAATCTCCCATACCAGGCTAGTGAGGGGTTTATCCCCTACTTCCTTACACTATAATTAAGCATACTGCAAAAGACAGGTACTGATTTGTGTACATTATTATAATGAGGCGGGCCTTATTTCATCTGTCTATGGATGAAAACACTAAAGCTTCAAGATGAAGTCATAAGCTTAATATCTCATAGCCAACAAGTAGCAGAGCAAGAACTTTAACCTAGGAAGTGTCTGGCTCCAAAGCCACCGTGCCTGTAACTTCCACTACCCTCCTCTCATACGCGGTCATCAGCCTCATTCGCTGACCCCAGGGGGATGGCTTCATTTCCACGACACTAAACGTTGGCACAGATGTCTATCTATTGCTGACATACTTCAGCATAAAATACTGAGTAACTTCTGTGTGCCAGGGGCTGTGCTGGGTGAGGGCGAAGATGAGCTGAGGCACTGTTTAAGATTTGAGAGGCTCACAATTTAGCAGAAATAAACGAAATCGTATTTTGTCATTTGCTATAACAATGCGTGGTTATTTTTAAAAAGCCTATTTGGACATGTAAATCCTATGTAATAAAAGCCCAATATGCACATTGTCACCACGGGTGCTCGTTCAACTGGGAGTTCAACCGCTCGCTATGACGTGCGCTGATCACCAAGAGGTGGTGTGGAACATGGCGGGCGTCGGCGACACAGCACTGGCAGTGGGCAACAGTGGAGGTGCTGCTGGCCCCAATAGGCCTCGACAAGAGCAGGACCGTGGCGGGATAGTGGAGCAGGTGAGCAGACGGTGCCAGGCCAAAGCAGGTGCGAGCAAGGGCCCAGGTGCTGCTCAGGGCCCAGACGTCAGCTGGGCCCTGCCCTTCTACACAGACACTCATGCTTTGATCACCGGCCAGGCCTAGGGACCACACCCATGTACGAATTTCATGCACTGGGCCTCTAGTAATGATTATAATAACTGGTCACAAAACCCAAAATGAAATGTTATATATAAAAAAAACCAAAAAACTCACCAGCCTGACAATTGGTCTTGTTCTGAGGCATATGACACAAACACTGTGTTGGGTAAGGCCTGCAGCCCTAGCCAGTTTGGCTCAGTGGATGGAGTGTTGGCCTGCAAACCAAAGGGTCCCGGGTTTGACGCCAATCAAGGGCACATACCTTGGTTGCAGACTCCTCCCTAGCCAGCGTCCTGGTCGGGGGTCATGTGGGAGGCAAGCAATTGATGTGTTTCTCTCACATCGATGTTTCTCTCTGTCTTTCCCTCTCTCTTCCACTTTAAAAATGTTGCTCTGTCTTTCCCTCTCTCTTCTGCTTTAAAAATCAAGGGGAAAATACCCTCGGTTGAGGATTAACCTTAAAACCAAAAAAAAAATCTGACCTGTCAAATGCAGTTTATTCTACTCCCTCTAAAAGATAATGGCTTTAACCAATACACACACAGAACAGAGTGTGCACACACAGCTTTCCTCAATAATCTTCCAGACACTACTTAATCAGCAGTTAATCCATCTAGGAAGAAAAATACTTAAGTGACACATTACTGGGGACGCTAACTAGCTCTGACCTGCATGAGCTCACACGTCACAGAGATGAAAATTCAAAACGTCTCCAAGTCCCAGAGAAAGATAAGCGAGAAGTCCTTAGCCGCGCTATTAGCCTGTCCTTTCAGATTAGCGATGTCAGGGAACCTGGGCCAGGTTTAATCATAGGCTTCTCTTCGACTCCACTTCTCTCGGCTTCGCCTGGACATCATGTCCCCTCTCAAATCACTTTGTCAGCATCACTTTTATAATGTTTTCCAAACACAGGACTGCTGCTATCTGTAGCAGCGATGATGATCCTTATAACCAGGAAAACATTGCCTGTCGCACAGGCTGTGAGGCCCCCGGGTAACGTCTCCTTGCAGCTTAGCAATGCTCTTTCCTTATTCTCAGGGCTGGCCTGCCTGGAGGATTTCATTTGGCATTGTGTGTGGAAAGGGAACTTTGAAAATTATAAACTTCTATTCAGGAGCTTTCTCCCCCTGTTTAATCTTTTTTTTTTTTTTTTTTTTTTTTTTTTTTTTACTTTGAAATGTCCTTTTTTTTCCTTCCACACTAGACCAGAGGTTTTCTAATTATATGTAGTGGAATTCATTCTTTTTTTATTTTCAAATACAAAGGCTCAAAAGCACCCAGCATGCCATACATGAAAAGATGAGCTCTTTTCTCAAGAAATGGAGTTCTTTGTTGTTTGTAGGAAGATTCATCCTTGAAACCGTAGGGATCTATAGAGCAGTCTGATAATCACTCCCTTAGATATCCTTGTGTATCCTGGGAAAAGCATCATTTTTTGTTTCTGCTGTGACTGCAAATATTCCTCTACTTGTATATCGTTTGTAACTTGTAAACTTGGGAGGCCTGGAGTCAGAAGGGACAGACTCGGACGGGACAGACCCAGACCCTGCTCACTCGCTCTTTATTGCGGCCTTGAGCACTTTACTGGGCTCTGCGGCAGGGCTTGCTTATCACTGACGGAATCAAAACAAAGAAACCGTCCTTGTGATGCCTGGTGGCTTCGAGGAGCAATGAGGCTACAGTCCCTAGATCTTCGGGGGCAGCAAAGCTCTCGGTCCCCTCTGCTCCGTGGTATACACCACGATTCACACTAACAGATCCTTCAGACCACAAAACGTAGTGAAAGGTAACTGCATTAGTGACATCGCTACCTACGGGCTCGCAGACATTGAAAAGCTACCGAATTTCTGAAATTCCATTGAAATGCACAGTATCTACCCCAGCACACTGCTGTTTCAACTTTCACAAAGACTGCATCTCATTTCAAGAAATGTTTGAACTCAACTGGTGAGACTAGAAATTGGTACAGTCATGGTGGAAAACATATTTCTCAAAAAATTAGACATAGAACTACCACGTGATCCAGTCATCTCCCTTCCAGATACATAGCCAGAGGAAATGAAAACAGTGTATTTAAGAGAGATTTGCATTCTGATGTTTCTATCAGCATCATTCACAATAGCCAAGGTGCGGAAACGATCTGAAGGTCTATAAATGGATGGAAAAGTGAAGATGTGATATATGGAACAGCCTGCCATCTGCAACGGCATGAGGGAGCTTGAGGGCACTACGATAAGTCAGTCCGATAGAGAGACAGATCCTGTTTGATGTGCAGAATCTAAAAATACGAAGGGGTAGAAACAAAGAAGGATGGTGATTATCTGGGAATGGAGAAACGGAGAGATGTCGGCCCAAGATAATGAACGTCCAGATAGGAGAGGACTACGTCCATGGATCTGACGCACGGCACCGTGACTGTAGTGGACAGTACTGTGTTATATCCCTGAGTGGCTAAGAGAGCTCCTCTGAATGTTCTCAGCAATGGAATTACGTGATGCGATGGAGGGGTGAGCTAATGCTGCCGTGGTAACCATATTGCATCATATAAGTATCTCATATCCACATGTTGCATACCTTAAACTTACACAATGTCATATGTCAACTAGAGGCCCGGTGCACAAGATTCGTGCACTGGCTGGGGGTGGGGGGTCCCCCCTCAGCCCCGCCTGCACCCTCTCACAGTCCGGGAGCTCTTGGGGGATGTCTGACTGATGGCTTAGGAGAGGCTCCCGCCACCGCTCGCCATCATTGAGCTGGCTTCTGGCTGAGCGGCGCTCCCCCTGTGGGAGCACACTGACCACCAGGGGGCAGCTCCTGTGTTGAGCATCTGCCCCTGGTGGTCAGTGCTCATTGGTCATTCCGCAGTTTGGTCGATTTGCATATTACCCTTTCATTATATAGGATTACTTCTCAATTAAGCTGGGAATAATGATCTCATAGCAAAGATTTTTTTTAAAAAGAAATGTTTGCTCTGTCAGGGCCATTTAGTAAAATAGCTTCAAAATAAATTTTATTTCCCTCATATAAAGTAATTGATGTAGCCTGGCTGGTGTGGCGCAGTGGCTGAGCATCAATTTATGAACCAGGAGGTCATGGTTCAACTCCCAGTCAGGGCACATGCCTGGGTTATGGGCTTGATTCCCAGTGTGGGGTGTGCAGGAGGCAGCTGATCAATGATGCTCTCTCATCATTGATGTTTCTATCTCTCCCTTCCTCTCTGAAATTAATAAAAATAAATAAAGTAATTGAGACCTAAACTATATAGCAAGTGGATTGTATTTGAAAACATTAGAATTCAGCAAGTGCAGTGGGGTTCTCTATTTCATTCACTCCTGTATGTTTAGCATATAGAAAATCACCCATTACTTATTGTGCACTCAGTGAATGAACAAGGTAAAGAAACCAAGGTGGTTTTTTTTGGAAGCTGGAAATAGCTATACTCTAATTTGTGTAAAATAAAATCTAACGTTTATCACAGCACAAATAGGATGATATTTTATCAGCCTGGGAATCTATTCTGTATCAATGCCCTGACTGATGGATTGCCTATAATATATCTATGTATTATCTAAGTACAGCAGTACATAGTATTACCTTTGTACTAAGTGCCATGTTTCAAATGTGTCAAGTGGAAGCAAAAAGCAACTAGTAGGAAGGATCCTATTCTTCCTCCTTGGGCTTCTTTCAGGCCTTAGCGCATCACCTGCTACGGCTTTTGTCTCCTCCCAATATAAATAAAACGGCTGCCAGCTCACATCTGATTACTTCTTGCCTTTGAATAGTAATGATAGTATTAACTCCAACCCAGGATAATGGTTTTTCTTGTGTGTGTTTTTCTCCTTTAATTTTCTTTTTTCGTGCTAAAAAGGAAGCTGCAGTTTTAGAATAAAAAAGCAGCAAGATATTAAATAAAAAGATATTGCACATCTTTCACAGAATAGCAAGCTGAACAATGATATTTCTTAGAAATAACATGACATAAAATGGGAGATTTTTTTAAAGACACTGGAATACAATGGATTATTATAGGTTTTTTTAAAATTTCATTCTGAACAATAAATCTAACATTTTAAATAAAACTAACATTTTACAATTATAAACACTCATTGAATACACCGCGGAAATTTGTTAGTTTTGTGCTATATGTCTCTTTTCATAAACAATCTCTATTTGCTTAAAGAGGGATGATCTAATAGATTTAAATTATTCCTAGGAGCTGGAGGGAGAGGGAAGGAGATTGTATATTGAACACGGTAAGATCTTCTAGTACAGCACGACAAAGGAATCGTTTTCGTTAAAGCTTTTCCATATGAAATCAAATAACGAATGATACCTCCCTGTGTGCATTCATAGAACTTAAAATCCACACACAGAACTAAAATTTCGGAACTAAAATTCTGTGTGCACGGACTGGCCCAGGTGTTCGCAGTGTTGCTGTGCTTGACAATGGCCTATCCATCTCCTGGTGACCATGTACCATGGATCTATCACGGGGGCATTACCCACTGTCATGTAACTTATGGGGAGAGGGGAGTGCTTCTCAAAAGTTAAGCTTTCAGAAAGAGACATTTCCAAGGGAGTTTATTCAGATTGATCGGGGAATTCTAAAATATTCAATATTCATCGCAAGCCTCACACTGTCGGCTCTTCCTCAACACATCCAGTTCCATATCACCTCATTTATTTATGATGGGACATGATTAATGCCTATATTCAAGACTACTATAGACCAAAACTGTGTAAAGAGAAAATGAGAAATGACTTATGTCTTTCAGTAGCACTATAAGAGGATTAGAATATTGGCAGGTTGCCGAAACCGGTTTGGCTCAGTGGATAGAGCGTCGGCCTGCGGACTGAAAGGTCCCAGGTTCGATTCCGGTCAAGGGCATGTACCTGGGTTGCGGGCACATCCCCCAGTGGGAGATGTGCAGGAGGCAGCTGATCGATGTTCCTCTCTCATCGATGTTTCTAACTCTCTATCTCTCTCCCTTCCTCTCTGTGAAAAATCAATAAAATATATTTAAAAAAAAAAAATATTGGCAGGCAAAGACCTACCAATCAGGGGTGCAGTCCCCCAATCCTGTACCCATGTTGTGGGCTCTTGTTCAAAATGTGATACTGAAAATGTCAGAATTCTCTTTAATTAATGAACATAAGTCTTCTCTTTACTTTCAGAAAAGGAAGATGCATGTTAGCTCCAGTTATAATTACTCTGTTCCTAACTATATTTTGCTGGAGAGAAACTTTCAGACTATGAGATGCATTTAGTACTATACCATTCCTTTATTTTATCAGCCTACACACACACACACACACCCCTTAATTCCTTATTTCTTTTGGTCTTTCTCTTTTCATTTTCTTTTTTTGGTTGTTATTTAATTTCAATTATCCTTCTAAGTTTTACATATCAAAAGCACATCTCACACCAGTTTAAACCAATGAAATACATTAGCTGATTTACAAATGCAAAGATAGAGCAATTATGGCCAGATTCAGAGACTTGACTATTTTATCATTAATCAGCTAGTTCCCTCGCAGTTCTGTTTTGATTATGTTGTTCTACTTTAGGCCCAGGCTTCCGCCATGCGGCCGGCCCAGTAAGTTCAAGCTTCTAAATTCTCTGTAGCTAAGGAAAGAGTCTCCCATTCCTAATGGTTGCTGACTCTGCTCAGAAGTCACTAATTAATTGTAGAACCTTTTGCCATCCTAAAAGGCTAATTTCTTTTTATTTTCTAGTCCTGCCTTTATGCTTACCAATAATCTCTACAATTTCTCTCTCTCTTCTCACATTTTACAAGCAGCAAGAACAGTCAGTACCTTTAATGATTTGTTTGAATATATCCTTATTTAAATTACCAATTTATTTACTTACATGTTTTCCTTACACATAACTATGGGTAAAATTATACTAAGCTTCCTGCCACGATATAATATGGATTTCCCCCTTCCATGCATTCCTCAAAACATGTTTCTTATTTCCTTTGCAGCCCTCACGGGAAGTGTCCTCAAAGTCCAGATTTCAACTAAGAGTTCTAGATAATTTAGGTTTTCTTTATTACAGTCCCCGAAACCCTGCTCATCTTCCCACTGCTTGCATCCAAAGCCAACTGCATATTTTTAGATGGTAACCACTGTTATGTAAGTTGACTCATGTCCCTCACAAAAGACTTTGAAGTCCTTACCCCAAGTTATCTGTGAACGTGACCTTATTTGGAAAAAAGGCTGTGGAGAGCGCCCACAGCATTTGGACAGGTTCAAGCCTCGGACTGATGAGAGGGCACGGTCCTCTCCTGGCAAAGCCACGTGCAAGTCCCAGCGTGGAGGGCAGAGCCCTCCCAGCACAATTACAGCCAAAGACTATGGCTGTGAGCTTGACCGGATGGTCCGAACCTGTGGCCCCACGTGGCTGAGTGATGTGGGCTGTGGGAGGTGCAGCAGGTAAACAAAGCTTGATCAGGTGCATGTAACTGAGTGGATTTGAAACCCGCGAGAACATTGTAAACATCTTGACCACGCCCTGACTGTGCCTCATGGAATCGGGCTGTAAAATAAAGACTCAGCTTGCCGGCCGTGGCGCTGTCTCTCCATCCGGGAGCAGCGTCCCACCCAGCCCCAGCTTTCTTCTCTTGCCTGTCTTCTCCATCCTTCACCGCCCCTCAGGCTCACCCATGGCTGTGCCGGCGCAGCACTAGACTTTTGCAGAGGACCAAGTTAAGATGAGGTCATCAGGGTAGGCTCCGGTCCATGATGACTGTCGCTGTGGAAAAGCAAACTGTGGACGTGAAGATAGACGTCCGCACAGAGAAGGCCATGGGAGATGGGAGATGAAAGCGGAGGTCCCGGCGATGCATCTAGGAGCCAGATTGCCAGCAACGCACCGGAAGTCGTTGCTGTGAGAGTCGAGGAACACATGGCCTCTCACTGCCCTCCGAAGGAACTACCTGCCCATAAGCCGTCAGAACTGAGATGATACCTTTCTGTGGTGTAAGCCACAGCTTCCTATGCCTTGTTACTGCAGCCCCCACACTGACAGGCTCCCTTGCCAACATCCAGTCCTCCACGAGTTACCTCTGAGGGTAACATTCCTGCCGTAACGTCAGCCGCTTCGAACAGCTCAGATTCACCCTGGCCCACGGTCCCTCTGGGTGCTACGGCGTGTGGGCCTGCAGGGTGGGAGAAGGCAGCACAGCACATGTTATTTCTCCCCTTTTTGTCAGTTGTCCTCGGGCTTTTCATTCAACTTGGGAGCTTTCCTAGGAGTTTGCATTCATGGAAGCTGTGTAACTGTTGGTGTGTTGGGGTGTGTGTGTGTGTGAGATTGTGGCGGGGGGGAGTGGGCGGGGGGAGCAGATGTCTCTTACTCTGCTATTTGGTGCTATCACTCCAGTATTTCCTTCCATTGTGGTTGGAAAAGATAGGTGAGGCAATTCCAATCTTCTTCAATGTGTGAAGACGTGTTTGGTGCCCTACCTTGTCCCCCTGCCGGAGAATGCTCCGGTGTGTGTGGGAAGTGTGTGCTCTGCTGCTGTTGGTGGGTGTTCCCGTAGGTACATCTGGGACATGTTGTCCACGCCTGCTGCTTCCTGGCTGATCTTCTGCCTGGAGGAGCCGGTCATCATTTCCAGGGGAGCATTGAAGTACTCACGATTATTATACTGTTATTTCTCCTCCGATCTGTCAACGTTGCTTTATACATTTAGGTGCTCTCATGCTGGGTGCATATATAGTATTTTCCTGTTGAATTGACACCTTTATCATTGTGTAATCATTTTCTTTGTTGCTTGCGACCATTTTTGGCTTGAAGTCCGTTTTGTCTAATACAAGCATAGCCGTCCCTGCTCGCATTTGGTCCCCACTTCATGGAATATATGTTCTCCAAGCTTTCACTTTCACCTTGTGTGTGTACTTAAGTCTGAGGTGAGTTTCTCATATACAACATCTCCCCGGATCTTTTCAAAAATCCATTAAGCCGCTCAGTATCTTTTGATTAGTGAGATAATTGTTTTCTGATTTGTAATTTTTTTGTTCCCCTCTCTCTCTTGTTGTCTTCCTTTGTGACTTTTTTGTAGTGATACACTTTCATTCTATTACCTATATCATTTATATACCTACTGTAGGTTTTTAAATAAGTTACCATGAGACTTGGAGAGACTTCTTATGGTTATAATGGCCCTTCTAAAGATGGTAACCACTTAAATACCATATACCGTAAAGACTCTAAATAAAAAATATATTTAAAAAGACCCTATACCTTACTTTCCACTCCCCAATTTATGTTATTGATGCATCATTTACTTCTTTTTATATTGTGTATTAACAAACTTTTGTGGTTATCGTTATTTTTAATATCGTAACTTTTATAATAGGGTGAAAAGTGGTTTATATACCACCGTTACAATATTACATTATTCTGTATTTGTGTATATAATTAGCTTTACCAGTTAGATCCTTTCATATGCTTTCATGTTGCAGTTTAACATTCTTCCATTTCATCTTGGAGAATTACCTTTGGCATTTCTTGTACAGCTCAGTGCCAGGTGTGTGGGTGGGCTCACACTCCCACCCAGGGGAGACCTTGCAGGCACGGGTCCCTCTCAGCTCTGTGCTGGGCTGAACTGAGGGAGGTGTTGTGGGTCATCCTGCTCTTCTCATCCTTCCCAATGCATCTTCTCGTTTCCACTCTTCTCCTTGGGACTGGAGCTCCCAACCGGACTAAGGCTCCCATCATGAAGTTTTCATCTATGTTTGTTAAATTGGTGTTTTTGTGGGATAGAAAGGCTGGGACCTCCTATTTGCCATCTGGGGGAGTCTCACCCCTGAGGACAATTATTTTCAACAGCAACTCTCAGTCCTACAGCCCCAATCCCAGGAGGAAGAAGGGTGCCCTTCCTCAGTGTGGCTTCTGATGGGCCCAGCCTTAGCGGACACCCTGTATCAGACCTGCAGAACACCTAGCTGAACTGCGGAATCTGATCGAGTCCCTACCGTCAAGGAAAATTTTTAAAAAATCAGTGAATTCAAAGACTTAAAGCAAAAAAAAAAGAAATTAAATTAAAAGGAATGGAGAAAGCTCAGGAGCTGCCATGAACAGACACAATCCAGGCATTGCTGCATCCCGCACCAGAGGCTGTGGGGTCCCATCAGGGCACCAGCCAGGCGCTGGGCTCCATCCCTGGTACAGGGCGTGCAGGAGGCAGCCGATCCACGTTGTGCTCTCATAGATATTTCTCTCTCTCTCCCCCGCTCCCTTTCTCTATCACTAAAATCAATGAAAATATTAAGATTTATATGTGTTTTCAAAATGCAAAAAATACATAGCAGCAGAGTGTTCAAATTGAGTGCTCTACCCTTTAGAGCAATATCCCCGTGCTGAGTTATTACTTTACCAGCAATACCCCCATTTCCTTAGACAACGAGGAACCGTGCAAAGGGCCATGGTGTGTTGACTTGCTCAAGCAATAAACGCTACAGTCAGTATTTCTGTCCTAGTGCTCTTAAACATGTCACCATGAATTCTGTCCAAAGCCTGTGCATAAGACGGGGATAAACGGAATAAAAAGAACTGTCAGGAGGATGGTCTTCAATCCCCTCTCCCTCCTTCTGAGAGCGCTATGCTGCTAAAACACTGCATTGTCTTCGGTGTCGTTTTCTGAAGCTTTATCTGTCTCTATAACCTCCTGTTGTAAGGCCTTCCTGACTGATTCTCAGCGCAAACCCTGCGCAGGTTTAGGGAGGCTGAGAAAAGATATGCAGGTAGCTTCCTGCAGGTATGTTTATCGAGGGGCCCACTGGCCACCCTGAAGGAGAGACCGATTTTTGGATTTGCTTACTTTTTGGAGACTGATTACAATGTACCCCACGCTTCTCCTTGCCTCCAACACTTTAACCAGAACAGAGACTTAATGAGATGCATGGATCGGCTAATAGGAGAGACTCCCATAGACGCCATTACTTCATTTTATCTAATCCATCTAGCTACATTTTTCATTAAGCCGCATGTAATATCTATTATATTATGAGTAGCGTGTTAGTGATGTCATACCAGTTTTTCTTATACATCAGGCTACCGGCTGTTACTGATATAACTTCAAACATTTCGAATGATGCTTGGGAGCACCCCTGTGATCTGAAGTTAACTTTTGAAAAATGTCCAAGCAAATAGGGCACTTGCAGAGCATGGACATTTTAGCCTGGGTCACATTCCCTTCCACCTGAACTAATGTTTATGTAACATTAACTAGAGGCCCGGTGCACAAATTCGTGCACAGGTGGGGCCCCTGGGTGGCCTGCGGGGATCAGGCCAAAACCGGCTCTCCGACATTCCCCAAGGAGTCCCGGATTGCAAGAGGGTGCAGGACAGGCCCAGGGACCCCACTGGTGCACAAGTGGGCTGAGGAGGGACCGCGGGAGGGCTCCAGGGCACGTCCAGCCCTGGCTCCCCAGTCCCAATCCAGCAGGCTGGCCGGGGAGGGACACAGGAGGTTGGCCAGCCAGGGAGGGACAGTGGAAGGGCTCCAGGGTGTGTCCAGCCCATCTCATTCAGTCCTGATCAGCCAGACCCCAGTAGCAAGCTAACCTACTAGTCAGAGTGTCTGGCCCCTGGTGGTCAGTGCAGGTCACAGCAAGAAGTTGAGTGGCCTTAGTATATCATTAGCATATTACACTTTGATTGGCTGAACAGTCGACCAGTCACCAGAAAACCAGACACTTAGCATATTAGGCTTTCATTATATAGGATACTTAACACTTTACTATAAATATTTTCATTTCATTTCCTTAGAGCATCACTAACCTGTCCACACCATTTTTCAGCCTGATCATAAACTGCGGTCAGGGAGACAGACTTTGCATATTTCATTTAAGTTCCAAGGAAAGATTCATGAGCAAAACAATGAGGGCTGCATGAAGTCATAGCAGTAGCAAGGAATTGATGGTCAGGGAAAACACCTGGAGAGACAGCCAGTAGGATGAGCCCACATGTTGACAACCAGAGGCCAAAACCAACACAAGTTCAAAATCTCACAGGCTGACCTGGAAGCCAAGGGTAACTTCTATTGGCTGTGAGCTAGAATCCACATCCAATCTATCCACTTCCAACGCTGCTACCACGCCCATCCCACCCCACCACTCGGCCTGATGGACCTAGCACATGGCAACAGTCTTCATTTTATTATTTTTTCAATATGTTTTTATTGATTTCAGAGAGGAAGGGAGAGGGAGAGAAAGAGAAACATCAATGATGAGAATCATTGATGAGCTATCTCCTGCACGCCCCCTACTGGGGATGGAGCCCACAGCCTGAGCATATGCCCTGACCAGGAATGTAACTGTGGCCTCCTGGTTCCTAGGTCGATGCTCAACCACTAAGCCACGCCGCTGGGCACAACAGTCTTTATTTTCTAAAAATTCTATTATTCTAAAATGTACTGCAATAAAACACTAACTCTAATGAGCATGGTTATCAACAGTAAGAAATACATTCCAAGTTCATTTAAATAACCAGTAGAAGTGGTTGAAGTTTCAAAAATAGATATAATCTTTCCAAACTTCTAAGCAACATAAGCTAAATGTTACAGTGGGTAATAGTAGTGCCAGTTGTTTTTCATGGCATGAACTAAGCAAGTAACATAACAATCGGCCACCTCCCAGACAACACGTTTGAAGGTGAAAATAAAATGTGACGCGTGCCAATGGTTTTGTTATCTACAGAGAAACAAGCTCAAGAACTTTACTTATGATGTGACTACAATTAGTTGCTAGATTTGTATGTTGTACTAACAGGACAGTGCATTTTTTATTTCTATTATAGAAGGCTCCTGATGTTATAGATCAAGTCTAGAATTCAGAGAACCAAGTGAACTAAAACTTAGAGGAACGTCTGTTGACCCTTATGTTTTCCAAAGATCATGAAATATTGGTTTTCTCGGAACTCAAATGTTTCTCTTCACTGAAACAGGGGGAACTCATCAACGTTCAGCTTCATTATGGTGTTAAAAATTTATCAAACTTGTTTAAAGTTTTAAAAATTGATATATATCAGTGATGGTGAATCTTTTGAGCTCGGCGTGTCAGCATTTTGAAAAACCCTAACTTAACTCTGGTGCCGTGTCACATATAGAAATTTTTTGATATTTGCAATCATAGTAAAACAAAGACTTATATTTTTGATATTTATTTTATATATTTAAATGCCATTTAACAAAGAAAAATCAACCAAAAAAATGAGTTTGCGTGTCACCTCTGACACGCATGTCATAGGTTCGCCATCACTGATATATAATAAGCGCCTACTACATGCTCAGTGTCCTGCCAGATGCTAGCAGAAGAAAGAGTAACTTCCAAACCCTCTGGAACTTGCATACTATGTGAGTAAACAATACATGAGCAAGTCAGGAACGTTTAGGACTAAACTGGTTATTTCTTGGCTGTAAAGATTAAATGACCTATATGTACTTCAAAGGTAAGAGGTAGCCCGGCCAGCACGGCTCAGTGGTTGAGCATCGACCTATGAATCTGCAAGTCACGGTTCGATTCCCGGTCAGGGGACACGCCCGGGTTGTTGGCTCGATCCCCAGTGGGGGGCATCCAGGAGGCAGGTGATCAATGATTCTCTCCCATCATTGATGTGTATATCTCTTTCTCCCTCTCTCTTCCTCTCTGAAATCAATAAAAATATTTTTTAAAAAGGTGTCTTTATAGGAATGATGCACATTCATAACCTCAACTAAAACTGGGATTTCAACGAGGTAAAAAGGAGGAACGGTTACTTTTCAGGCAAAAGAAGGTAACAAAACACCGTGAGCTCATAAGATGCCGGCGACGGGGCCCAGGGCTGCCAGCGGAGGCCGGGCAGCAGCGGCACGTCCGTCCCCTCGCCTGCGGGAGGCTCTGCCTCGCGCTGATAAAGACCGCTTTTGTGCCGAAAGAGCGCGGATTAGAAGAACCCGTAGAAGCCTGATTAGGCGAAGTATTGCTCAGCCTCTGCCATCCGTTATGCCTCCTATCTCAATCTGATTCGTTCCGGATTGTAACCTGCCTAGAATATAAACAGGAAACCCAAGTAACAGCGAGCACAAATCTACATCTACTCAGAGAACAGTAACATTCATTTAAAAGATAGGATATGTCCCCGTTTTCAGTAAAAACAACATAGGCTATATTACTTAGATGTAGCATTTAGCATCCAGCTTTGAAAATGAAAGAAACTGACATGCTCTTCACCCTAAGCATCCCAAATACAATGGGGTTGCAAGAGCAAAAGAATGAGGAAAAGATATCAACGATTCTGCTACAAAAGAGGCTATGGCTTTGTCAGTTTCTGATACTTTCCGTGGATAGTCAATTTTAATATAAGAAGAAATCCTTCTAAAATGAATCCTTAGAAGACGTGGAAAAAATAGAAAACTCCAGGCAAAACAGGGTCAGTGAGCGTGGTGACCCACCGCACTCCTGCTCCCTACCACACATGTGCGAGAGGAAATATGTAACCGGTTGGCCCATCCGCGTCATAGACAACTCAGAAAATGTGTTATTCCAGAATGTCACACACTCATGTAACAAAGCACATACACTGAAAAATATTAACATGACAACATGAAAAGGCACTCTATCCAAAACCCAAAATAATGGATAAACTATAACTGTATTAAATAATAGTAATATTAAATCTGCCACAGTGTGTATCGGCAATATCTGAAGTTCTTTTGCATAATCAAAGCCAGCATGCTTTAAAGTCATACATTAGAAATGTGTAGTAATATGTATATTTGGGTAATTTTGTCCTTAAATGATTGAGCAACAATCTCTATAGATGGGCATACCCTCCAACTAAGAATATGTAAATATGCTAGGCTAAAATGTGACTCTAGTGTTGAGAAACTCCAAAATAAGTAAAGACTACAATATTAATTAAAAAATGGTAAAGGTAAAGAAAATAAAACTAACATTCAAAATATAGTGAAAAATTCCAGGTGTGGCAGGTGACTAACACCTCTCTCTTTTTCTTCTTGAAAGACAACACTTATCATTGCAGCCCGGCCAGGGTGACTCAGTGGCTGAGCGTTGACCTAATGACCAGGAGGTCACAGTTGGATTCCTGATCGGGGCACATGCCCAGGCTGTGGGTTCGATCCCCAGTGTGGGGCGTGCAGGAGGCAGCCGATCCATGATTCTCTCTCATCATTGATGTTTCTATTTCTTTCTCCCTTCCTCTTTGAAATCAATAAAAAAATATTTTTAAAAAACTTATCATTGCACAAGACAAACTGTATAGGAAATGCATTCAGCACGACTTGACGGAAAGAAAAACATTCACTACAGCAGCACTAACTTCTCCCTAATGAACACAGACGGTCCTTGGAGATACACACACAAGTAAAATCAAAGCTCAACTGGACTTTAAAGATTGTCACCTGGTCACTGTGTTTAGGGCAGTCATCATATTTTGAAGAAAAATCATATGTTAAATGCCTGGAATACGAAAGCTCAACCTTTGCCAGGGACTAGGAATATGAACACAAATGAGAAACACTTCTATTTCTTTAAGAGGATTGCATCACAAAAACATATGCACACATATGGGGTAATATGTCATAAGGTAATTTTAAATTATGTAAGATTAGATTAATGCTTTCCAAGAACTACACAGCCATGATAGAAAAGGTAAGCAACCTGTGGTACCATGTTCACTTAGCAACAACGGTCAAACACACTACGGCAGATATCATTCTGAACCTACTGCGTATTTGGTTCCTTCGTGGTCGCGTTACACAGGGTTTGGAACATGTACTGCCTGGACCTTCAGGTTGTTCATGACAAAAATCCAACCCAAATGATTTAAGCAAAACGACAGTACGTTATCTTTAAACCTTGAAGGAAATGACAAATCACTAAGGTTTGATGAAGAATAAGAACAGTCACCCATTGTTCCCCACTAAAAACACATACTCCTTTAATTTGTGATACAATACCAATTATGGACCTCTTTTTCAGACCTTGTTTTTATTTCCTGGTACATTGTATGATTTTTTTAACATCATACTAATAGCTGTAAATTTAAGAAAATCAGCATCCAAAACATATTATCCACTCATTTATTTATAAAAATCTTATATTTACAACTTTAAAAATACTGTCTTAAAGAACCGGAAAAAAACCACTTACCCAATGACTGAGTCTATTTCCAAAGTGTAGCACACATTTAAATAACCTTCGAGTTAACCTTGGAAGGCCAAAGAAATACCAAGCTGTCAGACACATTTTTACCCAGTTTAAATTAGCAACAATATTGCTTTTGTTTCCAGAAAAACGTCTAGGCTTTAAGATTATTAAGATTACTGAAGATTAAAAAGACTGTCAGATATGTGACTACAAGGAGTCCACAGAAATCCAATTTTTATTTGCCAAGTTAAATCCTCCAGCAAATTGTTGGCAGTGTGACGTTAGATACTCATATCACAATAATCCTGCCCAAATAGTCATGTTTGATTACTCCTTGTTCTGTGCTGAGAAAAGTCCAATAAATTCTCACCACTACTTGTCCCACCTGAGAGCAGTCACTAAAACCATAAAAGAATAAGACAAAAGGAGAGCCAGCGTGAGCACACCTTTGTCCAAAACGTTAGATTCTGAGAGAAGAGTCTGTAATAAGTGAACATGAAGGAAAGGACTATCAGCCTGCAATTTGAGAGACTATGAGGTAGGATTATGTCCATAAGACCCCTCACTATTTTACTTCACATTAAAAACACGAAAACAGCCCTAACCGGTTTGGCTCAGCGGATAGAGCATCGGCCTGCGGACTCAAGGGTCCCAGGT
Organism: Myotis daubentonii; assembly: GCF_963259705.1. NCBI lineage: Eukaryota > Metazoa > Chordata > Mammalia > Chiroptera > Vespertilionidae > Myotis > Myotis daubentonii. Next base: position 92,712,488 of record NC_081847.1, read on the forward strand.
TCGATTCCGGTCAGGGGCATGTACCTTCGTTGCGGGCACATCCCCGGTGGGGGGCGTGCAAGAGGCAGCTGATGGATGTTTCTCATTGATGTTTCTAACTCTCTGTCCCTCTCTCCTCCTCTCTGTAAAAAAATCAATAAAATATATTTTAAAAATAAATAAAAACACGAAAACAAATATTTCTTTTTCATTCATGTAAAAGGGAAAACATACTCTGCAAGGCAGCTCATTACAAAGCCTATCGCGCAGATACGGGGCTCCCAGGTTGAAAGGATATTCACTGGACAAAGACAAGACGCACATTTGGCCGGCAAGGCTCAGGGGTTGAGCGTGGACCTATGAACCAGGAGGTCACGGTTGGATTCCTGGTCAGGGCACATGCCTGAGTTGCGGGCTTCATCCCCAGAGTGGGGTGTGCAGGAGGCAGCTGATCCATGATTCTCTCTCATCATGGATGTTTCTCTCTCTCTCTCTCTCTCTCTCTCTCTCTCTCTCTCTATCTCTCTCTCGTTCTCTCTCCCTCCCCCTCTGAAATCAATAAAAATATTAAAAAACAAAGACAAGCTGCATGAAGAAGGCATCATGACAAGTAACTGATTCATGGACCAGGCCCCTCCTGCTCAGTTACCATTTCAGGGATGTGATGGGCTCCGCAGCTGCCAAGGAGACACAAAATGATGTCTTTGAAAGAGAACGTTGGCTCTCTCACACGGGAACTGTGAGCTGGTGTCGCGGGGGCCCTGCAGGCCCACGGGGCCGAGGGCTGCTCCACCCGCTGCCCAGGCGTCCATCCCTAGGGCTTGCCCTCACCCATCTCGTTCCATGTGGCAGATCTACATTCCAGGCTCCAAACAAGAAGAGGAAGAGCACAAGGCATCCCTTCACTATAAAGACTGATTAAGAAACGGAATCCAGCCGAAACCGGTTTGGCTCAGTGGATAGAGCGTCGGCTTGCGGACTGAAAGGTCCCAGGTTCGATTCCGGTCAAGGGCATGTACCTGGGTTGCGGGCACATCCCCGGTTGGGAGATGTGCAGGAGGCAGCTGATCGATGTTTGTCTCTCATCAATGTTTCTAACTCTCTATCTCTCTCCCTTCCTCTCTGTAAAAAACCAATAAAATATATTAAAAAAAAAAAAAGAAAAGAAACGGAATCCATCCTGTTTTCCCTCCAGAATGGTGGCAGTCACGTGACTGCCCTGTGCTGTGAGGGAGCCATTCGCTGGGAGGTCACAAGGCGACAACTGTCCTACCCGTAGGGCAGAGGCGGGAATGGATATGGGGAGGCGGTTATGGTGGCTGGATATCACAGCATGGCTGCAGGCTCCTGGCAAATCAAGACACCAATGCATGAAACGATCATGTAAACTGTGAAGCTGCTTGTATACACAAGATGTTAATTATACTTGCTACTGACCTCTAACTGACCAAATGGGAAAAAATGAAAAGAGGAAGAGGACGCAGAGAAGATACAGGATTACTCTGGGATACTGTTTTCACAGGAAAAAACACAGAGAAAAGTCTTTTCGGATACAGTTTGAAGCCCAGTCGGGTTCTCTGCTTAGACTCAGGAGGAGGTGAGGGTGGGGACGTTATTGCTGTGATTTGAAACGACACCTGTTTGCATCCAAATATTTCAGATGGCATTCTGATCCGTGACCTTTCCCCCCAGGAACTGCTACCACATTGATGTGAGTTCAACGTTGTGTGACAAGACCTCTGCTCCGCCTGGGAGATGAAGGTGCATATTGCTTGGGTCAGAAAGAACATTCGCTCCGATTCAAACAGAAAAATTACACAACAATGTCCCAAACAACATCATAAAGATATTTTAAAGGTGCTGTGGGAGGAGCTTACGAAGGAAAGAAAGTTATGCTGCCAACCAGGCATGTTGATAGGATGCCAACAATGCTTTAAAATCCCACACAGTGGCAGCTACTGCTATAAAGCTAAACTATTGAGTAGAAACTCATTGCAGTTTGGGGAAATAACAGTTATTACACAAAATACCTCCCAACCTACTTAATTTCCTGAAATCCCAGCAAAAACTAAATAAAAAATATGTAAAATATTCTTCAAATAAGCCACCTTAATAGGATGTTCACAGGTAGTACAAAGGGATTAATAAATTCACTTAATATGAGATAAGCAAACATATATATATAAACTTATTACTTATTATATTGTTTTACCCATGTACAATATAAATATGGGGCAGTTTCTTATATTTCTATCTTTAATGAAGGTATTTCATTGAAGGAAGTGAGTATATATGGATTAAAAGACTTTAATTAATATTGATTTTTCTTTAAATAAATTTAGACTTCGGTTTTGTTTTTTTGCTCCAGCCAGTGTGGCCCTGGTTAGAGCGTCAGCCCTGAACCAAAGGGTCTCAGGTTCAATTCCCAGCCAAGAGCATGTACCTGGGTTGCAGGTTGGCCCCACTCAGGGCATGTGCCGGAAGCAACCAGTCAATGTGTCTCTCATGGATGTTTCTCTCTGCCTCTCCCTTGCTCCTCCCTCCCCCAGTCCCTTTTACTCTTTGAAATCAATAGAAAAAATATATCCTCTGGTGAGGGTTAAAAAATAATAAATAAATGCATAAATAAATAAATAAACAAATAAATAGGAAAGTTCACATGTATTCAGATTGCATAAACACTCATCAAATAAAATCTATATTATAAAAGGCCAAGTGGCCAGAACGACCAAACAACTGGTCACCAGGAGGTGCATGGAGCACCTCCCGGTCCCTCCCCAGGCCTGCGAGCTGCTTGCAGCGGCAGGGCCTGCGGCAAACTACTCATGCACAGCGGGTCTGGGGTCCCGCCTGCGTGACGTGATTTTGCGTGCTGGGCCTCTAGTTAATAAATAAATCCTCACCAGAGGATAAATAATTTTTTTTTAAAGCAACACAAAGCAACCCATTAAAACATATTTCCAGCCGAGGCTGGTTTGGCTCAGTGGATGGAGCGTCGGCCTGCAGACTGAGGGGTTCCGGGTTCGATTCTGGTCAAGGGCATATACCTGGGTTGCGGGCATGTCCCCAGTGGGGGATGTGCAGGAGGCGGCTGATCGATGTTTCTCTCTCATCGATGTTTCTGGCTCTCTATCTCTCTCCCTTCCTCTCTGTAGAAAATCAATAAAATATATTTTTTAAAAAAAACAAAAAACATATTTCCAGTGTGAGAAATGTGGAGGCGTTGTTTCTGGAGGATGGATAACTACCACCCTGCATGTTTTCCTCGGTGGATGTTTAAGGACAGAGAGATAAAAGGTAACCTTGTTAGATGCTAAGTATCCTGGCACTGCTGAGTCTGTTATTCCATTTCATGTCATTGTTAAGTCAAAAAACATCCAGGAGGCAATTGAGTTTGGGGATCGCTTGCTAGCTGGACTCTGAGGCCACTGCAAGTCGTCGGAGGCACTGGCGTTCAGCCTAGTGACGGATGCCTGCGCGTAAACACCGGCGCAGTCAGTCGGGTTCATTTTGCTTGATGAGTGTATATGCAATCTGAATACATGTAAACTTCCCTGTTTATAGTTGATCCTAACATTTTCTGAAATTAAATTTTTAGCAGAATATTGCATTTTGTAATGCATTTTATATTCCTCAGGTACCTGTTTTCTGGGACATTCCTTTTGCAATTAGATTCTCATAGATATTTCACTACTTAATGAAATTTCAGATATTTTATTTGATTATAATCCTAGTGTGCCTTAAATTTATCAAATTAGATAGTAAAAAAAAATGAAGTTCTGTTACTCTTCATACATGAATTTTTTAATATATTTTTATTGATTTCAGAAAGGAAGGGAGAGGGAGAAATATCAATGATGAGAAAGAATCATGGATGGGCTGCCTCCTGCACAGGCCACACTGGGGATCAAGCCCTCAACCTTGGCATGTGTCCTGACAACTAGTTCATGGGTCAACACTAACCACTGAACACACCGGCTGGACTTATACATACATGAATTTTTGTATTATAAATTAAAGGGTCTTAAAATATAATGGCCAAAAATATCTCCCACCCTGCTGGTCTCTGACATCCCAGCTTCAAGACCCATTTATTTTCACTGAAGTATGAACTCAGATGCTCTTGGCTCCTCGCCCTCCATGCCCACCTTTAAGCTAAGCATCCGTCCTGAAAACATTAACACAGAACAGGTCACTTAACACCTGGAAGCTACCTGGGGGCAGGGCTGCAAGGCCCCAGTGGAGCCCACGGTGGTGACGGAGAGAGTATTTCCCTCCTACATCCTGTGCCTCGATGGGAATGAGATCGGGATGGATTCAACTCCAACTTTAATTTCCTGGCGTCCCTCGGGCATCCTCCCCCGGCCAGGCCTGGAAGTGCCCGGTCGCCATACACACTGCCCCGCTCGGCAGCACGAGGTCCAGTGCACTGCCCCACAGCCACCCTCCTGCGTGGACTCACCAGCTCTTCCAAACCCAGGGCTCTGCTGAGTCCTTCGGCATCCACAACACGACTTTGGACTGTTCTCTTCTTTTTGTTTCTTTGTCTGTTCAATTGCTATTAATATCCTGAGTTTTGTTAGACATAGTTTTGCTATAACCTCCTAGAAGACAACTAGTTTGTCTCTGCCCAGGCATTCTCTCTGGGAGAGCAGGGATTCTGCTTTTCTCACTGACAGTGCTGAGACCAGGAGACACAGAAGCTCCATCTAATACACGGACACAGACCAGGGAGGCAGCCAAGACAAGGAGACCGACCTCCAGGTCAGCACCAAAGAAGAGCCACGCGTGCCCGCATCGCACACAGAACGTGCGGTGATTGCATGTCCGTGTCCACCGTGAGCGGAGAAGGGCAGCCTCACTCACAGAGCTGCACCCATGTCACAGCTCTTCCTTATGTTGAATTCTATCTGATTAGTGTTCACTTTGACTGTAAATGCCAGATTTTTTAAAGCATTACCTTTACTGAGGGGTGGGGGGAAATGGGAGGTTAAGGACACCTTAATCAATACCTTAATCAATAAAGAAAAAAATAATAATAAATAATAAATACATTTATCTTTATTGTTGAAACTATTACAGATGTCCCCTTTGTTTTTCCCATTGACCCCTTCACCCGACACCAGTCCCTCCCAGGCCTTCACCATTCTATTCTCTGTGACCATGCGCTATGCATATGTGCATATAAGTTCCCTGATTAATAACTACACACACACACACACACACACCTGCCTTCCCTCTGAAATTTCCAAAACATATAAGGAACTCATACAACTTAGCAAAAGACAATAATTCAAATGAAAAATGGGCAAAGGACCTAGATAGACACTTCTCCAAAGTGGACATACAGAGGCCAAGAGTCATATGAAAAAATGTTCAAAGTCACTGATCATCCGAGAGATGTAAATCACCACCAGATTTTACACCACAACAAATTAAAGACTGGACCTTAATCTTCCTCAGTTCTCATAAAAGATAAAATTAACAATCAATAAATGCTGATGAGGAGAAGGATGAGATTCCAGTAGAGTACTTTTTAGAAGCAGAAACAAATGTGGAGAGACAGTCAGAGCGCTTTCTAAAAAAAGAACTTGACGTTGTATTATCCGTTCTCTAAAGGGACATTCGCAAATTAAATCATCGTCCTCTGCTCTGACCCAAATGGGATCAGAGTGCTTTCAGAGAGCGCAATCTCCTTTAAACAAGCATCCGTTTTAAAGAATATACTGTGGTTAAAATGCCTTCCCAAACTATGCATATGGCCTTCATTAAACCCAAAGTCACGTTCCAAAGTTAAATATTTCTTATTTATTTTCCATCTTAGTAAAACTATAGCTTGAGATACAGGGTGCAAGCAAATTGCAAACATACTCTGGAAGGTATATGGAGAGAGTGTTATACTAAAACAATGCTACAAACATGGAAAGTGACAAGGACAACATATTTAAAAGGATATTGTCTTGCACCTCCCTTCCCTGTCATCTCCTGTGACTCCTCTAATTGCACAAACTCTTTGGGATGCTCTCATGGTTATAAAATATGTGCTTCTTAGTGTAGATGAAGAGCTCTAGACACATAGAAAAACTAAATCCACGAAGTAGACGTTTAAACACGCAATATTGTAATTCAGTTTCTCAGTAACCCTACTGTTGTCTTTAATGTCTTTTGTACAATTTTAGCATATTGATGGTTGATGGGCTGAAATTGATTAACAGCTTTTCGAACAACAAATCAGAATATTCAGCTTCCAAGTTTAGCCTTTTTTAACTTTATCTTTTATTGCTTACATTATTACACAAAACAAACTTAGCCTTTTAAATGAGTCCTCTTTCACAACATGCTGTACCATTTCTCTTGGGGCTCTGAAGAAAGAAACATGGTTCGGTTACTTGTAGAGACATGGTTCTGAATGACATCAAGAAAACTGCATTGAAAATACTATGCCTGTTTGGCTGAATATTGGAGAGGAAACGATGTTCAGAAATAGACCAGATTTGAATCCCTCTCCATCAGTTATTCTATTATCTCAGGTAAGTTGTTTAACATCCATATGACTTGGGACAGATGTCTCATTTGCAAAATAGGAACAGCATTACCTAGTACGTAAAAGCAGGTTGTAGTCAAAGGAAATCATGACTATTGTTTAAAAAAACACAATGCCAAGAGCATAGAAAAGTGATTAATAGATGCTAGCTCTGATTGTCTTTTCCTTTCAAATAACCCAAAATAAAGTTACAAGCGGAAATATGAATTTAAACACACCTAATTTTTGTTAGAGCACTTACAGACATACTAGAGGCCCGGTGCACGGATTCGTGCATGGGTGGTGTCCCTCAGCCTGGCCAGCAATCAGGGTTGATAGGGGGCCGGCAGGCCAGGGGTGAGGGACCACAAGAGGGTGGCTGACTGTGGGAAGTTGGTTGTGGGAGTGCACTGACCACCAGGGGTCAGCTCCTGTGTTGAACATCTGCTCCCTGGTGGTCAGTGTGTATCATAGCGACTGGTCGTTTGGTTGACCGGTCATAACAGTCGCTTAGGCTTTTATATATATAGATAGATAGATAGATTTGCTTCACAGAAATGGGAAAAGACAACACCAAATTTTATATAAATACATAATTTTTATAGAAATACTAATATGTTAATATATCAACTACCTACCATATTAGCTGGCTTGACACATATTGTTTTCTAGCCCTTCCTGGCTTTTTTATAGTGATCTCTGGATAAGATGTGAGAACTCCCATGTTATCATGAAGCCTTCAAAATAGAAAAGCAGCCCAGGCAGTGAGGCTCAGTGGTTGAGCATCAACCTATGAACCAGAGGGTCGTGGTTCAATTCCCGCTCAGGGCATATCCCCAGTGTGGGGGTGCAGGAGACAGACGATCAATGATTCTCTCTCATCATTGATGTTTCTGTCTCGCTCTCCCTCTTCCTTCCTCTCTGAAATCAATAAAAATATATTTTTAAAAATAGAAAAGCAAGAGACAGATGTTGCCTCATGAATTTCAGGAAACTAGAGGCTGAAAAGAGGGAGTACATAATGAAATGCAGAGTACGAATTAGAATTTTAAAAACTTATAATTCAATAACCTACAAATAGAGGAACTCTTAGAGATTCAGAATACATATTTGAGAAGACTTCTGTAAGCCTTCGGAGATCTAAAACTACTGGTAGTAGTAGTTTCCAGGCAAGTAACTGTGTTCCAGAGTTAGTGTAGAAAGTGGTATCTTGATATTATTTACTGTTTTCTAGCCTATATGTCTAAGAAAAGCTACCATATTCCAGTTGGTAGGATAATAGATTAAGAGAATGTTGTGTTTCAATGAATAACTAATCATCAGACCAAATGGGACTTGGTCATTTACTGAGCATTAATTCTCAAGGAAATCAAAAGCATATGTTTTTTCCATTAAGTGATAATAGAGATAGTGATCTCAAAAATACTATTATAAGAATTAATGTGGCAACACATCACCAACTCCTCAAATGATAGCTTTTATGTAAGACCAAAAACAGTAATAATACGTTAAAAAACCGAGAGCTGCTCTTAAAGGTAAAAACGCAGGGCTTTCTGTGTAAAAACAACACTTTATTATGCTCTTTGAAGCGGCAAACAATTTGGGACGGTGAAATTTTATTTTCTCAGCTGTTCCAGTGACACATAATTCTGTGAAAAAAATTAGATCTAGATATGAAAGAGAGGACACCTGGAGATGGATGAATTGAAAAGCTAAATTTGAAATGAATCGCTGAACTAATGCATGAGCGTTATGGGTTTACGTGTTTAGCCCATGCTTCCTTTGCTAATTGCATTTGTTTCCTGCTGCTACCCTTATTGTCATGACGTTTTTAATACTAAATCTGTGTGTGGGCGGGGAGAATGAGGCCTGTTACCTTTCATGTTTAGAGTTTCTGAAAAATAGTGACCTACGTTTAGTTCAATGGTAAAAAGACTTGTGAGAATGCTGGGTAATGCTGGTTTCCCTAAACCACTTATCAATCTGAGGAAATATTAATTGATAATCTTCTTTGTTGTTGTTGTTAACCCTTACTGGAGGATATTTTTTTCCATTTTTTAAAATATTTTTATTGATTTCAGAGAGAAAGGGAGAGGGAGACAGAGATAGAAACAATTATGAGAGAGAATCATTGATCGGATGCTTCCTGCATGCCTCACACTGGGGATCGAGCCCACAACCCAGTCATGGGCCCTTGACCGAAATTGAACCCAGGACCCTTCAGTCCTCAGGCCAATGCTCTATCCACTGAGCCAAACCGGCTAGGGCTTTTTTTTCCTTTTTGGAGAGTAGAATGGCTGGGAGGGGGGAGAGAGGGAAAGAAGCAGAAATGGGGGGGAGGGAGAGAGGGGGGGAGGGAGAGAGGGAGAGGGAGGGAGAAGGGGAGAGAGAGAGAGAGAGAGAGAGAGAGAGAGAGAGAGAGAGATCTATATAAGAGAGATACATTGATTGCCTGCTTCCCACACTCACCCCAACCCAGGCAGGGATTGAACCTGCAACCTGGATACTTGCCCTTGACAAGGAATTAAACCCGTGACCCTGAGTGCACTGGCCGATGCTCTAACCACCGAGCAGGCCAACACACTGCATATAGTGAATGTCCTATATTTGCCTGTTGTTAATGAAAACATATAAAGTATTCATTGATGTCTACCTTAAAACAATATATTCTAAGTAGCGGAGAATATGAATGAATATATTATGAATGTTACTATTAATATGGCCAGTATATTTATATTATGAATATTAGTATTAGTAGTACATACTACTTATTACAGTAGTAACATATATACCAAGGAATCTTGAACTCTTTGTTTCCTATCAAATAATAATGCCTAGTACATAGTAGGCATTCAACTATTTCTTTTTTTATATATGTGTTTTGTTGATTTTTAGAGAGGAAAGGAGAGGGAGAGAGAGAAACATCGATGAGAAGGTAAATCGATTGGCTGCCTCCTGCATGCCCCCTACTGGGGATTGAGCCTCAACCTGGGCACTTGCCCTGGCCAGGAATTGAAACAGAGACCTCTCAGTGCATGAGACAATGCTCAACCAAATGATCCACACTGGCCAGGGTCAACTGTTTCCGAATAAATAGAAGTATTAGCTGAATTCATTCTTTTCTGCATTTTTTATTTGTAGTTTTGAATTACAGTTCACTTCCAATATTATTTTATGTTGGTTTCAGGTGTACCGCGTAGTGGTTAGACAAACATGTACTTTTCAGTGTTTCCCTCCATATTTCCAGTCCCCGCCTGCCACACACAGTTATCACAAATTATTGACTATAATCCCTATGCTTTACATCATCTGACTGTTTTGTAACTAATTTGTGCTTCTCAATCCCTTCGTTTCTTTCACTCAGTCCTCCAACCCCCCTCCCCTCTGGCACCCACTCTTAAAGTCTCTTATTAAACATGTTTATGCTTCTAGATTCAGCAAAACATTATATTCTGGATGTCACTTGCTGTCTTTTATGGATCTGAGCTAAAGCCATGTTACCTGTGCACGTCCCAGCAGGAAACAATTGGCACATTCGAATGCGGCCATTGAGGCATTTCTTGAAAGGGCTCTTTACAGCAGTGTAGTTACTCCTCACGCAGCCCAGGAGACAGGGGGAGCAAGTGGCTCCCAGGACGCAGAGAGGACACAGCCATCCTGGGAGAAGCTGCGGCCTTCAGCACAGGGACACACTGACATGGGGCCGGGAGGGAGCAGGGGAGTGAACTCCCCGCTTCACCCCACCCCGCTCCCACCTCCCAGCATTCCTGTTGATCCGTCCCATTGGCCCAGCCCTTCCGGAGCCTGAGAGCAAGCGCACCTGCTGATGCCGGCCATGGGGCCTCCTGATGCCGGCCATGGGACCTCCTGATGCCGGCCATGGGACCTGCTGATGCCGGCCATGTGGCCTGCTGATCCCGGCCATGGGACCTGCTGATCCCGGCCATGGGACCTCCTGATGCCAGCCATGGGACCTGCTGATACCGGCCATGGGACCTGCTGATGCCGGCCATGGGACCTGCTGATCCCGGCCATGGGACCTCCTGATGCCGGCCATGGGACCTCCTGATGCCGGCCATGGGACCTCCTGATGCCGGCCATGGGACCTGCTGATGCCGGCCATGGGACCTCCTGATGCCGGCCATGGGACCTCCTGATGCCGGCCATGTGGCCTGCTGATCCCGGCCATGGGACCTCCTGATGCCAGCCATGGGACCTGCTGATACCGGCCATGGGACCTGCTGATGCCGGCCATGGGACCTGCTGATGCCGGCCATGGGACCTGCTGATGCCGGCCATGGGACCTCCTGATGCCGGCCATGGGACCTGCTGATACCGGCCATGGGACCTGCTGATACCGGCCATGGGACCTGCTGATGCCGGCCATGGGACCTGCTGATGCGGGCCATGGGACCTGCTGATGCCGGCCATGGGACCTCCTGATGCCGGCCATGGGACCTGCTGATACCGGCCATGGGACCTCCTGATGCCGGCCATGGGACCTGCTGATACCGGCCATGGGACCTCCTGATGCCGGCCATGTGGCCTGCTGATCCCGGCCATGGGACCTCCTGATGCCAGCCATGGGACCTGCTGATACCGGCCATGGGACCTGCTGATGCCGGCCATGGGACCTGCTGATGCCGGCCATGGGACCTGCTGATGCCGGCCATGGGACCTCCTGATGCCGGCCATGGGACCTGCTGATACCGGCCATGGGACCTGCTGATACCGGCCATGGGACCTGCTGATGCCGGCCATGGGACCTGCTGATGCCGGCCATGGGACCTGCTGATGCCGGCCATGGGACCTCCTGATGCCGGCCATGGGACCTGCTGATACCGGCCATGGGACCTGCTGATACCGGCCATGGGACCTCCTGATGCCGGCCATGGGACCTGCTGATACCGGCCATGGGACCTCCTGATGCCGGCCATGGGACCTGCTGATACCGGCCATGGGACCTGCTGATGCCGGCCATGGGACCTGCTGATCCCGGCCATGGGACCTCCTGATGCCGGCCATGGGACCTGCTGATGCCGGCCATGTGGCCTGCTGATCCCGGCCATGGGACCTCCTGATGCCAGCCATGGGACCTGCTGATACCGGCCATGGGACCTGCTGATGCCGGCCATGGGACCTGCTGATCCCGGCCATGGGACCTCCTGATGCCGGCCATGGGACCTCCTGATGCCGGCCATGGGACCTGCTGATGCCGGCCATGGGACCTCCTGATGCCGGCCATGGGACCTCCTGATGCCGGCCATGTGGCCTGCTGATCCCGGCCATGGGACCTCCTGATGCCAGCCATGGGACCTGCTGATACCGGCCATGGGACCTGCTGATGCCGGCCATGGGACCTGCTGATGCCGGCCATGGGACCTCCTGATGCCGGCCATGGGACCTGCTGATACCGGCCATGGGACCTGCTGATACCGGCCATGGGACCTCCTGATGCCGGCCATGGGACCTCCTGATGCCGGCCATGGGACCTGCTGATACCGGCCATGGGACCTGCTGATACCGGCCATGGGACCTCCTGATGCCGGCCATGGGACCTGCTGATACCGGCCATGGGACCTCCTGATGCCGGCCATGGGACCTGCTGATACCGGCCATGGGACCTGCTGATGCCGGCCATGGGACCTGCTGATCCCGGCCATGGGACCTCCTGATGCCGGCCATGGGACCTGCTGATGCCGGCCATGGGACCTGCTGATGCCGGCCATGGGACCTGCTGATGCCGGCCATGGGACCTCCTGATGCCGGCCATGGGACCTGCTGGTGCCGGCCATGGGACCTGCTGGTGCCGGCCATGGGGACCTGCTGATGCCGGCCATGGGGACCTGCTGATGCCGGCCATGGGACCTCCTGATGCCGGCCATGGGACCTGCTGATGCCGGCCATGGGGACCTGCTGATGCCGGCCATGGGACCTCCTGATGCCGGCCATGGGACCTCCTGATGCCGGCCATGGGACCTGCTGATGCCGGCCATGGGACCTGCTGATGCCGGCCATGGGACCTGCTGATGCCGGCCATGGGACTAGCCCCCTGGGCGGAGCAGGATGCCGACCCCAGCTGGCATCTCAGAGAAGCAAACCTCAGGCATCGAGCACACCTGGGATCAATGTCACTTTTGATAGCGGGACTTATAATCTGAAAAGAGCACTTGAATTAATCTGAAAAGTCATCCTATTACTTTAAATCTTAGAACACATATACTTCTGTGAATAGGGGCTTCAGTTTTTCTTAAATTCCCTTTTCAAGGCCTGTGCAAAGGGATTGAGAAGATGACTCAGCTGTGAATCCAGTAAGCCGAACCGATAAGCAGGGTCAGACCGACCCACCAGGAGTCAAAACATCATCTCATCCCCATCATCTCATCCACATCATCACATCCACATCATCTCATCCCCATCATCACATCCACATCATCTCATCCCCATCATCTCATCCCCATCATCTCATCCACATCATCACATCCACATCATCTCATCCCCATCATCTCATCCCCATCATCTCATCCCCATCATCTCATCGCCTGGTGACTAAGGACAATAGCTGATGTCTGTGGACCTCCAGAGCTGGCCTCACCCCAGCCCCTTCGCCTTTATAGTCCTGTCCCTGCACCTGCTGGAAGACAGGATTTGAATGCTTGCATGCGCCTGTCCTCTTGGTTGACTAGGCTTCTCAATAAACGCCTTAAATGCCTCAACCCTGCCTTCTGATTGGACACAGCGACGGGCAGCCCGAGCCCACCCAGGGGTTTCCCGGTAACACTTTGACTCCACAAAATAAGGAAAAGGTCTTCTTATCCAATTAACAGTGAAAACGACACAATCGTCAGCACGTAACAAGAACTGATCTCATACAGCACCTCGTCCTGGGAAAGCATGATTCAGGAAAAATACATTTCACCCCAGATCACACTTTAAGAATATAGTCATTGTTTCAGGAAGCTGAATGGCATGTTCATTGTGTAGTTATTGTTGTCATAAATACAAAAAAGAAATAAAACTGATTGTATGTGCTCCACATTCAAAAATCCATATTATCTACTTAGTACAGACTCACACCTCATTCAATTGATCTGAATTAATGAGGTTTTAACACATATCACAATTATGTTAAAATAAACAAAGATATTCCTTTTAAAACTTATAGATTTTACAAAAAACTAATAAAGTATGATGGCTGAAGAAGAATATGATGTCAAAATTCTTTAAAATGTCTTATCTGACTTCACTATGCTTTATCCTGAGTTTTTGTGATTACTCCTCAGCATGAACCCTTAGTTGCAAAAAGACACTTTATTTTAGCTTTTATTTTTTTGCCTGCTACCTTCCTCCTACACCACGTACCTGTTAAGTCACCAGCCTAGACTGATATCCCTACAACTTTCCTATTAAAAACAAACTCAAGCCCTGACCAGTTTGACTCAGTAGATAGAGCATCAGCCTGTGGACTGAAAGGTCTCAGGTTTGATTCCAGTCAAGGGCATGTACCTTGGTTGCAGGCATATCCCCAGCAGGAGATGTGCAGGAGGCAGCTGATCAATGTTTCTCTCTCATCCATGTTTCTGATTCTCTGTCCCTCTCCCTTCCTCTCTGTAAAAAATCAATAAAATATATTTAAAAATAAATAAATAAATAAATAAAAACTCAACGCCAAAAAAATAAACAATTCAATTAATAACTGGGCAAAGGACCTAAATACGTAGATACTTCTCCAAAGAGGACATGCAGATGGCCAGTAGACATATGAAAAGTGTTCAACATCTCTAATCATCAGAGAGATGCTAATTAGAACCACAAGGAGATACCACCTCATACTTGTCAGAAGGGCTACCATCAATGAATCAACAAACAAGTGCTGGCAAAGATATGGAGAAAAGGGAACCCGCCGACACTGCCAGTGGGAATGCAGATGCTACAGCCGCTGTGGGAAGCAGGATTAAGTTACCTCAGAAATTAAAAATGGAACTGCCCACTTACCCAGAGATTCCACTTCTGAGAATACATCCAAGAAATCCGAAACACTTCCAAAGAATATAGCCCCCCTGTGTTCACTGCAGCATTATGTACAATAACCAAGATATGGAAGCAGCCCAAGTTTTGGCATATTTTTCAAACCTTCATGAAAAAGACATAAACTATTCACAAAACAGATATGAACTTTGTTATTATAATGAAAAAAATTATCAATGCACTCCAAAAAAATTTGCAAACACAAATGGAATGGAAAAACTGAGATTGGAAATCAAATCAAGGCACCAGGCAAAGAGGATCAGGGTCAAAACCTTCAATCCAGGAACAAGGTCACACCATGGAGCAACGATGGAGCCAGGAAGGCTCGTGTTCCCAACCAGAAGCACAGCACGCCACGTGGCCGCCTGAGTGCACAGGAGGCGGCTCGGTGGGACAGCACGTGGCAAACTGAGACTGCTCTCCTGATCTAGACGCACGTCTGTCCTGACTGTGAAGTCAGCATGGCAGGTCACCAGAGGAACATCTAAATCAGACTGTCCCAGGGAACTGGTCCCTGTGTCTGCCTCTCCCGCACACTCACCTTCAGAGGAAGCCGTCCAGGGAGTGAGAGGCCTGGGAAGAAGATCCAAGCCTCACCGCTCAGGATCTGCTCCTGTAAGACCAGCGCTGTCAGTCAAGCGCTGAGAGTAATTTCACTTAATTTGCAATAATGAAGAGGAGTAAGGCAGCCGTAGGCAAACTACAGCCCACGGCCGTTTGAAATGAATAAAACTATTGAAAAAAAAGACCGTACCCTTTTATGTAATGATGTTTACTTTGAATTTATATTAGTTCACACAAACACTCCATCCATGCTTTTGTTCCGGCCCTCCGGTCCAGTTTAAGAACCCATTGTGGCCCTCAAGTCAAAAAGTTTGCCCACCCCTGGACTAAGGAGTAAAGACACGAAACCAGTTTTCAATCTTTTTCACCTCATGGCACACATAATCTAATTACTAAAATTCTGTGGTGCAACAAAGAAACATGTATGTTTTGCCGATCGGACAAAAAAATATAGGGCTAATTTTGATTCATTCACACTGGATGGCTATTGTTATGCTGGCTATTATCATTTTTTTTAATTAAAGGAAAGGAAGTCGGTGGCCCTGACTACATAGGTATTGAGCGTCGTAAGAATTCTCGCGGCACACCAGCGTGGCACACCAGCTGAGAACCGCGGCCCTGAACAGGTGATCTAACAACTAAAATTAAATTTCCACGAACGACTTCTTTACTGTTAAGTGGCACTGAATTATAACCACCTGACTCACAGTGATTGATGGTAGCTGGAGGAATGCTCTCACATTTATTTGGCTATTGTTGGGGACCCGACACCATTCCATTTACTCCCCGAAGAAGCCCTACACATATGAGGAAACCAAGGCTCAGAGAGCTTGGATAAGTTTTCCAAGGTTACACACGTATTAAATGATTCCTGAAAGAAAGGAAATGACCTAGGCAGTCCGATGGAAACCAGGATATAGGGTTTCCCTGGGAAAAAGGCCTCTGTACACCTAATTTTTATTCTAATGTACATTATGAGAAATCAAGTTATAGCCACTCAGGCCCTGTGACTTTTTTCGAACAACAAGATTCTAAGGAGACAGGAAACCAATAATGTGGTTATTTTTTTAACTCAATAAATTCACGGCACACGATTCGTCTAAAGGTCACCCTGTTTGGCTGGGACGATGACTGCCTTCTCCACTGAAAGACCGCAAAGCCTCCCGTGATGGCTGTGTCTGGGCCCAGGCTTTCCCCAGCGCCTGCAGCACCCACAGGGGGCGTTTGGTAGTCTTAAAGGCTTTTCGAAAGAGTCCTGTGTACATATTTTCAATTTTCTTTTATTTTTTGGAGAAAGATGATGTGAGAAAGAAACACCAGTCCGCCGCCTCCCTCCCCACCCGGGATGGAACCTGCCGCCTGGGCACGTGCCCTGCCTGGAACCGGGGCCACCGGCTGCCCCCCCTGCCCCCCGCCAGACGGGGCCACGCTGCACTGTGAGTTGGACGCAGGCTCACAAGAAACACAGTCAAGCTTCCTACGAGGCGCTGCCAGAAGAAAACTATCTCTAATCACTATTTTCTTACAACGTAGCACTCCAATTAGCACACACAGGCCTCTGCTTAGACTCTGAACCGTCGGCACCCCGTAAGGGCACCTTCACATTGTCATTGCCCACAGGTACTGAGGACTAGAAGCAGGCACCACCCCCCACCCCCCACCCCACCCCCCACCCCCCTACCCCATCCCACCACCCACCACCCACCACCCACCACCCACCACTCCAGCCCCCACCACCCCCCACCCCACCCAAACACTCACCACCCACCACCCCCCTAATCAGAACGCGGCCGCCACCCCGCCCTGAGGTCCCTCTGACCTGGGCTCCCCGGGGCCTGGACGCCACTTACCCCCACAGCCGCCTGCCTGGCGCCCAGATGGAGGGAGACAGCGCCGGCCTGCGGTTCCAGCCGCTTCCACGCAGCCCATCGGGTTGAGGCGCGTCCAGTTGTGGGGCAGCAACGGGCCTGCTCTGCACCTGGAGGAGGCGGCACAGCAAAGGGACCAGCGTGCACGGGACCCCTACGCTGCCCGCCAGGGAGCTGAGCAAGGCCTGCCCCCACAGCGGCGGAGTCCTGGGCCTCCCCCAGCGAGGAAGGCCTGCTCGGCTGGCCTCTGCCCGGGGCCCAATGCTGGGGCGGGAGCCTGGGAGCTGCACCTGCACCTCGGTGCCCCCCCTCCCCCTGCAGGCAGCTCCTCCCCCACACAAGTGCTGGCACCTGGCCTGGCCCGTGCTTCTTATCAGGACTGATTGCATCACACCCTTCAGCTATAGCCATCAGAACAATAGGGTGTTGCTTACAGGCAGCATGGGAGGGGGGGCACACAGGCCTGGGGTTCGGCTTTTATTGAGGTCAAAGGAAGGCCTAGGATTGGGGGAATCACTCTTTATTGGTGAATTTAAAACCCAGGAAAAGAGAAAAACAAGTAGCCTAGTGGTTAGTCATCAAAATTAACTAGCAAAGGCGCCTGGAGGGCTGGCTCTTCACCCAGCATTGCCTGAAAGTCGGCTATTGGGGACACGTGGGCACTAACAGGTGTGCCTTGTCCCTTCAGAAAGCTTCCACAGCGGCTTCCGCACAGAGTGGGCGGGAGGCCTGAGGGTCGCTGTAGGGCAGTGGTTCTCAACCTTGGCTGCACATTAGAATCCCCTGGGCATCTTTTTAAAATCCTGATTTCTGGGCCTCATCCTCCGGAAATTCTGTGTCTTTGTTATGAGGTGAGGCCTAGAAATCAGGATTTTAAAAAGATGCCCAGGGGATTCTAATGTGCAGCCAGGGCTGAGAACCGCTGCTTTAGGGCCAGGAAATTGGGTCCTAACGCTTGGGTGTGTGTTCTTTACCGATGCGATCCTCTCAAAAACTTAGTACGAAAAATCTAAAGGGACAAATCCAAGTGCGACCGGAGACAATGGACAAGGCGGCTTCTCCCAGAGAGTAGATCCAGGGTTTAAAGAAGAAACTTTCAACCAAATAAACTGATGAACAAAGAGACCCAGAGACACAGAAGCATGAACAGACTGTTGAACCTCAGAGGGAAGGTGTGGGGGGGGGGGGGGGGGGGAGAGCTCAAACAATGAACTTGTCTGCATAGATGCATAACCCCTGGGCACAGACAATGGGGTGGTGAGGGCCTGGGGGCTGGGAGGGGACAGGAGTGGGCTGTACCAGGTTAATGGGGGGGAAAGGAGGACCTATGTAATATTTTCAACAGTAAAGATTTTTTTTAAATAAAGAAAAAGATTTCTGCACGGCCATGGCAACGTCTTCACCATTTCTGACCTACGAACCTCCCCACCGCTTAGACCAGAAAGTGACTTCTGTGTGTTCCCCTCTTCCATCTCCAAAATGAAAAGTTCTTAGCGCCGTGCTGGTCCTACCCACTATGCCTTCCTGGGGGTGGCAGGGGAGGTACAGGAGTTATTCCTTAGAGCTTGTAGATTTCTAGAAGCCACTGCTGCACCTGCAGAGACCTTGGACTTCGTGTTTAGTGGATGGGCCTTCGGTCTCTCCTGCCTGGGCCAGGATAACGGGGTGTTTGGGAACAAGGGTGCCCCGGTGGCCATGCCTGTGAACTGGGGCGCACGGCGAAGTACCATTCTGTGTTCTCTTTGACGGTAGAAACTTCCTTTGCGTGCTAGTAGGCACGTGGCTGCTAAGCTCCAGGCTGCATTTTCAGACTAATTCATCCCCATTTTCTTTATTCCTCCAAATGTCAAGTTTATTGCACTTAAGTACATGTCATGATGCCATTCTCCAGGGACCACCAGAGCAGGCTGATGACCATCTGAGGCCGTCGGCGAGGGATGGTAGAACGAAGAGGGTAGAAATTACTTGGATCACTCAGGCTGAAGTAGCTTCAACATCCAAAGGAGACAAATGATTTTTTACCTGAGGATGTTTAGCAAGTTCTGAAGATAATTCTCCATTTAATTTGTATGGGAAGCAATCACTTCAGTAACATTGCATTGGCCTTGCTATGTGTGAGAACTGGTCGTGTTTGTGTGAATAATGGTCATTTAGGGACCTAAAACTGTGGTTTCTCAGCACATCTAAAAGTTTTTAGATGTGATTTAATGTCTATGAATGAATGTATGTACCTATTTATATATTAGGGTTATATATACCGTATATGTACTAGATGTGTGTATATACATATTAGAGTTATACTATTTCTCTGAAAACTAGAAAAATTTTAGTTAGAAAACATAAGTTAATATTTGATAAGATAGTGATACTTCAATTAAAATAAGAAGTTAGAAGAGGGAAAGGCTATTTTTTAAAAAGATATTTTTATTGATTTCAGAGAGAGAGAATCATCGATTGACTGCCTCCTGCCAGGAATCGAATGAACCTTGACCTCCTGGTTCATGGGTCAACACCCAACCACTGAGCCACACTGGCTGGGCAGAAAACGCGATTTTAAGTCGATTTATAAGAACTGGCCCAGTGACTAAGATCATACTCTTGCTTTATAGCCTTTCTTTTTAAAAACATTAAATGAATATATGTCACAACTACGTACAGAAAGTCATTAAACTAACATTGAATGTTGCCATGAAAAAAACATTAAATAGTTCGGGAAGAGAACTAAGAGGCTGAGAAAACCGCATCTGCAGAGCTGAGATGGCAACGTTGGCCCAGACAGGGACTCGCAGAGGCTGAGCGGCCCAGGGCGCGCTCCCCACGCTGCTGAGAGCAGTGTGTGTGTGTGTGTGTGCAGGCGGCGAGCAAGTGGAGCATTTATGTAAAAAAAAAAAAAAAAGGGACTGTTAAGGACTGTGTTAAAAATATATAACTGTTGAGAATTTTTAAAGTTGGAAGATTGCAGCTACATAGAATGAAAAAAAATTTTCAAAGCTTTACATTTCATGAAACCAATACATGTTTACCACCTTGTATGTGTAATGTGTTGTGCTGCTCTTTAAGCCCAGGTAGAATGTGAAGGGCTCTGTGATTCTAACTTTACTAAAGCAAGCGTTTCATGAACAGCGAAAATAATTTAGGCTTACAAAGGTGATTAGCTATTTACGGAGCGCTGTGGCTTAAACACCCATTTTATTAACTATCACGTTATATTTATTCCTTTGCAGAAATCCTGGGCAGATATGAAGAACAACATTTCTGAAGCTGATGGGGTATTCAGTAATTCAAAACCCACGAGTCCTGAGCAAACGGGTCTGCAGGCCTATGTGCTAGTGAGCACCACTGAGGTGAATGTGGCAACGGGGTAGTGAGGTGGGAAATGAACAAATGAATGGTGGTGGAGGCGGGAGGGCGGAGATCGGGAGAGAATGGCTGTGGGTCTCGGTCTGCATCATCTTTGCTGATGGTAGGCGCTGGGCAGCACTGAAAACCCCATCCTCTCCCAGAGACAGACAGAGGATGCTCCCCACGCAGGCGTTCCTAGATGAAGCTGGAACCCACAGGAAGTGGTTCTACGCTCAGGCCTTAAGCTGATTTTCATTAGTGCTGCCGGCCAGCAATGAAGGGGAATGGTAGGCAGTCCCCCTTTGCTTTTGTTTTTAAACACGCCTATTTACATTATCCAAAAAACTCTAAACAAATTATTCAACATAATCAAAATACCACAGCAAACTTCTATTAACAAAACCATAAACAGCAATGTTACCAAGAGAACAAAACTCTGGCTAATAACAAAGCAATCCCAATGCAAAATCAAACTACAAACATGTTAACGTTTTCAGGATATCTTACTCAGAGTCCTTAGATTTAGCTCCGCAAGATTTTACAGAAAACTGACAGTTCACCAACGCTAGCATAGCTTCCACTTGCTGTTCTAGCATCTGCTTGGCCTCAGTCGCCATCTTCTTCAGCTGACTCCATGCCGGTATCTCGCCGATGCAAAGATGTCATTGATGTAAAACCAGTCCCCTGGATCAGGCTGTTTGGGCGGTTGACCCTGACACTGAATCCGCACCAGTCCCAGTCAAATCAGCCCTGTCCGCACAGGTGGAAGTCCGGTCCCTTCTCAGCCTCTTTCTTTATCCGCTGCTGCATGGAAACGAGCAGCCCTCAGTCCTGCAGAGCTGGAGACTTCCCACTCTGAGTCTGGCGTCTCACACAGACCCAAAGTCCCAGCGAGCTATTAGGTCACACAAGCAAAGATAACCAAAGCCTAGAAACAATGCAACTGCTGCAAGAGCTTACAATCTAGGGTCTAAAATAAAATTACTTCCTTAAACATCAACCACAGCCATCTTTTACTTTACAGTGGCTTAAACAAAACCTAGGAGATTTCTACCTTATTTTATATCTTCCTGTTTACTTCTTATTTTCTTACTTCCTGCCGCTGGCTTCTTACTGCTCACTTTCCACCACTTATTTTCTATTTCTACCGCTTATTTTCTACCACTTATTTCTACTTATTTCTACTATTTCTACTGCTTATTTCTACCGCTTATTTCTATATTTCTACCACTTATTTCCACTTATTTCTACAGCTTATTTCCTGCCGCTTAGGTCTCTATTTCTACCACTTATTTCTCTACTTCTACTGTTTATTTCTACCACTTATTTCTACTTATTTCTCTATTTCTATAGCTTATTTCTATCTTACCTATCTTTAGCTTAACAAAACCTAAGAGATCTCTTATTTTCTACCACTTATTTCCTAACGTTTATTCCACTTATTTCTCCTTATTTCTCTATTTCTACAGCTTATTTCTACTGCTACAGCTTATTTCTACCTAGAAATTTTAAAATGTTTACTTTAAAAATGCTTTGATTAAGCATTATTCCCATGTTTTAAACCGAGCTAATTTTACCACACTTCGGCTCCCTACCTTATTTTTGTTTTTTTGGCCTTCTTACTTTTGCTTTTTAAGCTTAACTTCTTATTTTCTTACTTTTGTTTTTTAAACTTACTCTCTGCACGTGCCTTGGAGCCTCCTTTCACCTGACCACTTTTTAAATTCCCCCAAACTCTGGCCCTGTTCCTCATAACTCAGTCTCTGGTCACAGAACTCAGTCCCTGGTCCTAGAACTCAGTCCCTGTTCGGGCGCCATTTGTTACGGCCAAAGGTGATCCCGAGTGGTGGGGGGGAGGGGGGGTGTGAAAGGATTAAGGAAAGACAGACAAGAGAATAATAGCTGGGTCTCGGTGGGACGCTGCCTCCCTGATGAGGAGACAACGACAGCGCCCACAAGCCGTGTCTCTGTTTTATAGCAGATGCCATGAGACAAAGTAGGGGCGTGATCACGTTGTTTACAGCATTCTCGTGAGTTTCAACCTCACTTAACTACATGCACCCGAACTCTATCACAAGGCACGTGGGGCCACGTGTTCGGACCATAGGTTCGAGCTCACAACCACAGCCCTTGGCTATGATTGTGCTGGGAGGGCCCTGCCCTCCAGCTGGGACTTGCACGTGGCAATGAGAGGACCCTGTCCTTTCATTAGTCCGAGGCTTGAATTTGGCCAAAACACCATAACCGCGCCCCACAAGGCAGAGCCCACCGAAGCCAGGAACTACAAATGCAGGGTTGAGGCAGTTGGGCGTGATTCACTGTATTCTCTCTGCAAGGGCGCCGGGAGGCCGGGGTTACCGCTTCCTCTCATGACGCCTCCTTCCCCTGGCATTAGCAGCAATGCTGCAGAGTAGGCTATTTGACGCGCTGTTCTGTAGCCCCATGTGACCCAGAGGCACCACAATGAATGCTTCAAGGTGAGCCCCCCGTGGGCGTGTTCTTTCTATTTCATCATGTATATGGTGTCAGTTGGTGATATTAAACACCCCAGTAGGACCCAGTGCAGCAGTCATTCCCATGGTTAGGGAACCTCTGTTACCTTCTCATGAATAGAATTTCTCTGGATAACTGAGGGGTTACATCGAAAAACCTGTTTTCTTTCAACCTAAGTAGCTGAAAAGCGTCTTTTCAAAATACGTTAGCCTACTTTACAGTCTTGCTAAATACAGTGTACTGATGCTAATGAAATATTTCTCTTCTGATTGATGACTTTGCAGTGCCTTGGGGTCGGGATGAATTGTTGTGGAGGTAACAAGCTGTAGTGTATTGAAGTCTCCGTCTGAACTGACCAGATATTGGTTTATTTCATTGTGCTTTGCCTCTTTCTGCCTAAAGCAGAGCACAGGAAAGAAATTCTCTAGCCTTTGTGTTGCTAGTTAGAGCTCTTTCCTGTGTAGGTGTGGCCCTTAGGACAGGTGTGGCGCATAAAATGTTGTTTTCGATGATTCTGCCATGGAGCCTTCCACAGTCACTCCACTCCCCTGTTCCCGAATGTGGGAGACTACCACCGCCCCGCTCCATTCGCATGTAGCTCAGTGCTGGCGCGTCCTCTGACATTGCCATGATTCTGATCAGGAAGACATGAGGACAACTGTAATTGGACTGTTGGTATGCTGACGACTTCACGGTCACGTTGGCAAGCATGACACTGTGCTCTGAATGCCGATCTTTTAATCAGGAGATAATAATGACCATTTAGCGTCCAATTGCACTCTCAGTATCAAATGCCGTCCTCTATAGCAGTCCTTCCCCAGGGCAAGTCCGAAGACCTATGCAGGCTTTCTCATCTTATTGGGGGAACTTGATAGAGACACAGCATCTAGACCTGGTCCTAGAACTGCTGCTTCCTGAGGTTAGAAGACTGGTCCATCACTCTATTTCTGGTTTTGCTTTAGGATCATTTCACGTTGTTTAGAGAAAGGAACCACAGCTCTCAAAATCCCTTGGGGAACCAATAGAGAAACTACCTAAGGGACTAGGACTCCTCAGAAATACTATTTATATGGGCTGAAGGGCCAGTTCTCCCTGCACCATTGAAAAGCTAAGACTAGAGACTCCCATGGGAATTGCAGCGTGCTGAGTGGTAACAGTAATGGAGCTAGGTGAAGGTTAGTCCAAATGTTCCCGTAACATTTCTAACCTAAAGATCCGAAGTTTGGGGGCTTTCATTTTGCTAAAGTTTCCACAAAAGCACAACACACTCCAGAGTTAAGGAACTTTTGGAAGTACTGTTTTTGAACGAACAAGGAAATTGATCCTTGGTTATACCAAGGAACAGGTGTGAAAAAGGAAATGGAGGAAGAGAGAATAAAAATCTTTGGGGAGCCCGGCTGGTATGGCTCAGTGGTTGAGTGTTGACCTATGAACCAGGAGGTCACAGGTTGTGGGCTCGATCTCCAGTGGGGGGCATGCAGGAAGCAGCCAATCAATGATTGTCTCTCATCATTGATGTTTCTTTTTTTTTTCTTTTCTTTTCTTTTTTTTTAAATTGAATCTTTATTGTTCAGATTATTACATTTGTTCCTCTTTTTTCCCCCCCATCCTCCCAGCTCCCACCCCACCCTCCGCCCTCACTCCCCACCCACTGTCCTCATCCATAGGTGCACGATTATTGTCCAGTCTCTTTTTGCATCT
The DNA here is from genome assembly GCF_963259705.1 of Myotis daubentonii. Lineage (NCBI taxonomy): Eukaryota > Metazoa > Chordata > Mammalia > Chiroptera > Vespertilionidae > Myotis > Myotis daubentonii. Next base: position 92,736,986 of record NC_081847.1, read on the forward strand.
CCCACACCCCTTTCCCCCCCAAGAATAGTCAGTCCATTCCCTTTCTATGTCCCTGATTCTATTATGATCACCAGATTATTTATTCACTTGATTCTTAGATTCACTTGTAGATAGATGCATATTTGTTGTTCATAATTTTTATCTTTACCTTTTTCTTCTTCCTCTTCTTAAAGGATACCTTTCGGCATTTCATATAATGCTGGTTTGGTGGTGATGAACTCCTTTAGCTTTTCCTTATCTGTGAAGCTCTTTATCTGACCTTCCGTTCTGAATGATAGCTTTGCTGGGTAAAGTAATCTTGGTTGTAGGTTCTTGGTATTCATCACTTTGAATATTTATTGCCATTCCCTTCTGGCCTGCAAAGTTTCTGTTGAGAAATCAGCTGACAGTCGTATGGGTATTCCCTTGTAGGTAACTGAGTTTCTTTCTCTTGCTGCTTTTAAGATTCTCTCTTTGTCTTTTGCTCTTGGCATTTTAATTATGATGTGTCTTGGTGTGGTCCTCTTTGGATTCCTTTTGTTTGGGGTTCTCTGCGCTTCCTGGACCTGTAGGTCTATTTCTTTCACCAGGTGGGGGAAGTTTTCTGTCATGATTTCTTCAAATAGGTTTTCAATATCTTGCTCTCTCTCATCTTCTGGCACCCCCTATAATTCTGATGTTGGTACGCTTGAAGCTGTCCGAGAGGCTCCTTACACTATCTTCGTATTTTCGGATTCTTTTTTCATTTTGCTTTTCCAGTTGGGTGTTTTTTGCTTCTTCGCATTTCGAATCTTTGACTTGATTCTTGCGCTCCTCTGGTCTGCTGTTGGGTTTCTTTATAGTATTCTTTATTTCAGTCAGTGTATGCTTAATTTCTAGTTGGTTCTTTATCACAACATTGAGGGTCTCATTAGATTTCTTGAGGATCTCACTACATTTATCGGCGGTCTCACCAGTCTTTTTGAGGGCCTTACTAAGTTTATCGGCAGCTTCTAGACAGTTCTTGAGAGACCTTAAAAGTGTGGTTCTGAACTCAATATCCTCCATTGACAGTTTTGTCCTGTTTCTTTGTCTCCGCATTTTTTATGCTTTCTTGGTACACCCCCAAGTGGTCTTTGTGCACAGTCTTGTTGCCTTTAAGCCTTGATTGATGTCAGCAATACCGGGGGTGATTTGACCTCCGGGCTAACTGGCTATGAGAGTCAGCTGTGTCTGCAGTGGGAGGGCTTCTGTGCTGGATCTCTAGGGTGGTGCTAATCTAGCGTTTGCCTGAGGCTATCCGGCAAATGGTTCTGCGCAGGGCTTGGGTGGGGCGGGTCCCCGGGGATCTACAGGGCGAGTGGAGCGAGCAGTTATGGCTGCTCTCAGTTCCTTCCCCAGGGGCTCTGCCTCTCAGAGTCCCAGCAATGGCTGCAAACCTTGGAGAGAAAGCTGCCTTCGAGTTCCGACCGAAGCCAGACAGTCCCGCTTCTCCCGTTTGAGTCTGGGTCCCCAGAGACTCACCCGGATCTGGAGCTCAGAGTCTGAAACTCCCTCCCGATTGAAAACAACAACCGCGCCCTCCGCCGCCAGCCCGCTCCGCGCTCGCACTCCGCACCTGAGTATTTCACTTTAGCACTGCGCCTCCTCTGAGTCTGGGTATGATATTCTCTATCCTCCTAGTTGTAGAATTTCCACTCAGCCAGCCTTCCTGTGGTTCTGGATGCTGTCTGTTCTGTCCTTTAGTTATATCTCTGAAGTGGTTGTTCAAGGACAGCAATCTCCGGCGTTAACCTATGCCGCCATCTTGGTTTCTCCTGATGTTTCTATCTCTCTCTCCCTCTCCCTTCCTCTCTGAAATCAATAAAAATATATATTTTTAAAATGCTTGAGTGGCCAAAACCGGTTTGGCTCAGTGGATAGAGCGTCGGCCTGCAGACTGAAGGGTCCCAGGTTTGATTCCGGTCAAGGGCATGTACCTGGGTTGCGGGCATATCCCCAGTAGGAGATGTGCAGGAGGCAGCTGATCGATGTTTCTCTCTCATCGATGTTTCTGGCTCTCTGTCTCTCTCCCTTCCTCTCTGTAAAAAATCAATAAAATATATTTTTAAAAAATGCTTGAGTGGACTTATTTTTGTCGTTGTTGTTGTTTCTTAAGTAAAACATACTGTAAAATTGACTTGCAGCCAGTTTGAAGAATAAGAAAAGTTTAGAAAAATCGGAACAACAAAATCCAGGGACGTCATAAAACATTAAACCAGCAAATTTCCCTCCCGAAGAAAATGCTTTTATGAAAAGGAGGGTCATTTCGTGACTGCAGTCTCAGTGAACAAGGGCCCTGACTATTTTACAGAAATTCCTTGTTTTCAGTTATATCATTAAAGCAAGGTGCAAGCACCATATTTTATATCATTAAAAACAACAGCTCTCTGGAAACTTAAATATATGTTTCAACTTCTATTACTCTTTGTAGGGAGCGGCTATATGGTTAAGCCTGGGACTGACCTGTTGGCAAAGCCACAAACAAGTCCCAGCTTAGAGGGCACAGCCCTCTTAGCATAATTAGGCTTGACCTTATGACACTCCCTAGATCTTATCTGGGTAGCTAATGGGCTGTGGGAGATGCAGCAAGTGCTGCCAAAACAAGTGAAACTCACAAGAACATTGTAACTATGTTGACCACCACCTTGTTTACCTCTGGCTATAAAATAAAGGCTCAGCTTGCTGTCTGGGTCTCTCCCTTTGGCCTCAGCCAAGCACAGAAAATCCACCTAGACCCAGCTTATTCTCTTTGTCTTTCCTACATCCTTCATCACCCCTCCCCTCAGGCTCACCGAACCCTTAGCTGAGCTGGCCCAGCACACTCTTAGTATAAATGCTTAGCGATCGAATAGCAAATATCCTTTACTAGAGGCCCAGTGCACAAATTCGTGCACTGGTGGGGTCCAGCCGGCCCGTCCCCATCAAGGGTGATCAGCGGCAGGGCCAGCCAGGGGGAGGGGCCATGGGCTGTTGCCCGGCCACGCTGCCCCCTGGTCAAACTCCCGGTTGAGGGGACAATTTGCATATTAGCCTTTATATAATAAAAGCCTAATATGCAAACTGTTCCCTCAGACAGTCATTCAACCAGGAGTTCGACTGCTCGCTATGACATGCGCTGACCACCAGGGGGTGGCACAGAACATGGTGGGCGTCGGCAACAAGGCACTGGCAGCAGGCGGCAGTGGAGGCACTGCTGGCCCCAATGGGCCCTGATGAGAGCAGGACCATGACAGGATGGTGGAACAGGTGAGCGGGTGGCACCAGGCCAAGGTGGGTGCGAGCAGGGAGGAGCCCGATCACCTTGCCAATTGCCCTGCAGATGGCAACCAGTGGTGGTTGCAGGGGGGGGGGGAGGGGGCGCTGCCCTGCTCCCAGGCGCTGAGGGAGCTGGGCAGGGGCCTGGCCCGGATCGATCGCCCTGCAGGTGGGATGGTGGAGCAGGTGAGGGGCAGCACCAGGCCAAGGTGCCAGGCAAGGCTGTGAGGCTTGGGGCATGAGATGGGGCCCCCTCCCACAGGCCACCCCAAGGGACCCCACCTGTGCACAAATTCGTTCACCAGGCCTCTAGTTTTTACATAAATCCTGGTCAATGCTAGGCCTCATGGATTCCTCTTGTACCTGTTTAAAACAGATAATTATTTAAAACCAAATTAATCCAAACCAAGCAAAGTCGATCCCTTGTACTGATAGGAACTATGGCCTAAGTAAGGGTTCCATCCAGCTACAGCCACAGCCTTTGTAAGAAGTGTTTTGTATTAAAATTAAAGTAACTACCATCAGGAAAAAATTATCTAAAGATTCTATTGCTTAGGAATTTTGTCAGAGTCGTTAAATAGTTGGCAGGCATGAGTAACACTGATATAACGTATTGTCGGAAGTCTGAATCTTGGATCCCTTATGACATGTTGATGGAATCGGTGCTTTTGGAAGGAGCAAAGAAACACAAACCAGGGAGAAAAGCAGCCGCGTCCAAGCCCAGATGTGAGTTTCCCTGAGCTCCACGCCGCCAGGTGCACGTGGGAATAAAGACCCGTTACCTGGGATGACTTGAGTAGGAGGTAACCTGAGTCTCTAAGATAGGATTCTATAGGGCACAGTTCCTCACTTTATTAAAAAACAAACAAACAAAAAACAGACTGTCCCCCATGACCGGGAATTATCAGGCAAGGCAGTCACCTCTCCCCTCTGCTGGTTAGTAGCCATGAGGTTCACCTGGGGTATTGGTTGGAATTGACCGCAAACTAGTCTTCACCGATGAGGATAATGCATAGTTCCTGCAGCAACATACACAGCCTTCAAGGATGGGTGGGCACGTGGTTTCAATGATCCAGTCAGGCCCTAGCCGGTTTGGCTCAGTGGGTAGAGCGTTGGCCTGCAGACTGAAGGGTCCCGGGTTCAATTCCGGTCAAGGGCACATGCCCGGGTTGCGGGCTTAATCCCCAGTTGGGGGCGTGCAGGTGGCATCTGATCAATTATTCTCTCATCATTGATGTTTCTTTCTCTCCCTCTCCCTTCCTCTCTGAAATCAATTTATATAAATACATACATACATACATACATACATACATACATACATACATAAAATGATCCAGGCAGGTATTTTCTCCTGCGGCCATGAATGAGGAAGCTTGTCCTGTAGGTGCTAGTCCTTTCATTGACGCCCACTTCACGGCAGAGGGCAGACAGACCTGTCAGAGAATCAGAACAGTCGGTGGCTGAGCGCCCTCCAGCTCTGAGCACGTCAGTTACAGGGCAAGCAGATCCCCTTCCGTGTCGAAGCCAATTGTCTGCGACCTCCAGCATCTGAACGAAGCAGGAGGCCGCCTCCTCTGCTCAGGGGAACCAGGTAAACGCAGCGCATATCTCCTGTTTCCCAAGACAAGAGGGAAGAGGGCTGGCCCACACACGCTGCGCCCTCTGATGCACGATCCCTGGGGAAGCTGACATGCTGAGCGACCTACTAGTATGTGTCCTCTCAGCTCTGTCCCCTAAGCAGGCAGTCTGCTTTGGTTATCACATACAGCTGTTGCCATGAGGCAAAGTCCCGTCACATCCAAGCAGGCGCAGGTACATTCTCTTAAAACCACCACTCCTGTTCTTTGGAAGTGGGCCCCCACCTCCTCCTCACACTGCTCCGCCCAGAGTGCCAGCCTTGGTACGGAAGGTGAGCGTTGCCAGGTTCCCACCAACGGCAGTGGTGAGCCAGAGGAGGGCAGAGGAGGAAATTCCCAGCAGCCCCTTGATCCAATTCCAGGTGGGTCAGGTCAAGGTCAGAACGCTAGGAGAGGAGGATCTTGGAAAGACAGGAAATGCTGACGTGGCCTCCTTCACCAACAGGTTCTAGCTGGGGGAAGGGGACATGTTGAGCGTGAAAGTGTTACGTTTTGTATGGCATTCTCATTTCAGACTTTGGTAATTAAGAGGGACTCTTGGAACGTCTTTACCTAATTCTGAAAGGAAGGTGCCTGGAAATGGCTAAGTGCTTACTTGGAGGCTGGGGGAGGTAAGTACTTGCCTCACTGAACACGAGTGAAAGGGGTGGTGAGAGTCAATATAAAGCTATTTAATATATATTTTACACGTGACCGAGGATTTTAAAATGTATTCATATGATACGATCCTTGAGGAGGAGGGAAGATCTCTGTTCAGAACAACTCAGGAATCCAAGAGGTGGAGAGGGAGCTGCAGGACAGGCACTCGGAGCAAAGGTTGTTCTTTATCTGATGGGGAAAATATGCCGACTTTGGGACAGACACACCGCTGGCAGTAGAACTGCATCTGGGAAGGACATAAAGAACTGGGAAATGACCTTAAACTTCTTAGAAAGGTTTGTTAACTACATGAACGATGTTCCTTTTTTTAAAAAAAAAAAAGTATTGTTATTGATCTTTAGAAAGAGAGGAAGGGAGAGGGAGAGAGTGAGAGAGAAACATCAATGATGAAAGAGAATCATGGATTGAATGCCTCCTGCACACCCCCTCTACTGGGGATCAAGTCTGCAACCCGGGCATGTGCCCTGACCAGGAATTGAACCAGTGATCTCTTGGTTCGTGGGTTGATGCTCAACCATGGAGCCCCCCAGCCAGGCCATGTTTAATACCTAAGCTTTTGAAATTTATTATAATCTAAATGTTTCCTTATGGATTCAGTTATATTAGGATTCAGTTAACAATAAAGCTTCACTAACATATAAAGGCATGCGTGTTGGTTTACGAGCACAAAGGCTAGCATTGTCATCCATGTACATTGCATTCTATAGCTCATGTTTCCTCCAAAACACTCAAAGCAAAGTCATGATGTGGGGTGCTTCCGCGAAGTAGGCGGGAGAGCTCATTATCAGGAACGTGGGCAAGGCACCCGGATTTGGAATGATCTTCCCCAGTTCCCATAATGAACTGACTCCTGGCAGCAGAAATTAACTGCCGTTTTCATGCTCTCTAGCTCCTCGCTTTAGAGCATTAGTGTGCCTGTTGAGCCTTTTGGGTACAAACTTTCAAATGTGCCGTCTGGATTTTTTTCATTAATTCAACAAACATGGATTTGGTGCCGACTCTGACCAGGCACAGCGCTAGATGATGTCAGACGATGTTAAAGATTATAAACTATCAAAAGAGCCAGGCATATTTGGAATGGTAGTAATTGTGACAAATATCACTAAGCAGTTCCATTTCACTGCTAATACAAATATTTCAGCTTGGTTTCCTACGGAAGGCAGGAGGGAACATGGAGCCATGGAAGGTTTTCATTCATCCTTTCCAGCCAAGGACTTTATCCCACTGACTGTAAACAGCTACAAAAATGTCTTCCTTGATATATTAAGGGCTTGTTGCTTCCATTCAAACGTTTTTCTTTATTCTGTTGCATGGTTTTCATATTTCCTAGATATAACTAAATTTTTCAAAAATTTTGTTACATTTATCTTGCTTTTTGTTATTGTTTCCTACACATCATTCTATTTTTTATATCACCGTGATCATCCAAAATGTCATTCTTTCTGAGCTTTTTTTTTTTCTAACCACAAAATAACATTAGCAAAAATCAGCATTGGAATGGACGGGTGTAGGTGCTGATGGCTCTTGTTCTGTGTTAGTTGAACCAGGAACTTTTTATTAACATCTACTGGGTAGCATGTGAGTAAAGTCATACATACATAAATATGTTTAATTGTTGTTTGTGTACAAAGTCAGGAAAAATCAGATCTATAGACTGTCAGAAAGGCTCTGCATAGCCCGGCCTCGCTGACCTGTGGGAGCACACGGAGTCCTGCCATCGGCTCTCAGGGGCTGTCCACTCAGACACAGCGCCGATTCTCTCTCTTCTCCGGGGGCCAGGGGACGAGTTGGAGGTCGGTGACCGGGGCTACAGGAACATCTTACTTCTAGGAGGTTCCGAAGCAAAATCATGTAGAGCAGAACTGGGACCAAAAAAGCAAAGCATCCTTTCAGGTCGTGTCCTCTCTGGGACCCCTAAGTTTGCATTGAAACCTCAGGAGTATGCTGGCAGACCGGGCGCTCGTTATCGCAGTAACAAAACCTAGGTGGGTTCAAAGAGTAGATTCTTTTCTTTCTCCACAATGGAACTGGATTTAGCCCTTCTGCCCCAATGTCTTCTGAGGGTGGGAAGTTGCATGTGGAAATCAAGGCCCACTCTCTCCAATGGGTGATTGCTGAGTACCCTCAGGGGTAAGCAAACTCCTTTTCTTTTGGATAATTTCCTTAGGTTATCAGAATGTGTCTCCTTTTTTAATTTTTTTATTTTCACTCCCTCCAGGGGCCAAATCCTGAGAGTGTGTGTGTGTGTGTGTGTGTGTGTGTGTGTGTGTGTGTGTGGAGGGTGCACACACCAGCTCTGGTTTGGCCTAGAATAGCGCTTTTCTAAGGACTTCTTCACCCAGCAGCATGGCACACCAAACACTTGTCAGACATGCAAACCCTGGTCCAACTCGCATGGGCCTACTAGTGAGGTGCTCTGGGGGCGGGGCCAGGCCTCCAGCCATCAGGTGGGGGGGGGGGGCTCTGGCACACGCCCTTTGGAGAAGCCCTGTCCAAGGGCAGCAGCCTCTCCCCCCTCAGCTTCCGGGGAGACACATGAGCATCGCTGGAGCTCGGTCCTGTGCACCCACCTCCGCTGCGCCCGTGACTGCGGTGTCCTCCGGGCTCGCGGGGCAGCTCCCTGGTCATGTGCATCCTCTTGGCCTGAGCAGAGCGCCCGGGGGCTCCTCGCTGCGCCTGTGCCTGCCCAGAGTCTGGGATACTCGCAGGCTCTTCTCTCCCCATTTCTACTTAATAGCCTAACAGTTCAGTGCTCAACACAGAGCTTCTCTAACGGGTGGAGGCCCCCGACTCTACCTGGAGCCTGGCCAATGCATCAGGGCCCCCAACGTCCCTGGGGTCTCAGCATCCTCACTCAGCAGGGATTGGTCTTAGCAGAGAGCAGGGCGGAAGGCCCAAGCCTCGGGCCTCTGAACCCAAATGTATTCTGCTGTTCTCGCCCTCTCTTTCTTAAAAATCTCTCTTCTTCTCCACAGTCAGGAAGTTGTTTTGTTTTGTTTTGTTTGTCTGTGCTTCTGTTGGGGGTGGGGGTGGGGGGAGAGACAAAAAAAAAAAAAAAAAACCACAACCCAGCACCTGGTTAGCCATATAGACTTCTAAACTTACCATTTGGGGAAGGACCCCTGCTCTTCATACAAATAATTTTTTTCTCGCTAGTAATGTCCACTCTTGTCATTAAAAACCTTAACTTGCCATTCTATGGGCCCATAAAAAGTCTCCAAATCAGGTTTACATTACAAAACCTTAGCGTTGACTGGTTCTCTCCATTCTTCCCTTCAAATCCTAATTTCCCTGAAGACAATTTATGATTCCTCTTCCGAAACAGAAGAAGTTGCAGTATAAGGGTGAGGTTGTGGAAGAAATACAAGAGCACATACTAATTTTTAAAGGCTTTGTGGAAAAGCAAACATATTCATTAAAATTTCAAGACATTTTCACACCAGACCTGAAACCTGAATTAGGAACACTGCAATAGTTTCCTAAGTATCCGATCTCATGCCAATCACTTCACATGGAAGCTTTCTGCTACCAAACTAATTCTCATTAAATACTCCTTTTAACATACCATTTTCCTCCTTCCGTTCCTTCAATAGCTCCCTTTCTCACATAAGTTATAGACAAGTCCTCACTTAAAATATCAGACCAAGGCTCAGAACCAGCTGCTCCACGACCCATCAGGCCCTTTAGAATACAGTGTCCACTTTATTGTCAAGAATCAGAGTTTGTGTGGATTTCTTTCTACCGAAATTCAACAACAACAGTAACATTAAGTATTCAATGGCATCGTTTTTAATTCATCTGAATTTTTCATTTTCTTGGTCGCATTCAAGTATTTCCATTGACATTTGCAAAATCAAGTTTCCCTCCACTTACTTTAGTACTAATGCTGCGGTATGACCCAAAATATATTTCATTTGTCAGGATTTCGAGGGGCTGGAAGGCTGAGCCCTCATTAATAATGCATCCCCTCACTTAGGATTCAATAAAGCAGTCATATCTAAATTGAGAGTAACTAATCACAATTTATATAACCACACTTGTAGAATGTAATCTTTGGCCGAGAGGTTTTTTTCATTAAATGTGATCTAGAAGGTTGCAGTTCCTATTTTACATTTCTCCTCTCCTGTATTTCACAGTCACTGCTCTGTGCAGTGCTGTGGAGTCACGGGGGAGCTAGAATAGCCTGTGAAAACCTCCTCGTGGCAGACACAGTCGACTGCCTACAATCCCGGGGCTCCGCTGATGACAAACCCATTCCCACCGCGGGCCCCGGTGGGACCGAGCACTCCGGGCGATGACGTGTCGCCGCCTGCCATGCCTCCTGGGAGGGACCCTGGCCGCACAGCGGGGCCTCGCTCGCTTTGTGCTGCTCTGTGGCTCCTCTGAAGCCTCTTCCTCTCCCTCACCCCGCTCCTGGCAGCCGTTCAGGGCGGAGAAAGACCCACTTGTTCTGCTTTCCAGCCAGCCCGGCGGGATGAGTGGTGAGAAAGGGTCCCTGTTAGCTGCCAGGGGCGCGGACAGCCGCCTTCTGGGCTCCCCGAGAGCTAGGGGCCGAGCCGAGCGGACACTCTATAAATGCCACGTAGGAAACACGCATGCAGACTGTGCAGCCCATGCATTGCCATTGGGCCGTGCTGATTCTCACAGGGCTGCTTGGAAAACATGACAAAAACATATCAGGGAAGCTAAAATCAGTATTAGAGCAGCCCGGATTTCAGGTCACAGAACGACCCTTTAGAGTATGTGAATCCCGTGCATTTTAAAAGAGCCCAGCCTTTTCTTAAGGATGTAAAATGCTACACCAATGGAAAGCTAACGTGAGTCCCTTTTTAAAAACAAACAAACATATTTTATTGATTTTTTACAGAGAGGAAGAGAGAGGGATAGAGAGTTAGAAACATCGATCAGCTGCCTCCTGCACACCCCCTACTGGGGATGTGCCTGCAACCAAGGTACATGCCCTTGACTGGAATCGAACCTGGGACCTTTCAGTCCTCAGGGCGATGCTCTATCCACTGAGCCAAACCAGTTAGGGCTGTGAGTCCCTTTTTAATCCACAGTGACTTTTACAGGCAACAAATAAGGGTTCAATAACAGAACTGCTATAATCAACCCAGTTGTCAATAAAGGAAATGTTTCCGCAGCAGCCATTCATAGCTTAAAACATTTCTAAATACTCTAGACATTTTTCTATTTTATTATAGCACTTTAGGGGGGAAAAATGTACCTGTACCCAAATCTTTATTTTTTTTAATATATTTTTTATTGATTAAGATATTACATATGTGTCCTTGTCCCCACGTTACCCTCTACCCCCCCCCCCCCCCGCTCATGCCCTCACCCCCCGTTGTCCATGTCCATTGGTTAGGCCTATATGCCTGCATGTAAGTCCTTTGGTTGATCTTTCCCCTTTACCCCCACCCTCCCCTACCCTCCCTCCAAGGCCCGACAGTCCAATCAATGCCTCTCTGTCTCTGGATCAGCCCTTGTTCATCAGTTTATGTTGTTCATTATATTCCACAAATGAGTGAGATCCTGTGGTATTTACCCGCTCTCCAGTTCCATCCATGCTGTGGCAAATGGTAAGAGTTCCTTTTTCTTCTTCCTCTTCTTAAAGAATACCTTTCAGCATTTCATATAATGCTGGTTTGGTGGTGATGAACTCCTTTAGCTTTTTCTTATCCGTGAAGCTCTTTATCTGACCTTCTATTCTGAATGATAGCTTTGCTGGATAAAGTAATCTTGGTTGCAGGTTCTTGCTATTCATCACTTTGAATATTTCTTGCCACTCTCTTCTGGCCTGCATGGTTTCTGTTGAGAAATCAGCTGACAGTCGTATGGGTACTCCCTTGTAGGTAACTGACTGTCTTTCTCTTGCTGCTTTTAAGATTCTCTCTTTATCTTTTGCTCTTGGCATTTTAATTATGATGTGTCTTGGTGTGGTCCTCTTTGGATTCATTTTGTTTGGGGTTCTCTGCGCTTCCTGGACTTGTAAGTCCATTTCTTTCACCAGGTAGGGGAAGTTTTCTGTCATTATTTCTTCAAAAAGGTTTTCAATATCTTGCCCTCTCTCTCCTTCTGGTACCCCTATAATTCTGATGTTGGTACGCTTGAAGTTGTCCCAGAGGTTTCTTACACTATCTTCATATTTTTGGAATCTCTTTTCTTTTTTCTTTTTCGGTTGGGTATTTTTTGTTTCTTTGTATTTCAAATCTTTGACTTGATTCTTGGGATCCTCTTGTCTGCTGTTGGATCTCTGTAAATTATTCTTTATTTCAGTCAGTGTATGCTTAATTTCTAGTTGGTCCTTTTTCATGTCCTCCATGGTCTCACTATACTTATTGAGGGATTCATTAAATTTATTGGCGGTTTCCATAAAATTCTTGAAAAACCTTATAAACGTGGCCTTGAACTCTATATCCAGTCGTTTGCTTTCCTCCATTTCTGCCAATTGTGACCTGTTTCTTTGTCTCCGCATTTTGGCTGCTTCCCTGTGTTGATAGAGTGGCCCTGTGCGCCAGGTGTCCTGTAGGGCCCAGTGGCTCAGCCTCCCCAGTTACCTGAGGTGGACACTCTTGGTGCACTCTTGGTGCCTTGGTTGTTGTAGGATCACTGGGAGGAATTGACCTCCAGGCCAACCGGCTGTGAGAATCAGCTGTGTCTGAAGTGGGAGAACTTCTGTGCTGAAGACACCCTTCTGGGGCAAGACTTGCTTCAGTGGGGCTTTGGTGCTCACTGAGTCTGCTCCCTGAGTGTGTCCCTTATGGATCTGAGGAGTTGCAATCTGGATGGTCCCCCTCTGACCACTGGGTACAGTGGTTCCTGGATCTAAGGAGGTGTTAATTCAGCCTCTGCCTGAGTCCACACAGCAGGAGCCACGAAGAGGCTCAGCTGTGAAGCAATGAAAGCCGCTGCGGGGGCCTTGGGCCTTCTCTTGGAAGTTCCGGGTCTGCCTGGCTCGGCTGCAGTTAGGTACATTCACATGCAAAAGCCTCTGCCACAGCCTGGGTGGGGCAGGGTCTCAGGGATTCTCCGCCCAGCCCTAAGGAGTCGCGGGTCTCAGTGACCCGATAATTGCTGCAAGCACCTCTGAGGGAAAGCCACCCTCAAGTTCGCCCGCTGCCCGACAGTCCAGCTTCTCCCCGCATGAGTCCTGGGTCCCCAGAGACTTCCCGGAACCGGAATTCAGAGCAGTCGGGAGCTTGTGATTCAAAAAGACAGCCGCATCCTCAGGTGCCACCCCCTTTCCGGGCGCGCGAGCCGCCAAACCTCTGCACTTCACCTCCGCAGCTCCTCTGGCTCTCAGTGTGCTTTTCTTTCCTTCTAGTTGTAGAATTTACACTCAGCCAGCCTTCCTGTTGTTCTAGATGATGTCCGCTCTGTCCTTTGCGGTATTTTTCCATTGTTGTGGGAGGCGGCAATTTCCCGGTGTTTATCTATGCCGCCATCTTAGTTTCTCCCAAATCTTTATTTTTAATCCTCTATGTAGGAAACTATCAAAATTACTTGTCAGGTGTGTTATTAAAGAAGAGGATCACATAACTAATACTGTGGTAAAAACTTTTGAAGAAGTTGGGGCTCTTTATTTGCAAAATCAAAACCACAATTCCAACTCTTCTTGTGAGAACAAAACCCTCTTCATTGTCCGGCTTGAGCTGATGCCTGAACTGAGAGCAGCCGTGGGCCCCGACGGCCTTCACATTCATGTAGTAAGTCATCTCCGCGGAAAAGGTTCTACGAAAAGAATTATGTAAATGTGAAAGAGGCACCAAGCCTTGGCCCGTGTGGCTCAGTTGGTTGGGCACCCTCTCCCACCCTGAAAGATTGCTGGTTGATTCCTGGCCAGGGCATGAGCCTGGATTGCCGATCCCCAGTAGGGGGCGTGCAGGAGGCAGCTGATGCATAGTATGCTCACATCAATGTTTCTCTCTCTCTTTCTCCCTCACCTTTCCTCTCTCTCTCTAAAAAAAAGAAAAAAAAATCAATTATTTTTTTCAAAAAAAAACTACACCTATGGAATTAGTTAATTAGATGTTAATTAGAAATCATATTATATAGAGAGGTTTATTTGTGAAATTATAGACTGATAGTTTTTTTTTTTAATTTCTCTATAATGTAGATAAATATCTCTTCCCCTTTCTTAAAGATAGTTATTTTTTCTTGGGTAATCAGTCTTAGAAAAATAAACTAAGATGAGATATTTATAGCAGTAGACTGAAATTGAAATATGAAAGTATGAAAGTCTACTTTTAAAAGATGATGGGACTTTACGTTAAGACGATTTAAGGTTTAAGTCGTCAGTGAAATAAACAAGTCACCGGGCCCTGCCTTAGGAAAAGCCTTCCTGGCCGCCCTGGTGACAGGAGCTCCGTGTTTTCCGCCCGGGGTGTCAGGACTGGAGCTGTGCCCGTTAGGGGAGGAGGCTCAGGAGGGAGAGGGTGCAGAGGGTCACGGGTTCATGCTGCTGGAGCTTCCTGACTCCCCAGCACCCCATGGCCACCCTTCCTGGCAGCACTGGGGCACCCGGGGAAGGGCTGGCACCCTGGGAGGGTGAGGGGCAGTTGCTGCAGAAGCCAGGCTGGAGGAGGGCATGACAGGGCAGGGAAAGAAGACCGTGCTGATGTGGCAATGACACGAGCTTCTAATTGGGGAATTAGCAAGCAGCTCAGGCTTCAAAAAGAAATTTATGCAGCACCAACGAAAAGAGCAGTTCTGTTAAGTGAATGTAAGAACATTTCCTTTCACCCCCAAATGTTTAACATCTTGTGAAAAAATCTGTTGATCAAAGGTCTGGCCTTATTTTTTAAAACCAGAAAAGAGAATGGAGTTTGGGTACAGTGTGTCCCTGCAGAAGAGAAAAGCCTCTGGCTAAAAGATTTGATCCCCAGACTCCCCCCCTCCCCTGGCGGGTCCGTCTAGCCGGCAAAGCAATGGCGGGAATGAGGAGGCGGGTGACCACTCTCCCATCTTGGTAGTCTTCAAAGGCACCGCAGTCTTGTTGATCGGACTAGAATAAAAATGCATGATATTATTTCCTAGCTCAGTGGAAGGGTCGCCCATCCCCATCTGGCCTATACAGAACACGCATGTCCCCAGGCCTGCTTGACGGCAGGAGCTTTTACGCAGAAAGACTGCGCGGGGACATGGGTTCTATTCCCCAAGGAGCCTGCGGGCTTGTCCTCCTGATGGTGGCTGCTCTGTGCAGGGCATGTCCTCCGGGCAGCTCGGCTCCGCGGCGGGATCGCCCAGGTGCCCGGCGGCAGACCAGCACCCTTCGCGGCTAATTTCCACTCATGTACAGGATGTTCATTCCTGAAAGGGGCCTGGACAGTCATCGTCCGGGACCAGCGTGTGCCCCCCTGCCCGCGGCCTGAGAAGTCCTGGGAGTGGGTCACCAGATCAGAGCTGGTCGCCCAGGGCTGGGTCCCCGCGCCTGCAGGTCCCACGCCCTCCCTCCTGGCAGGTGCCTCCGTCCGCAGAGATGGCCTAGGGACAGGGATGACCTTCATCCAGCCCTGATCCCAGCCTTGCTCCCAGCTGGACCTGCCCACGTCCCCAAGCATCTCGGGGAGGTAAGAAATCAACCTTGGACTTGAAGGGCTTATGGTGGCCCTGGAGGGAGTCCAACATGACAGGCCAGGAAGCGCGTCCAGAGGAAGGAGCAGCCAGCCGAGAGCTCCAGCCCCACCCGGAGTCCATCAGGCTGTCTGTCCGGGGTGACCTTAAACTAGGATTGAAGGGTGGAGGCGGGCAGCCACTCAGGGAAAAGTGGAAGGGCTTGTAGGCCCAGCTGCAGCCTAAACGGAGGTCTCCAGGGATACAGCATTATGCACGTGTCATGTCCCAATAGGACTGTATGTGGAGATAGGACTTTTGGGAAATAATGTAATGGCAGTCCATAAGGGTAGGGTCCCAATCCAATAAGATAGATGGCCTTATAACAGCAGGGAGAGCCTCTCTCTCTCTCTCTCTTTCTCTCTCTCTCTCTCTCTCTCTCTCTCTCTCTCTCTCTCGCACACATCACACACACTACGGAAAAGTTCACATGAGCGCACAGCAAGCGACCATGGGCAAGCCAAGAAGAGAGCTTTCACCAGAACCCAGGACTGAGAACATTACATTTCTATCCTGTAAGCCCCGGTCTGTGGTATTTTGTGATGGCAGCAAGAGTAGGTGAGCCCTAACCAGTTTGGCTCAGTGGATAGGGCATTGGCCTGCGGACTGAGGGATCCCAGGTTCGATTCCAGTCAAAGGCATGTACCTTGGTTGCTGCCTTGGTTGCTGCGGGCTCAATCTCCAGTAGGGGGTGTGCAGGAGGCAGCTGATGGATGTTTCTCTCTCATAGATGTTTCTAACTCTCTATCCCTCTCCCTTCCTCTCTGTAAAAAATCAATAAAAAAAAAAAAATAGTAGGCGATGCCAATTGCTTTCCTGCACTCGGGTGGCTTTTAAAAGGATGCTTCACTCAGGCTATGTTGTCTGAGGCCTGTAGTGGGGGCATGCGAGGAAGTAGATAGAGAGGGAAGAGGGAATGAGGCAGGGTTAGAAACAGTACCCGCTCTGCATAGAAGCTTTAAATGAGGGAAAGGAGACAGGATCGTGGCTCAGCCCCTGGAAGCATGTGAATTGGGCACCTGCAGAGGGAGCCCTTCTCCTCCTTCCCTCATGTCTCCGCAGCCACTGGCTCTCCAGGTCACGGCCCAGACCCCCTGGGATTCTGGCTCACTTCCATCCTGATGGCAAAGCACAAAGAACCCGGGGAATCGGGGAATGTTTCTCTTTGCCTTTGACCGATGACCACAGTGCTCCAACAGCTGTTGCCAAATAGTTCAATAAGGAATAAAGAAAAGGCTGAAAACTAAAGAAAGAAAAAGAAAAAAAGGCTTCGTTAGGATAATAAAAATGCAACGGCTTAAAATGCAACTTCTTGAAAAGAAGAATACGTATAGGTATATTAATGACACATTTTACATGGCCAGGTTAGTTATTAAAGCCTGGGAAGGGACAGAAATGGATAAAGGAAGCACAATTAATAAGAGTCCCTGCATTGCTATTTTGATTAATAAACAAATAGTTGGGAATATCTCTTAATAATGATGCGATAACCACTCGCAGAACTAAACACAGGACATCGGCCTTCTAAAACCGTTGAGGAGATAAAAGTAAGCGAAACAGGCTGCAGAACAGAGGCCAAATGTGAGCAAACAGAAACCAGGCAGCAACATTATCTGTCAGGCCAGCGAAACTAATGAGTGGAGTTTAAACTCCCCTATTAAAGGGCAAATATGTCTTTATTGAATAAAAAAATAACCCTGCGATTTTAAGAGAGATCTAAATGCTTTATGAGAGACCTAAATAATGAAACAATAATTACAGCAGAGGTGGGAAATCACACAAATGGGACTAAAAAGGGCTGTTTTATATCAAAAATAAATTACAAACAGGAAGAGAGATGCTACGAACTACCTAAAGCCGAAGAGCTTAAAAC
The DNA here is from genome assembly GCF_963259705.1 of Myotis daubentonii. Classification (NCBI taxonomy): domain Eukaryota; kingdom Metazoa; phylum Chordata; class Mammalia; order Chiroptera; family Vespertilionidae; genus Myotis; species Myotis daubentonii. Next base: position 92,754,026 of record NC_081847.1, read on the forward strand.
ACATAAAACAAAAATATTAAAAACATAGCAAATTACATTTTAAACACACAACTCTAGGAAGAACTAGCTATCTATCTAACCGCCTATTCTGTTAAACATCAACGCTCTCTGATAGAGTCAGACGAATGAGTAGCTATAACAAATATTTCTATTTGTATGCCAATGTCTATATTGATCTATTAAAAAACACCAATTGTAAGGAGTTTGGACAAGATAGAATTGGTTTATATCTCTCTATATGAACATTTATTCTCTACGCCCCCGATGGGAGGTCATCGTCCGTGGGCGTCTTGCATTTCTTCGTATCATAAGAGCAGAAGCAGTAGATTCCTTTGTTCCGGACCATCTTTCCCAGGATGTTTTTTTATAGAAAGCAACCTTGGAAGAGAGAGCAAGTCTCCACCTAAGCAAAGAGCTGGCTGGCTTAGAGTCTTGGAAGCGACACAGTCTCCCTCTGGAACAAGGGACAGGCATGCTCATAGCCCATCGCTTCACATGTAAAGTTCCCTAAGCTCCGGACGCTTCTGCTGTAAACAGGCACTGTGATTAGAGGGGTCAGCCCGCCCTCCTCACCTCCTCTTGCAGCAATCGCTCCCTGGGAACCGACACAAAAGCGATGACCCTGTAGCCCTTGCGATTGCGGTGAGTAATGAAGTCTGTTCTCTCTGGCCCAAATTGCCTGTCTTCTCCCAACATTCCAACAGGCACTCAACAGTGGAAGCTAGCTGGCGAGGGATCACGCAGGGCAAAATCTCAACCTTTCCCAGTGACTGGCATGACGGTAACTTTCTTCATGCAAAATTTGCAAGAAGCATGGGGAAAAAATGGATACCAGACCCAAAGCAAAGTAAGTAATCTAAGGAAACCAAATGTTTTCACCATAATCACTGATACCCATGCAATGACAAATGGAAATATTTCTGTTACCAAAAACAAAGTTCATCCACGTAGATTCGAAAGGACACTTTTCTAAATAACTACTGCATCAAAGAGATTAAAAAGTAATATAGACAAATGTTAAAGCAAGTTATATATGAAGGTGAATGCATAAGTATAAATATTTTCTATGTATAATGAGGAATGCAAGCAAACTAAAATTTTAGCAAAATAAAATAAGATCAATTTACAATAAAGGAGAAACTAGGTTATAAAATTAATTAATAGAAAGGAAATATATTCAAATATTTAAAAATAGAATAAAAGCAAATGTCTAATAACATTATTAGCAAATATTAAATAAAATTATAAGTGATAAAAAGTATAACGCTACTTTTAGAAATAAAATACCAAATTCTGCCAAAATATTAAAAGAAGAAAAAAAAATCAGCATTTCTCATAGTAAATATAATTTTTAAAATCACAAATAAATCTTAGAAATAGAACCTGACACCACATTAAAAAATCATGAAGTAGGATTTATTTCAGGAATGCAAAAAAGTCAATAAATTACATAATTTATTATCATACATTCCATTATTAGCTCAATTAAGAAAATCATAATTACCATAATTTTTAGCAAGGCATTGAAAAATTCAATGGTTACAATTTATTAAAAAACACCTTGAAAAAAGAATAGACCATAAATGTGATTTAAAAATACGTAGTCATTATCATGCTTTTCTAACGCTTAAACCCCAGGTTAGACTGGTATTACATGTAGGAGGAGGGGAAATAATGATGGGTAACGTCCTTGTGAGAAGGCTTTGGTCAATGTTAGAAAACATGACACAGAGGGAAGAGATATTAATATGAGAAAGAGAGAATAGTGACTTATTGAAAGAAAATCCAAAATTACATCCCATGGAAAATGAATACAATTATTTTACTAGAAGAGAGAAATGTGAAAACAATAGCCTGCTCGTATGCAGGCAACTGCAAATGTGGAAATAAAATTATATTAAAAAATCTTACTCATTGTTGCAACGAAAATGTAAAATCCCAAGGTCCTATTTTAATAAACACACATTTCACATATGAAGAACATTATAATATTTTTGAGAGTTATAAAGGCCATAGAGAAAGGCCAAATATTTTACATATTAATTATTACCAAATTAATTGCTAGTAATTAATGGTGGGGTTGGGGGTGGAATTGAATCTTCACACTTTTCATCACTTAAAAATCTCCCATAGACCTGTAGTGGGGACGAGAATTAAACCTCTCTTAGTGTCAGCCACGGAGTGTGGGGGAGTGTTTGCTAGCCCAGCCCAGCATAATTCAGTCTTTCTAAATGGGTAGTCATGCTCCAAGATACAGCTTCCTGGGTCACGTGTAACGTGGACTCCTATGATGAGCTTGCATTGGAAAGTATTACCTTAGACGCCAAGGGCGTCAGTGTCTTGTGGAACTAGGGTGCAGCACCCACTGCTGCCAGTAGGTGTTGTGACTTACATAACGCAGTGAAGGCTGAAAATGCCTGGGCTTAAGAGTATGAGTTGGGTGCCACAGATTAAAGTCACACAGTGTTCCTCGGTCAGGAGACGACTCCAAGTAATTATCTCTCTCTCTCCTCTCTCTCTCTCTCTCTCTCTCTCTCTCTCTCTCTCTCTATATATATATATATATATATATATATATATATATATGAATAAAAGGGTAATATGCTAATTAGACCGGATGTCCTTCCGTACATCCTTCCCTCTGTACAAAGCCACAGCAGGTGGGCGCCGTGGCCGTGGCAGAGGTGGCAGAGGCCCCCAGGCATGGTGGCAGCGGGTGGGGGCCGGGGCCAAGGCCCTTGAACGAATTTCATGCACCAGACCTCTAGTATATAGATAGATATAGATAGATGGATATAGATATATATATAGATAAATTAGGTCTTTATTTTATCAATTAAGAATATGTACAATTTTTACATGTTGTGTATTGTTTTCCTTCAATGCAGAAATTTTAAAAAATAATGTTTAGTGTCAATGTTTGATTGTTGCATTGAACTGGATAACTGAGACAAGATTGTTGAACTCATTGTTAAATCCGTTAAGTGGGCCATGCACAGTATTTTAAAACTTCAGCCCAACGCCCTCTTACCATTACCAACAGGTCCCATTACAAATAACCAGCCAAGTCCGGCCCTGTCCTCCGCACAGAGCTCTGAGGAAAGCTTGGAAACCTACCAGAGGTTTCCGCTGGCCTTACTGGTCCTTTAGTCTCCTTTGTTCCAGGCACGTTCATGTTCGTGCCAAACCCCGGGCCAGGAGCCAGGGTGGGTCTGTCATAGCGAACACAACACAGTCCTGGTGGGCACCACATGAATACTGACATTCTGAACGGGCCCCAGGGCACAGCTGTGAATTCTGAAAGGGGACCCTGCCCGGAGGCACGTTTCGGATGCGAATATACCTTCTGCTGCCGAAGGCGATGCAGCGTGGAAACGTCCTAAGGACCACTCTTCCCACCAGTTCCCACCCTCTGTCCCTCTGAGGGCGAGGCTCCTCCTTCCCAGACGCAGGTTTCCTCTTAACCCGACGTGTTTGTCTGAGGCCTATGGGTGTTCTGGGGTGACAGACGCCACAGGAACATTTGTTTTTCGGACTAATTGGATGACTTCCCTTTTCTGAGCTGTCAGCTTGACGATTTTCACAAGTTTTAAGTTCAAATGGAATACCATTTCTGAAATGAAAGCTCTGCAACATAAAACTAGATAATAATTCTTTAAAGGCTTGAAGAGCTGGTCCTAAATGATGAGCATGTCGAATGGCACCTCCTAAAAAGCAGGCCCACACCACACCCTTTAGGATCAGACACTGAAATAAAGCGAAATAAAGCGCAGAGAAAGTCAGGATGCTGATAACTCAGCGTTTTTTGCTTTTCTCTCCCACCTCCTTCCTCCCTACTTTGCTTTGCCTGCTTGCCTGCTTTCACCAGACCGTAAACCGATTCAGAATAAGAACAGGGTTTTTAGGGTCAGTTCCAGAGAGCTAAGAGATTATATTAGCTATGAGGTTTGAATCAAAGGAGGACAAAGTTAAAGAAATGTTTAGTGAAGAAGACTGTGGTCCAAGGCAAAGATTTTTAAAGGAAAATAGAAGCTGGGAAAATGGCGACGGAGGATCCAAAATATTTTTATGTTCAAAATTTGCCATGAAGATTTAAGGGTTTGATTTCTGGGGAAAATGCTAATTTTGATATCGGTTGTTTAATACAAATGCACAATTTTTGGAAGACCACATTTTTTTACTCAGAGAGAGTGAAGAATTTTTAAATGCAAAATTTTTCAAACAATAACTTTGAGAAATTGAAAATAGCAAATGCGTTGTTTTTACTTTAAATATGACAGTAATGTGACTTTGCTATATTGATATAAGAGATATGAGATGTTTTCCATAACCTGAACTGCATGATGTATAGGGGAATGCAAAGGAATTTCTTAAAAGCGTACAGCATGCAAGCAACGGAATTGATTTTTTGATTCTTAAAAACAAACAAAAAAATCAAGAAAAAAGTGTACCTCGAGGCTTATTGATTATCCAGGAGAAAGGCTAGGTCTAGAGTGAGTGTGTGTGTGTGTGTGTGTGTGGAGGGGGGGGGGGGGCGGGTAGAGACAGTTGATTTGTAGAGCTAGGACTTAAAACTGAATTGAATCAAGTCATAAGGTCTTCCCGGTTTTAGCTGGGTCTTGGCGCTGCTGACCAAACGGAAGAATTCCCTGCGCATTCAGATGCAAGGCCCCTGCGTTCCTTAGGCAGAAACCCTGTGACCTCCTTATCTCCACAGCGCCCGCTCTGCCAGGCACATGGAGCACAGAATCTCGCTGCAGGGCGCTGCCCCTGCCCTCCATGGCTACCCTCTGCCAGCGGGGCCGCCCCATGGCTTCTTGCCCTCCCAGCTCTCCCAGCCCAGCTGTGCAGAGCTGCTCCCGTCCCCTGCCCCGCCTCCATGGAGCTGGGGGTGAAAGAAGACGGTCCGCATTGGGCTTGCATTTTGACTGTCATCTTGAGCTCTCCAAGGTCTCACCCTCCCATATGTTGACATGTGTTGTGAATGAGGTGGCAGCCTACCCATTTCACTGGGAGGGAAGCTGGAGGTTCTAAGCAGGGGGGATGCTTTCCTTGGAACTTGTGGTTTTGCCCCCTAAGGGGGTGGGGTCATCAGAGAATCATTAGCTCCTCGACTCCATATTGGCCAAGTCACTGTTAGACTATTTGCTTCCTGCACTGAAAAGTCCTCCTCCTGCATGGCTGTGGGCCAGAGCGTGCAGGCCTTGGACCCAAGGGGAAAATTGGGGTGCCGGGAACAATTTCTGATGCTCAAGGTGGGTTCGCCAGCCTGAGCCCAGGTGGGGTCCCTAGGCCCCGCCCCACCGCTGCCCAGTGGTCTGGAGGCAGGAACTGAAAGGGCTCCATGCTGTCCCTGTGGACCTCCGGGGCTTCTGTTTGCAGCAGGAGGAACCCGGAGGTCAAGACACCCTCTTGGTTTGGTTTGGTTTGGTTTTGGAGATGTCTACTGGAGGGTGAGCTTGTGGGTGATGATCCCAGGGACCCTCCCCCCTCCCCATTACTTTTGTTGGGTGCTTAGGGACTTCTTTAACTTGGTGTAGGGCTCCCCCTGTTGGTTGTATTAGGGAGGTTACGATGAGCAATTAGGACTGATGACTAAAACTGGGTTTGTTATTTGTGGGGTCTCTGTTTAGTCTCCGGGGGAAGGGGCGGAGCAATCACACTGCATTTCCGCAGACCTTGAAGGAGGGGGCCTCCCATCAGACACTGGGCTCTACAGAGCTCACTGTACCTGTTCGCCACCCCAGTCCAAGTACCACTGTGGGCAGGGGCAACCGTCCCCCATCTCAGCCTCTAGAAGAACAAGCTAAGAGGGGAATCCAAAGATTGGTGGCGGCACTCTTAGAAGGCTAGTTTATATATAACGAGAGAAGAGAAAGTCTCACCTCCATGAAATGAGCAAGTTTCTGCAAAAGAAACCAGCAAAGAACAACCAAAAGCTCTTGAAAAAGAAAAAGGAAAAAAAAAAAAAGGCCAAATGATCAACAGAAAGGCTGGACACTGAAGCTAAAGAAATTTCTCAAAAAATGTACTTAAAAGAGAGCGAGAAAGAAGGGGGGTGAATGAGAGGGATAAGAAAATTACTAATCAATCTGGGAAGTCCTACATCCAAACCCCCCCACAAAACACAGGAGTTCCAGAAAATAAGAAAAAAATAAAGAATACAGAAATCAGCAGATGCATCTATCAGCTAAAGCATAGACTCTCATTAACATATGGATAGTACCTATTTTTGACTTAAAAAAAAGGCTATGAACTAGAAAGAACCGTTTTTACATCATTTTCACCTTCACAAAAGTAATTGAAGAAGGGAATTTTGAGGTACAAGCAGGTGTTTCACATTAGTTGAGGAAACATTTCGAGAACTGAGGATCACAGCACACCCCCACCAGCAGGCACCTCGGAGGGAGACTTCCTCCCTGTCAGCCATGACTTGCTCTCCTCACAAGATGCGCGAGCATCTGGGAGGAGACAGACTGCACTGCCCTCGATGGACCCCCACTTATCAGTGGCCTTGCTGTGCGAACCTTCCTATCTGTTCTGGAGGCTGAGAGGCTGTCGTCCCCACGGTCTGGTCCAAATTCCATGTCCTGTTTATTTCTGTTGGGTTTTTTTTCTGGCATGACTCACTCCTGACACTGAGCAGATACTTATGGAGCAACTAGAGGCCCGAGGCATGAAATTCATGCATGGGTAGGGTCCCTAGCCTGGCTGGCGATCAGGGCCGATCTGCAGGGCGACTGGCATGGCAATCAGGGGGGTGGGGGGCTCCCGCTGGCACCCACCTTGGCCGGCCTGGGGCCTGTGGGCTGGGGGCAGCACCTGTGTTGAGTGTCTGCCCCCTGGTGGTCAGTGTGTGTCACAGTGACCGACCAACCGTTCAGTCAATTTGCCTATTAGGCTTTTATTATATAGGATTACTAGGAGTATGACCTTGCCCCCATCCTGTAGTCTGCCCATAATCCACTTTCTATCTACATCAGGAGTCCCTTCTCTCTCCAGGGAGCACACACCTCAGGTGCGTTAGTCCTTCCCTTCGCCTGGTGTCCAGTTGTGTTCGTCTGTCCCTCCCTCTGCCCGTCCCCTCCCTCATCGTCCTCATGACCAGGCTCCCTGGAGTTCTCTCTCCTCAATGGGAGACCCCTTTGTCCCGAGAGCCACAGAGGTGGAAATTTCAGATGGCTTGCACAGCTTAATTTTAGAATGCAAATCCATGTTCATTATTGGCTGCCAGAACAACTTCAGAGGTGAGACTATTCTCATCTCCTGCCAACCTTTCTCAAGGGTGACTCAAAAAATAGGCCTCCCAGAGCTAATGCCCACTGTGGTCGCCACACAGCTCTCAGGAGCCACGTGAAGAGTGAATCGAGGGGCCGCCTCACAGAGTCTGCACTAAATGGGTCTCGCGTTGCCTTTTATACGTCCACTGTTGGACAGGAACTCGGGCTGTGTCCACGAGCGATTTATAAATAATGCTGGCGCTTATGGCAGCCATTCAACTGGACATCATTCTCTCAGACATCTAGGCATAAGCAGGTGCTGCCTTTCAATGGAAAGATAAATACATTATTTTAAAATATTCTGGCTAGGCCCTGGCCGGATACCTCCATTGCTTAGAGTTTCATCCTGATGCGCCAAGGTTGTGGGTTCAATCTCTGGTCAGGGCACATACAAGAAGCAACCAATGAATGTATCAGTACTTGGAACAACAAGTTGATGTTTCTCTCTCTCCCTCCCTCCCTCCCTTGCTCTTTCTAAAATTAATTTAAAATTTTTTTAAAAAGACTACTTGTGAGTCTTATTTACTTAAAAAAAATTTGTGTAGAAGTGAAAAAACAAACCAGGAGAAAATGTAATGACACTGAGCGGCTCTTCTGGTTGTGCCACAACATTGAAACGTGACTTAATTTTAGGAGCCAACTAGTGATGCCTCTTGCGAGAACTGAACCCACAGCCTTAAAGCATTCCATATATTCCTCTCAAATTTCTCTCTAAAGAATGGGCTAGGCTTCACCAACATTATCTTCTTAGTCATCTTAGCATTCCTGTGAGGAAAGTGGAATTCATTCTGTTCTATTGTGAGGAAACATGTAAAGAAATTATGTGGCGTGGTTAAGATTATTCAGGCACCACAGAGCTGGGCAGGGAGCGCTGGTTTCCTGAGGCTGAGAAATACCTCATCAACGGCCTCAAGTTCTACTGGAGGAAAAGGCACAAGCCATATTGGTTTGGATACTACACCCGTTTTACTCTCCTCCAAATACTGACCTTTGTATTTCAGAACTATCCAGAAGGCAGGTCTTTGCTTTTATTTTATGTTAAAACATATTTTTATTGATTTCAGAGAGGAAGGGAGAGAGAGATAGAAACATCAATGGCGAGAGAGAGTCATTGATCAGCTGCCTCCTGCACGCCTCCTACTGGAATGGAGCCTGCAACCCGGGCATGTGCCCTGGCCAGGAATCGACCTTGACCTCCTGGTTCGTAGGTCGACGCTCAATCACTGAGTCATGCTGGCTGGGTGATCTCTGCTTTAAAAGGACATGCAGGTAAAAGTCTGGCACAACCAAACATGACCAAAGGCTGTAGTATGATTTGCTTTACTTTCTGAAGATACATGTATCTTGAGAAACAGGCCTCCTGACTTTTAAGTCATCCAAAGTGCTGTCACCCTCTAAACGCCCATGCGCCGGCGCAGACGGGAGACTTCCCGAATCTCATAGGCTTCTTACTTTCTCTGGCGCAGCTGGTCTTGGAGCTGGAGTCATGAAATCAAGATGAAAACTGGCCTCTGCGAACACACACTCACACGTGGTTTGGGCAACGGTTCACAGGAGAAAGACTCTCAGTAAGAGGAGCTATAGCCATGCCATGCTATGATTCATGAAGAATTCCAAAAATGGATGTTTTCCTGTGTGAGTTCAAGCATTGAAACGGAATTGCTTGTTTCCAATGAATACTTTTCTCAGATTTGTTTTCATGCATCTTCTAGAGCCACCAAATGTTTATTACTTGTGTCGGTCTGTAAAGTATTTACTCAGCATTACCACCCTGCGTGTTTTGCTCCAAATCCTCAATGGAAATAAGCATCTATAATAATAAAAGTGCAATATCCTAACTAGACCGGATGTCCTTCCGTTCGACCTTCCAGATGAAGCTGCTGCTGCAAGCTTCCAGATGAAGCTTGCACAAATTTCGTGCACCGGGCCTCTAGTATTTCACACACATGGAAATAAAGTGCCGAGCCCCTTCTGTAGTCTGCTGTGTCCATCAGGCTCTCTTAAGCAACACTGGCACATTTCCCACAATATTCTGCAGACAAGAAAAAAGACCATTAGAAACGTCCAGAAACACACTTGATTCATACTTGACCACATGTACTTCAAGTTAATTATATTTCCCATGAAAACGTTGAGTTTGATTTTTCAAACACTAGAAGAAAATGAAAGGAAGAGGTGAGTAACATCTCCAAACAAGAGCGGATCTGAAAAGGCCAGGTTTTCCTCCCCGTGCTGGGACTGGCCACGGCTTCTCTGGCGGAGAACCAGAGGCTGGCTGGCTTGTGTTTACCAGCAGCTTGGACCGAAGAGACGGGTCTTGAAATGCCAGACTCACCCTGGGCAGGGCGAGGTGCTCACGCTGAGAAAGGCACGTGAGGACCGCGTCCAGCTCCGTCTCCAATCTCACACGCATGCAGTCGCCCCCATCAGCTTAGGTTCAGTGACCTGTGGTCAACCGTGGCCCAGAAATATTAATTGGAAAATTCCAGAAATAAACGATTTATGCATTTAAATTGTGACGGGCACTGAGGAGCGTGATGAAATCTTAAGGGCCCCCCCTCTCTGTCCTGCCTGAGACCTGACTTCTGAGCATATTGGAGCTGTACATGGGCATTAGCTAGATGGGTTATCAGAGAGAGAGGGGCCACACGCATATAACTTTTCTTACAGTAAATCGTTATAACTGCTCTAGCTTATTATTAGTTACTGTTAACCTCTTACTGTGCCTAAGTTATAAACCTCACTTTACCACACGTATGTGTGTATAGGAAAAACATATAGGGTTTGTACCAAGTTTTCAGTCCTGGGGGTCTTGCATAGTATTCCCGAAAGATAAGGGGGGGATGTACTGTCCTTTGAAGAACAGAATACCTGAGAGAAACAGTGGGCAGATCCTCGTCATTAAATTTTCTTTTTCTTTCCCTTAAATCTCTCTCTCAGGGCACAGACAGGGGTCAGGGGCGTGACCCCTCAGACCACAGACCCAAATGGTCTTTCCACCCCGCAGGGAATCCCCGGTTGGGGAGGTGTGCTTTGGAATGCAAACATATTGTTTCCAACCCGCAGCTGGTTGGATTCACAGATGCACAGACCGTGGACAGGAAGGACCACCTGACTGCATTTATTGGAAAAGTCCATGTGTAAGAACACCTATGCAGTTGCAACTTGGGTTGTTCGAGTCAACTGTAGTTGAATGATCTCAAGGTACAAGGGACTCTCTAGACTCACTTAAAGAGACAGGTAGAGCCGAGGCAGAAAGCCTTGGGGGCCCCAACTTGCCTGCTGGTAGCCCTGCATACCTCTGTAAGTCGAAGTGCTCTCATTAAAGGATGGAGTTGCATAGGCCAGTGGTCGGCAAACTCATTAGTCAGCAGAGCCAAATAGCAACAGTACAGCGATTGAAATTTCTTTCGAGAGCCAAATTTTTTAAACTTAAACTACATAGGTAGGTACATTGTTATTAACTTAATTAGGGTACTCCTAAGGCTTAGGAAGAGCCACGCTCAAGGGGCCAAAGAGCCCCATGTGGCTTGCGAGCCGCAGTTTGCCGACCACGGGATAGGCCATCTTTAGGTCTCGCTTAGAAAATTTCCTCCCTCTGAGAAAGGGACATTGCCCAGGGACCCTGAGGTTTAATACAGCAAAGCTAACTGGGCAACACTTGCAACATGGGGGACACTCCCTAAGGGAAGGCGGGCCTCCTAGCTTGTCCTGGAGGTTGGGAGAGAAGGAGGCAGAGTGGGAGAGGGGCTTCCTTCAACATTTGGGAAGGACACTTACCAGTTGGTCGGTGTCAGAGCGAAGACAAGTGAGGTCCCTGCCTGGGAGCTGTGTGTTGGGCTGGGGGGGGGGGGGGGGGGCGGCACGTGGTTCTGCTCCAGACAGGCTTGCTTCCCAAGTGAGGACCCTTTTATGCAAACACTCATCTGATGTGTTTGCACAGTTAGCATCTCCCGTTCCAGAACATTCACCACAACAGGAAGTTAGCCTGACTTTACTTGGAAACGCGTGTAGGAAGGAATCGCCATGCCATGACCCACACAGGAAATCGGCCCTGTGTGCAGGAGACGTCCCTCCCTCAGGCTGCCCACGGTGCTTGGCGCACATGTTTATGTGCTGAGCTCAAGTCCTCAAACAGCAGCGGCCCGCAGCTCAGAAAGCAAGGAATGAGACTGAGTTCAGAGGGTGCGTCCAGCCTTAGTGCCTACCGTTTTGCTGTCTTCCTGGCTCCTCCCTCCACCTGCCTGTTTCTCTGGGCCACTGCCCGGCCCTGGCGCTCTGCCAGCTGATGGGACGCTCCTCTTCAGGCTGGGGATGCTTTGAGCAGAGGCTGAACCCTGCCTGTGCTCACCTTCTGCCCAAAGAAATGAAGGGCCTCATGGGATGACCCGGAGTGTGGTGCCAGGGAGGTAAACGCGTTGGGTGCCCAGGTCAGCACCAAACTACTTCATTAACATCAGATGAACGCACCCAGGCTCCATCGATATGACTTTAGACTAGGCCCGTGGTCGGCAAACCGCGGCTCGAGAGCCACATGCGGCTCTTTGGCCCCTTCAGTGTGGCTCTTCCACAAAATACCATGTGCGGGAGCACACGTACAGTGCGATTGAAACTTCATGGCCCATGCGCAATAGTCGGTATTTTGTGGAAGAGCCGGTATTTTGTGGAAGAGCCACACTGAAGGGGCCAAAGAGCCGCATGTGGCTCATGAGCTGCGGTTTGCCTAGCCGCAGTTCACCGACCACTGGACTAGGCTGTCCCTTTTGCTGATAACAGGCTGGTGAGCAAAGTCTGGCTGACCATGTGATAAGGTTAAACACAGGCAAGATTCCAAGGCAATGCACAACCACCCAAGAGTGAGAGGCATGCAAGTTGGACCAAACAAACAAACAAACAAACAACCAGGTGCTTACTTATTTGATAAAAAACAAAACCCCTATTGGAACCAGAGAATTAGTTGAGCGGTGGGCATTCCAGAGCAGATTCTGAAGTTATAGGAGTTTATGTATTATGGGCATGATGTTCAAAAGCTCCAAGCCTAATACTAACAAGTCCTAGTTACTCCTGCTGGCAGCCAGCTGCTCCACCTTTACATTAATCAGGGTGGCAATGAATATCAGCAGTAGCTATGCTGGGAGTGGGGGGGATGGGAAGGCCCAGGTCCTCCAGGGTCACAGCTGAACTCTTAGCAGGAAGAGGGGACCTATAAACCCTCCTCTGTGGTGAACAAACATCACCCCCATTTTGCAAGGGGACGTTTTATCACTACGTGGCTCCTTGGAAATGGCATTTATACATATCCCATTGCCAGGAGAAATTTTATGCGGATTAGCAACAGTGTGACAATAATGTCTAGCCAAGAAGGAAGAGAAAGAGAAAGAACAAGCCGAACCTTTGGTCTTTCAATTTAATTAACATGACCTTCCTCATTCTTTTGAGAAGAAAAGCCAGGAAAAAAAAAATTTTTTTTGAGTTTCATTAAGAAATGGCCTGCAATATTATGTTTTAATTAAATTGCATACGCTTCCCCATGGGAATGAAACAGGTGAAAGCCTCACCAGTAATAGTATATTATTAAAAGCTGCATCACCGACGTCAAAGAAATTAGTACTTGATTTTTAGAGATTCATCAAGCTCTGAAATGATCGATATCCTCCTGAAACTCAAATTCAAATCATGTCAGTGTTTCAGTCACAGAAACCAAGAGAGTTGTTCCTAAACTGCAACGGAGTTCAGCAACCTACAAAGTGCTGAAATACTTAGATAAAACCGGTATTCTTATTTACCTATAAAACTTGAAAAAAGGGGTTCTGGGGGAAAAAAAATTATCACCTCACCCAAATCAACTCCTCCCCTCTTCCCTCCTTCCCACAAAGTCTGTTACCTAAACGCTTCAAGTCTCTCACCCCTGCTCCGCTCCGAGGTCCTGCCTTAGAGAGGAGGGCAAATCCTTTGCGGGGCGGACTGCGCACCCGTCATGTTATCTTTTAGATCATCCCAAGCTCAGGCCGTCCTGGCTGATCGCGCGGGGATTTTCCTTTTTTTCATTGTTGTTGGGGGTGGTGCAGGGAGGAGGTCAAATCCCTGAAACTGTTTGCTAAGACAGAGGAACCCAGCCGCGGAGAGTGGAAATACAAAACGGGAGGCTGCCCAGAAAATACCACGCACCCGCCTCTCAGAGGGAACCGCACACGGAGCGGGGACTCAAAGCCTCCGAGGGCGGGAGGCTGCAGCGCCCCGCGCCCCCGCCCTGCCCACCGCAGGTGGCTGGTAGCGGAGCCAGCGCCCCCCGCACCACCACGGCCAGCGCGGGCTCCCCCTGCTCCGCTAGGTGCGGTGTCTGCCCGGCTCAGAAAAATAATCTACGTCCCGGCCCCGAAAAAATAATTTATGTCCCGGCCCCGAAAAAGAGTCGGTCTGCAAAGAATGACCAACAGAAAGGGAAGAGAAGCAGCGTGCGCTCGGCTACCCTGGGCACCCCCAGCCCCTCCCCCCCCAACCGACCCCCTCGCGGCCCCGGGAGGGCCCCGGCGCCCATCAAGTTCCTGCGCAAGTTCTGGCCGCAGCCCCTCCACCTGCCGGCGGCGCGCCGCGCACCCCGGCCTCCCCCGGCGGCCCCCCGCGGGCTGCAGCAAAACCGGGGCGCTCGCGGGCGGGGGCGGGCGGCGGCCGCGGATCCGGCAGCTACCGCGCCGCTCGGTGGCCTGCGATTGGCCGCGACGCGGGCGGGAGGCGGCGGGGGAGGAGGCGGGGCGGGCGGCGGCGGAGGCTGCGAGCGGAGCGGCCGCGCACCGGCGGCGGGAGCGGCGGCGGCGAGTTGGGCGCGGGGCGCGGGGGGCGCTCGCGGAGGCCGAGCGCAGTGCGCGGGCGGCGGCGGGGCGGGGCGGGGCGCGCGGGGAGCGGCGCGGGGCGAGGACCGCGGGCGGGCGCCGGCGCGCAGGCAGCAGGTTCGGCCGCGGCGGCAGCTTCGCGGGACGGATCCCCGGCGGCAGCGGTGACGCCGGCGCCCGGCTTCCCCTCCGCGCGGTGCGCCATCCGCCCCCCGCTCGCCGGGCACCGGGGAGGAGAGGGCCGCGGGGCGGCGGCGGCGGGACTGCCGCCCGTGGTGGGTGCCGCGCGCGAGGCACCGAGCGCCCTCCCCGCGGCGCTGTCCCCGGCGTCTTTGTCGTGGCGAGCGGCCCAGAAGCGGGGACCGGAGGCGACAAACAAAACAAAAACACGAGCCGAGACCGCGCTGCGGAGCCGCTGCTCCACTTCCCCCTCCGCATCCTCCCCGGCGCGGTGCCCGCCGCCTGCATCCCTCCGGCGGCCGCTGCGCTCGGCCCGGCTGAGCCGCCCGCTGCCCCCTCGGCCGCCGCGCACCCCCTCGCGCCGCCCCCCGGCCCCCGCCCGCCCCCGCCCCCCCCGCCCCCGCCTCCGCCCTGCCCCCCGCCCCGGTCCCGGGGTCTGTTTTATGACTCCTGGTGCGAGTCCCGCGGACTGCGCGGCCCGCTATTTGTCACCAGCTCGCTCTCCATTGGCGGGGAGCGCGGCGCGCAGGGGGTGGGGTGGGAGGAGAGGGAAGGGGTGGCCACTGCCTGGAGCCTTCTCTCCGCCGCCGCCGGTGCTGCCGCCGCCGCCGCCTCCGGCTCCTCGCTCGGCCCCTCTCCGCCTCCATGTGCCGGATCGTGGGAGCGCCGCGGACCCTGCTGCCGCTGCTGGCGGCCCTGCTCCAGGTACGGGCGGGCCTGCGGGCGGGCGGGGCGGGCGGCCGGGTCCCTTTGTTCCCCGCGCCGCTGCGGGCCGGCTGCGCACCCGGGAGGAAGGTGCGGCCCCGCGCGGCCGGGAGCGGCGCGGACCCGAGGCTCCGGCGGGTGCGGGTGCGGGGTCGGGGCGGCCGGTCCCTGCGCCTCTCCCGGCGCGTCCCGGAGAGGCGATCGCGGGCCCCCTTCGCGGCTCCTTCAGGGCTGCGCGCGCTCGCGGGGTCTGCCCCGGCGGCGGGAGGGCGAGGGAAGGTGGCCCTCGATTCCACTTGCCCCCTTCGCTGCGTGTTTGCTTCTGCCGGGATGGGTCTCGAGTTTGCAGGAGCCGTGCTCGCTCGGGTGTCTGAGTTACGGGACTTGCCTCCACCCACCGCACCCTGGCCCCGCGCCTCGGGTGCCCGTGGGCGCCGCTGCCCTATTGTCTTCGCCCGGCCCGGAGTCGCCTCCCCATCGGCTGCTCTCGGCCCACCATGTGCTGTGGGTCCCCCTGGGAGGAGCAGCCTCGCCCCTTGGCCTCCGGGAGTCCGTGCGGCTCAGCGCCTGGGAACCTCGCCCGGCCCGCGCCCCTGTCCCGCCTGCGCGGCAAGTCCCGTTACTCGGCGAGGATTCCCTCCCGGGCCCGCGCCCCTGCCCCACGTGCGCCCGGGGGCGCCTTCGCCGGCACCTGGCACTTTGCGCTCCGGGAGGTGCCCGCCGGCCTTCCTGGGAGTCGGCAGAGGAGGGCTCTCCGCCGCAGGAGGCACCTGCTCCGGGTCCAGCCCGGCCGCCCGCCCAACTTCCCCGCCGCGTCCGCTGGAGGGTGCCCGGGCCACCGGCCGGCCCGTCCCGGGAGCAGACGCCGCGCGCCGCCGCGACCCCTGCGTTTGGTGGGGGCCGGGCGGGGTCCGAGCCCGTCCCCGCGCGCGGTGCGTTTCTGGACCGGCTGCTGCGGAGGGTCGGGTCGGCCCTCCCTGCGGTCGAGGGTCTCGGGGGATCCGCCAGAGGGACCCGGAGCCCCGCCCGCTGCAGGGGGGCCGCCGGTGGCCGCGCCGAAAAGTGCCGCGCGGCTCGGGAGTGTGGCTGTGTCGGGGCGGCCGGGCCGGGACGGAGGGTGCGGATCACCCCCTCGTGGTTTTCACGGGTCGGGGCCTGGCTCGCTGCGGCCCGGGGAGGGGGCTGCGGGCGCCGGGCGGGACGGGCCGACGCCCGGGCCCTCGCACTTCCTCCCACCGCCCCCTGGAGGGGTGCGGGCCGCGGCCGCCGAGCCCTGTCCATGGTGCGCGCAGAGCGGCCGGGCCTGCAGGGCCGCGCGGTCCCCCCCCCCCCCATCTTCTCTCCCACCGGCAGGCTGGCTCCCCCTCCCATGGTCTCTGGCCGCCCGGGTCCCATCTTTCCTTTCTCCTTGGGTTTCTGCTTTTGTTCTTTGCTCTCGCTCTCTCTCTCTCTCTCTCTCTCTCTCTCTCTCTCTCTCTCTCCCTCTCTCTCCCTCTCTCTCCCTCTCTCTCCCTCTCTCTCCCTCCCCTCCCCCCACTGGCCTCTCTCCGGATCTGGGGTTTCAGGACTGTTCTCTGGACATTTTTAGCCTCTGCCGTTTTGGGGAGTGGATGGGATCTCTTTTAACTGGGGGAGGAGGCCCGCCAGTCACTTGCTAACAAAAGTGCCTCCTGTTGTAAAGCCGCCCTTTATCCTCAGGCGCACACCCTGCCTCCTCTCACCTCCTGTCCCTTCGCTGCCGCTTTTTTCTTTAAAACGGGGTTCATTAAAGAGGTTAGGCCGAAGGGGAAGGAGGAAGAAAGTGCCACCTCAAGTGTTTGAAGTGAAGGGGAAGGCAGGGTAAACTCATGAATCCCGGGCACATCAGATATTTTCTCTCTTTGTTATTTAACAAAGGAGACGCCGCAGATCAAAAAAATCTTATTTCTAGAAGTATTATTTTTGACCATAATATATCCTCAGAGTGTGAGCCAGCAGTAGGTGGTACATGCTCCTAACTTTCTGGTCGGAAAGTAAGTTTTAATTGAATGCCCTGCAGCGAAGTCAGGGCTGGAGGAGAAGGTCCCTGGCCACTGATCCCAGGGGACTGGGCTGGGACCCCTACAGTTTCACCTCCTCTTTTGGTCACTAAACCTTGAAGTCAGGTGTGACTTTTGCAGGTCATCTACCTTTTTCCTTGAGTATTTTTTAAAAGTCCCGTTTATAAATGTCAGCTATTATGCTGATCTTTTCAGTTTCTTAGACCGAGTTAACGGGGAATTACAACTTTGTCATCAAGTTGGTTGGCGGCCTTGTAATTCCTGGGTGCAGGTCCAGCCCTGGCAGGGAGTGATTTGCAAGGTCATGGGGAGGGGAAGCAGGCAGTCCCTGCGACTTGAGTTTTAGGGTTGTGTGCGCCATGTGGGCTGTACCACTGAGATTAGGCAGGACTTTGTGCTGATGGCCGGCTTTACACCCCCAAAGAACAGAGATCGGTCTGCAAGGTGAAATGGCCCCTCTGCAGTCAGCTGCTATTAAGTCTTTTTTTTTTTCCCCAGGCCAGACTAAGGAGCCAAGAGTTTTATAAAAGAGAATGAGTCGGTCATTAGTGTAGATCCAGGGCAACCTTATTTTTTCAGAACAGTTAAATAAGAATAATTGAAGATTCAGAAAGGACTTTATACCTTTAATTTTTAACGGAAGTGTACCTTTTTTATTCTGAACACTTTTTTTTTTCACTTTGAGATTTTTTTTGGAGTTTTGTCGTTCTGTTACCTAGATTTACGTATTTAAAATTTCTCTTTTTGACTTTAACTTGAGGTATTAGTATGTCCGTTATATTAAAAAAAAAAAAGTAAAATTTGAGCATGAGACTTCACTTACCAAAGCTTTTTAAAAAAATTATACAAGTGACTTTCAAATCCATGAACAGATTTATCATCAGGGGGAACAATCAATTTTACTTTCACTACCTACCAAGCAGTTGTTAGGTTAGAAACCTGTTTTGTTTTTCTAGTTCACATTTTAATGGCATAGCTCTGCTGTTCTAATCTAAATAACTTGTATGTGTTCCGATGCATCAAGGACATCACCTTGACGTCCATAGATATTCTAGAATCATAGTCTTATCACACGGGTCCGGCCTTCAGCCCTAGGTGAGGACATACGAAAAGGGATGCGTTAACCATGTGTGATTTTCATGGACTTAGGTAGAGACTTTGAAGAGATTAATATTCAACACATGAATCGTATATAAATTTTTTTTTTAGGATGTGGAAAATCTAGAATGCAGTCATCATTTGAAGTATAAAATATGTATGTGTTCGTGTTTGTTTGATTTTCGTGTGTCTTTGTTATAAGTTCTCGAGAAGGTAAGGAGAATAGTTGGTGTTCACAGTTCATTCTGCTTATTAGACAAAGTTATGCATATCTTTGCCCTTTTCTTATCTTGTGTCCTGTGGTGATCACTCCTAGATAGTGCATTGCAGACAGACTAGGTGTGATTTGGGACATAATAATTTGTGTACCCTAAGATATTTTTATAGGTATATTTAAAATATAATGTAAAGTTTATATTAAAAATTTGTTAGGCCTCAATTGCAAATTCAGAATTTATTTACAGAGTGTACTCTGACTTCCGTTCCTGTACTAAAGTCTGCTGTGACCTTCTGAACATGGGACTGAGGCTTTAAGAGGAAGTTCTTTTTAGGTGGTTCGCACTTTTTTCCATGGAGAGACCGAAGTCTTCCTGGAACAGGTTACTTTGGTGACAGTGTGCTGCACCAAACTGTCCGTAATATCCTTTTTCATTAAAAATCTTCAATTCTTAAGTCTGTTGTGCCTCGTTAAGCTTTAGGGTTATTAATCGGGAAATGTCAAGATTAAAGCAACAGTTAATCTTGCTTTAAGATGCCTTTTAAAAAATTCTTAGTAACTCATATCCCCATCCTGTTTTCCAAGGGATAGTATCAAGTTAGAAGAGTGATTTAAAAAAAAAAAAAAATCAGAGCTGTTATTTAAGAAATGAAGTGTCTGTGTATAAACTTTCATTTTGCCCAAGTTAACATTATTCAGATTTGTTATGTTGGCTCAAATACAAAAAGTAATCAAGTTTAAGCATTGCACAGACTTGTGGCGAATTCTGTCAACTATTTAAAAAATGTGATAGATTTAGAATTTGGATCTGCCTTTAATATGATAGAACCTTCTAGAACCTAAGTACTTTCAAGTTAGGTTAAGAACTATAATTGAAACACAGTTTGTACCAACAAACCATTATGCCTTACATTTCTGTTTTTTTTTTTCTACTAAAACTTATATTTGTCTTATTTTTTTCAGCAAATTATGTCAGTGAATTTGAGTAGATACTAATCTTTGTGTATTTTACTAACTGTAGATACATTTTAATTAAACAACTCTATTCATGCCTGGCAGGTAACTGTTTTATTAAGAGCTATATCTTCTACATATGTAAAGTGATGGGTTTAAAGTAGGTGGAGGAAGGTGAATGTAGGAGCTAAATGGAATTTGGAAAGAATTGGACATACAGATTATGATTGATGTTATAATGCAATTTTTTTTTAAAATATATTTTATTGATTTTTTACAGAGAGGAAGGGAGAGAGATAGAGAGCCAGAAACATCGATGAGAGAGAGAAACATCGATCAGCTGCCTCCTGCACACCCCCTACTGGGGGATGTGCCCGCAACCCAGGTACATGCCCTTGACCAGAATCGAACCTGGGACCTTTCAGTCCACAGGCCGACGCTCTATCCACTGAGCCAAACCGGTTTCGGCTATAATGCAATTTTTAAAAGAAAATCGAGGTTACGCGTAAATACTGCTGAGTTTTCATTTCTTGTTACTCTTTTTAGTACTCAGTGCACTTGTCTGAGCTTCCAACTCTATGTGCGGAGCCCCACCCATTTTTATGGGTTGCATATATAAACACACGACACGCATGCTGAGGACTGCTGTCTACATATGTGTCTCTAACATGTATCTCCGTTTGACGTGAAGTAGTTAATGTGTGTGTGTCATCAAAGGTGGTTTGGGCAAATGCTCTGCTCCTACAGAGGGCCAAGGGCACGAGCTCGTAGGGTCAAGTGTCAAGGGCAGGATGTCTGGGGTGCTGATCGGGTCCAGATGTGGTTTGCTCCCTTCAACGGCCATGGCATCTTTTTTCTCAGTAGTAAAAATCTTGGGCCTGGGTGGATTTGTTGATCTCTAAGGGACTTTTCAGTTCTGTGATTCTTGCAGCTTTTTAAAAACATCCCAACTACGCCTCCTTTGTAGAGACTGCGGAATGACTTCAGTTTTTAACTTGAAGGGCAAGGATTTTCAGGCACCCACAGTGATAGAAGAATGATTGTAGGGCTATTAATACATCATATCTGATAGGTTAGACATTCTCCGTATCTTTTATATGCTTGACTTTTAAACGTAATTTTTCTCATTGGCTGTACTGCTTTGACTACTAAAGATAAACTTTTTGCAGATCGGGGCCAGTTAGTATTAAAGGCAGGGAAGTGTAACAGTACGAAGAAAAATTATTCATTTTGTTAATTTTGTACTTGAATGTTTGAGAGCCCCGAGCCTTCATGAGTATCACCCAATTCAGTGGTGTGGGTCCGCGTTAACAATACTAGGATAGCCCTCAGATCTAGCAAGTCCTCCTCTGGCTATTTTTCTACAGATATGTCTGTTTTCACAATGTACACATATTGTGTGTACCTATATAAGGATATGCATTGAAGCCTTTTTTTTTTAAATAATTAGAAAAGATTGGGTTAGTTGATTTCTGAAAACCTATCACTAGCACCAATTTAATAAATTCTGGTAACGTGCAGTCAGATTTCAGACCCTTCCTGTGTGACATAGAACATTTCAGTTCTAGTTCCAGGTCAAGAAAAGGATTATGAAACCACCCAGTGCTTTTGGCATGGACCTAGAACAGCTACAAGGAAGGACAGTCAAAATGATCAGTGGGATTTCAGGGCTTCTGAATGAAGGGAAACTGGACAAAGGCCACAGATAGAAGCTGCAATGCTGAAGAACAGAAAGTCACGCGACGTAGAAATAAGATGGGGATGACCTGAACTAACGCTAGAACATTCTGGAGTTGGGTTGAGAACAACCTATAGAAAGCTGAGGTATAAGTAGGTCCCAAGGAAGATTGGCTAAATTAGTGGATAGTTAAATAATAGATACGTTTCCATGTTGTATCGGGAATGACCACGCGGAGCTGAGTTTTCTGTGCCGGAGAGATTATACCAGTTGGTTAAACCATTGTGATATTTCTGGCATTCTCTTGGCTGATGGAATATTTCTCCTCTCTTCTGGTCGTGAAAGTATAGTTTAAAGGGATCTTGCTAGTGTCTACAATTGAGACACAGAAGAACGTGAGTGTAGTGTGTTCTGGTCTGCTGTTGCCCGCATGAAGTAAAGCATGTAATGTGGGTTTTTCCCAAGCGGCAGTGCCTTTAAAGCAGCTTGAGCTATTGAATCGGAGGTGCTGTTATAAATAAGATATGGCATTCATAACAGAGGGACCTGGAGAGGTGCTCCATCCACGATCTGTTCTTAGGTCTTCTTTTCCAAAATAAACCTGCCTATAATAAAATAAATACTGGAGTAACAGTGCACTTATATAGTTCTGTATATTGTAATTTTAATATTTGTTTGGTGTTAATTTTAAAATCTTACTTGGCCATAGTGTACAACTATATATTGTAGTTTTAATATTGGTTTCTGTGTTAATTTAAAGATAAAGTTACTTCACAGTCATAATTTAAAATATTTAAACCCAGATTCCCCCTCTATCTCAATTTCCATGTATTATTTAATGTGTTAGTGGATTCAGGAAATAGTAACAAAAAAGGTTAACTAAAGGGGCATGGTCTACACCCGGGGTCCTCAAACTTTTTAAACAGGGGGCCAGTTCACTGTTCCTCCGACCTTTGGAGGGCCGGACTATAGTTTAAAAAAAAAACTATGAACAAATTCCTATGCACACTGCACATATATTACTTTGAAGTAAAAAAACAAAATGGGAACAAATACAATATTTGTATTTGCATGTGGCCCGTGGGCCGTAGTTTGAGGACCCCTGGTCTACACAAGTTCCTGGAACTGGAAATGTGAAATGACGTAAATGACTTTTTTCATTATTAAGTTAAAATTTTATCTCACCCAGCTTTCCTTCTGCTGCGTGAAATGCAGCCCTTTTGCTCTGCTGCGTTCAGTCAGGGGTCTGGCATTGCCCTTTCAGCGTTCTCTTCTTTCTTTTGCACATGTGCACTTCGAAGACATTTCACACTTGATTTTATTCGTAGTAATTGTCATTAGTTCACAACTCTGAAGAGCACATATACCAGGGCCAACCATGGAAACGTGAGGTATTTGCTGCTACCTCTTCAAATATCCATACTAATAAAAGGGCAATATGCTAATTAGACTGGACGTCTTCCGGACGTCCTTCCTGACAAAGCGGAGGCGTGGCCGGCCTGCAAACCCCCTAGCACTAAACCTTAAAGTGAAGGTTTGGTACTAATTAATTAAATACATTTTAATTAAACAACCCTAACATAGTTTCAGGGAGTTATCTCAGTTATTTCTGTAACTCAGAGATAGGTGGCTTTATTGCATTTAGAAGTGATGAAACTGGAATGCAAGGCATTTTGAATGTTGTGAGAATCCAGAGGAAAACACCCCCTGTCATGGTGGAGGGGAACCTCACTGTAGAGCACATGGCTTTTTTCTCTCCCAGGCTTGCACCCCTTGAATATGACACTTAGGGGACATAGTTAAACTTTATCTCTACTGACCTGATAAAAAGTTTAAAGTAGTTAACTTTTTTTAAATCCTCACCCAAGGATATTTTTTTTTTCCAACTGATTTTTAGAGAGAGTGAAAGGGGAGAGAGAGAGCGAGAAACATTGATGTGAGACACATCCATCGGTTGCCTCCCGGCTGGGGCCAGGAATGGAACCTGCAACCCAAGTATGTGCTCTTGACCAGGAAGTGAACCCTAGACCTTCTGGGGCCAGGGCCGGCACTCTAACCACAGAGCCACACCAGCCAGGGCTACAGTAGTTGGCCTTTGAGTTACATTCTCTATTTCATCTTGACCTTAAATATTAATGTTTATTTTGGAATGTGAAACTAACATTTAATGGTTGGTTAGGATTTTCACTTTTTTTTAAAAAAATATGTTCTCTTAGCGAAAGAAGGAAAAAATATCTTACGGAAATGATTCAGAGTCAGTTTTATAATGTTCTTCCAATTGTCTTGATCATCAAATAATAGACTGATAAGTGCTCAAAAAGTAATTCTTTTGTGTGAATCCTGGAACTTAAAATACTTCCCAGCAGCCTACAGGAACTCTCAAGGCTATGCATATTAAAAGAAAAAACACACAACAATCTTTTTTCCACATTCTTTTGTGTGAAAAGAAATTCAAGAGATTCTATCACTAGGTTTTGAAATGTTTTAAGGTTTAATGGCACCTTTTCCATTAATAGTTTAAATCACTTTTTCTTCCACAAAAGAAATCATTTGGCAGCTTTTAAAATATGTGTCCAGACCTCAAAAGGGCCTGCTACAAACAGGTTCCTGGGAGTGTTTTGTGAGTGACTCAGTGCAGTCCCTGATTTATTTGCTTGCTGTTGAGAAAACCTCGAACTATTTTGTTTGTAACTCAACCAGTTGTTGGCGGGTGGATACACTTGGCTGGACTCTGATCTCCAGCAGTATGCCTCTTACTTGATTGGGCAGTTTTTCAGTGACTTCTGAAATAAATGACTGAAAAAACATTAATTTTATTAAGTTTACAGGGGATACAACCCACTTCCGCTTAACATAAATCTTGAACAAACTGGAGACTATGGCCACTTATTTACATTTTTGCTTTTGTTGTCTTAACTGGTTAACACAATGGTTTGGAGTCTGAAGTTCATTCTCCATGGCTTTCTGGCTCAGGGGAAAATGAAAAATGCTTTGTGCAGCCGAAATATTAGCCTCTTGCACCGCCTTTGGCACCACCCCCTGTAGAACCTTCCAGGTGCCCACGTCTCCAAGATGGGGTTCTCATGCCCTCCTTCCATGGTACAGGGCAGGGATTCACGGTTTACATTTCACACACATCACGCACGCGGTGGCACAGAGTTGATGGAAGCATCGGTTGCATACAGGAAAGTGCACCTAGAGGGGTAGCCTGCTGAGTGGTCCCCAGTGGCACATACAGTTGAATCAGCCACGGGTGGGTCACAGCACTACAGGCACCCAGGGTTAGCCTCTTCCAGATGTCATCCTCCTGGGGTAATTCTTGACTTGATTTCTAATAGCTTAGACCCGTGGTCAGCAAACTCATTAGTCAACAGAGCCAAATATCAACAGTACAACGACTGGAATTTCTTTTGAGAGCCACATTTTTTCAACTTAAACTCTATAGGTAGGTACATTGTTATTAACTTAATCAGGGTGCTCCTAAGCTGGCCTTTGCTAAAAACGTCCTCAATCTGACTGAGGTACATTCGCTGAGGTCGACCCCTTCTAACTCCCCCACCCACACTTGTCTTGTGTACTTGTTTCGTCCATCTCCTTTCCGAAAACCGACTTCTGCGTATGGGCCACGAAGTTTCAATCGCACTGTACGTGCGCGCCCGCACGTGGTATTTTGTGGAAGGGCCACACTCAAGGGGCCAAAGAGCCGCATGTGGCTCGCGAGCCTTGGTTTGCGGACCACTGGAATAGACCGCTTGCTTGTTTTGGGACATATTTATGAAGGCATACACTACACGAAGCTACCTTTTGTGTCTGGCATCATCTTCCACTTGATTTGTAAAATCGCCCATACCCTTGTGCCATCTATTTTGTTAGTCACAAAGTTAGGAAAGACTCAGTGACACTAGAGGAAGATCTGGGAAGTTAAGGAAGTTGAAAAAAAAATTTAAAAAGAACATTAAAAGAATGGATCATCAGTTCCATTGCAGCTCAAGGTCACTTGCATGTTTATGGTGCCCAGCCACGAAATGCCTTTTGTGGGTTTTCCAACTCAGACATCTTTTCCTGTAATTCTGGTAATTTGGCAATATGGCTCCAGTCAAAAGCCAAACATATTTGGAATTCAGTAAGTTCTAGCCTCTCTTTAGGAGAAGGAAGATGGAGGCAAAGAACTAAATGTCTTTTTTGACTTGAAGTCTTCAAGCAGGCGGTTTGAGTGTTAACAGATTCTAATCTCAAGTGGTGCTTCTTAATGACTTCTCTGAACTTAGTAGTGACCCACTTCTTAATGAGGCCTTACACAGCTTTATTTTTAATTAAAAAAAGGTTACATGGAGGGGTTATACTTCCCCAAACTGCCCGTTTCCCCAGCTGTTCAGTGCATCTTTGGGTACAGTTGACCTTCTTTTGTGTTTGTGTAGATTTTTAACTTTTTGAAAATACCTTTTTCAACAGTTCATTGATTTTTAGAAAGAGGGGGAGAGAGAAAAAAGATAGAAGCATCAATGAGAGAGCAGAACATCCATTGGCTGCCTCCTCCTTGCCTCCTACCCTCAACCTGGGCGTGTGCCCTGACCGGGAATCGAACCAACAACCTTTTGGTGCAAGGAATGATGCCCAGCCAACTGAACCATACATGCCAGGCTGTGTAGATTTTTTAAGTATATGAAAGGTTGCCATGAAGAATGCTGCGTGCATACTTGTTCCAAGATCTTTTCCTAGAGGCCTTTCCTCTCCATTTATAATGCTTGCTGAGTAGATCTGGATTCTAGGTGGAGGATTTTTTGCATAATGATGAGGTCGAGGGGATTAAATTCCAGAAGTAATGGCCCACCAAGGATTTGTTGCTTCAAGGCAGCCCTCATTTATTGATGTTCTTACACATGTGGGCCTGCTTTTACAGTATTTAAAAAGGTTGTACACATTGTCTGGCCTTAGCTCATTGCTATATAATTTGTATTTACTTGTGTTTCATCCCTACACATAGTTTTTCTACCAGACAAGTGATCGTTTACATAGTGTTTGTGTTTTCCCCACTACAGTTTATTTACAGTTCTGTCTCTTCTGTTTGACAGATAACTAGGAACATTTGGGGAGAATATCATAACCATCGATTTAATTTATGAGCTGATTTATAATTAAGTTCCTCGTAAATAAAACCGAATTATTCCATGATTTGGGTTACGGTCTTACCTTTATTTGAGGCAGTCTCAATACAGCTATGTTTAAAAGGGGGAGGGGGGTAGTGGTATATTTAAATGTAGATAAAAATGGATTATCTGCAAACCACTTCTAACATTTTCTGGCCTAAAATTATTAGCATTTTGAAAAAACGGTGGGGCTACTTTTTTAGTATTTGCATAAGTAATGGATATTGTCAGAATTCGGAATCCTTATTTTCCCAAGCCTTGATTCTTCATAATTAAGATAAACAAATGTTTATACACACATGCCGGGAGCCGGTCCATCCTTGCTGTTTCAAGGGACCTGGCATATATGGAATACTGTTCTTAATATGTTTGCTCACCTTCTTGGCACTGTGTTTTAACCAAGGTCACCTCTCCGAGAAAGGTTGTTTCCCCAGGTAGGGATTTTCCCCTGAAGTTAGGGAGGGAATAAAACCTTTTAACTAAGTGCCAGGTGGGTAATTAATCACTTTAACTATAAACAATCATGCTTAAGCTGCATAATCTTTACTCCCTGGAATGGAGATAAGAAACGCCCTAACCTTTGTAATAGAGATTGATAGGATTGAATCAACTGGTATAAATACAGATGTAACCAGACAGAGAGACACAGAATTTAGAACACAGAACTCAGAACACAGAACTCAGGAGACAGAATTCAGAAGACAGAACCTACACGGAGCCTGGAGACAGAAGAACTTCGCTGGAGAGAACATGGCAATAGATCCTGGGCTGAACCTGACTATAGAACATGGCAAGAGAACCTGACTAGAACTTGGTGACCGAACCTGGCTGGAGAACCTAGTGAGGGAACATGGCTACAGAACCTCGCTGGAGATCCAGACCAGAACTTGGCTGGAGATCCGGGCTAGAGATCCTGGCTAGGCTGCTGATCAACTGAATGCTGTCTCCGTGTCATTCCTTCTTTGCCGACTCCGTCCACACCTTTGGGGAACCCCTGGACCTGCTGGGGTTGGACCCCGGCACACACACTCACAGGTCATATATATACATACACATATACACACACACACACACATATATATCCTATATAATAAAAGGGTAATATGCAAATTGACCCTAACAGTGGAATGACTGGTTGCTATGATGTGCACTGACCACCAGGGGGGCAGACACTCAATGCAGGAGCTGGCCCCTGGTGGTCAGTGCACTTCCACAGGGGGAGCTCCTCTCAGCCAGAAGCCAGCTCATGGCTGGCCAGCGCAGCAGCAGTGGCGGGAGCCTCTCCTGCTTCTGCAGCAGCACTAAGGATGTCCAACTAATGGCTTAGGCCCGTTGTTCCCCACAGGGAGTGGGTCTAAGCCATTAGTCGGACATCCCCGGAGGGTTCCCAGGCTGCCCGAGGGATGTCTGACTGTCAGCTTAGGCCCGATCCCCCCAGGGAGCAGACCTAAGCCGGCAGGTGGACATCCCCTGAGGAGTCCTGGACTGCAAGAGGGTGCAGGCCGGGCTGAGGGACGTCCCCCCAAATGCATGAATTTTCATGCATCAGGCTATATATATATCTATATCTATCTATATCTATATCTATATCTATATCTGTATCTATCTATATCTATCTATCTATCTATCTATCTATCTATCTATGTAAGTTTCTGGAATACTATTTTGTGGTAGGTGAGCCAAGTTGTAAATTGAAACCATTCTTCTCCAAATGCAGTCTTCTTAAACCTCATGTTATATCACATTGTATTTATATGGTCTTGCTTTATGTATACCCATCCCTGATTTTATATACATAACACAACATATAATAACATGTGAGCAACTATCATTTATCAATATAGTTTCTATTTTTCTGAACTAAAGTGGTTTTTTTTTTTATCAAGTATGATATTTCCGTAGATTTTTAGGTTTCATTCTTTTTCTCTCTCCAGTTTTCCTGGGTTAGCGGCTGAGAGAGGCAGTGTAGCACAAGGGTCAGGAATGGATCTTCTGACACTTGGTTGTGGTGGAATTTGGACAACGCATTTGACCTTGCTAGCCCTCAGTGTCCATTGGTAAGATTGTTCTGAAGATCGAATGGGCTGCCCTGGCCAGCTGGCTCAGTTGAGAATCTCCCTGGACACCAAAAGGTTGCACGTTCGATTCCTCCTAGGTGGCAGGTCTAACTCAGGGTGTGTCCGGGAGGCAGCTGATCAATGTTTCTTTTTCACACCAGTGTTTCTCTCTCTCCCTTCCTCTCATTCGGTCTTTACTGTTTTAAGTACTTTACATGTATTAACTCATTTAATTTGGGAAAAAACACACCCCCACAACCATATTCATTTTACATATGAGAACACCCAAGCACAGATGGGCTAAGCCCCAGTGCCGGAAGTGATCTCAGTAAGTGACAAAGCATTCGGGTGCCAGCAGCCGACGGCAGAGCTTGGGTTCTAGGTTTGACATTTATTTAAATGCAGGTAAAACAGTTTTAAAGCCGGATTGCCATCGGTTCTATCTTGTATATGTATGAAGTTCAACCATAAAAACACACACACACACGTTTTCTATTGCAAAATATTGTACATGTCGAGGAGTATATAAAGCATGTATTTTCACAGCTTCAGCAATAAAGTCTATAAAATATGTCAGCGTAACTACCAGCCTTGTTAAGACACAGAAGAGTGCCAGGGCCTTGGGAGTCTCCAGAGTGCTGTTCCCATCCCCTCCCTCTAGCCCAGCGGGAGTGCACGTCTTACGGTCCTCGGGGCCTCCTGTACAGCATGTAAATATAGATTGTGACATATTTACGCATTTCAGTTCTCTATTACATGTTTTGAAACTTTATTTGCTATTTTTTTCATATCACTTCATATTGTTATTATGTTTTAACAATTTCTCAGTGATGTCTTCCTCAGGACTTCAGCTGTCCTTTCATTCTTTTATTTTTGTCTTTCGTGGATGCCATGTTCTTTGGAAGCTTGTTTAAACCAAGTTCATGGCCTTTTAGGCTTCCTCCACGTGAACAGGAGCTCACTTTTTGAATATTAAGAATTATATGTCACGGGGGGGCGGGAAGGGGGGATCAAGATGTTAGAGGTGCTTGGGGGGAGGGGGGCATGGCCAAAGAAAGGTTGGGAACCACTGATCTAGAGGTACCGCTATGTTTGTTTTTCTAACAGTTATTCCCTGCTTTCTAAAAGTGATTTTGCCACCTCTGCGTATACATATATGTTTTTATCTGGGTGTGTGTGTAGAGGAGATGGGATGCGGGTCCTCTCCGAACTGCACACCACGGAGTGGACTCGTAGACTCGCGGGGCTGCCAGCCGCATGCGTGCTCATCTGTACCGGCTGGTCATGCGAGCCCGTGTTCCAAACTCTACGTGTTTTTCTCTTCTCATCATTTTCATGTACGTGTTAGAGTCAAACTTGAACGTCTTTCACAATCTAGTGGGCTGCGTTTTGCTATCTCCTTTTAGTTTCCACTTGCATCCCCCTGGTTACTAATGAGGTGGAGATGGTTTTGATTTTATTATTTTTTAAATATGTTTTTATTGTTGACACCATTACAGATATTTCCCATTTTCTCCCTCTTCCCCCTCCTCCCAGCCCCTGCCCACTCCCCACCCCATTGCCCGAGTCCACGGACTGTGCATCTCTTCTTGTCCCGCACCCCACGTGGCGGTCGGTGTGGGCCTTTCCTTCTTCCTGGAGGTACCCCGAACCCCGGCCTGCGGCTTGGCCTGGCTGTTAGTTTCCCATTCCCTTTGGGGAAGGTTTCTCAGCCTTGGCTTGTGTGGGGTGTCTCCCAGGAAGGTGAGCCTTCTGGGAAGGGGCTCCTTTGGTGAAAGCTAATGTTTGCCTGGCCTTACTGTGTGGAGGCCAGCACTTCACAGGCATTGTCTCGGGTAATCCTCACATCCCTGGAGGGCGGGGAGGGAGGGCGGGAGGGTTTTCTCCGCATCCATTGTACTGAGGCCTGGACAAAGCCTGTTGTAAACCATTCGCCCACAGGCACGCCCCAGGGGGTGGCGGAAGGGTGGGAAGCAGGGAGATTAGTCTGTCTCCTCAGCTCTGAGGACTTGGACTTTGGAATGAGGACCGGAGGGACCCCAGTGTCAGGGAGCGAACTTTGGCCTTAGGAGTGGGGACTCTCCCAGATTGAGCCCACGCAGGGCAGGCCAGGCCGCCATGGAAGCGGGCGGTTTCCGTCCTGCTGCCCCTGGGTGCTGGCGTGAAGAGGAGCGGGGAGCGGACGAGGAGTTGCTGGTTCTGTGAGTCGCCCTGTTTCTCCTGATCTCAGCTTGGCCCAGAGTGTAGTCAGCCCGTTCCCCGAGGCTCATGGGACTGCGCCCAGCCATGGGCTCCCCAAGGGCCCCAGAAGCCATGGGCTCCCCAAGCGCCCCAGAAGCCATGGGCTCCCCAAGGGCCCGAGAAGCCATGGGCTCCCCAAGGGCCCCAGAAGCCATGGGCTCCCCAAGGGCCGGAGAAGCTGGCTGTCGCTGCCAGGCCCTTCGCGTCCATCTAGTGGCCTGTGGCGCCACTGGCAGCACAAGCGTTTATTTGGCTTCTTGTTTGATCTCTTGGCCTTGGCCGTAAGTATTCAGAAACGTTGAGTCCTTGAGAGGTAGTTTAGTGTCTTTGAAGGGACCTAATAAATGGTGCTTCTTATCCATCTACGTCCTGAACAAATAAGACAGCAAGAGATAGGGAACCCAAATACAATCTTTATGACTGATAAAGACAGGCTTGGAGAATGTGCTGGAACTGGTCAGGTCTCAGAACCCATCCCCCCACCGCACCCAGCACAGCCCATGAGGGCCGCCTCCGCCCGCGGGTCCTGCCTCTGCACATCCCCCAGGACTTAATGCTATTGGCACTGCATGGCAGGCTGGCCCCCGGGGTGGGGAGTGGGTAGGGGCTGCTGGGGTGGGGAGGGGGAGGGTGGGAGGGTGGGAGGGGTGAGGGGGTGGGGCTGGACTCCAGAGGCCCAGGCATTTCATCCAACTGGGGGAGAGCCCAACAGGTCGGGGTGGCATTGCTAGTGTAGCGCCCTCTGCCTGCAGGCAGGGAGAATAAGGCTCGTCCCAGGTTTTGGAGGAGATGTTGAGTGTCCATTCTTACCATTGGGTGTGTGCTCGGCCAGCACAGGGATGGCCCTGGGGGAGGGGGAGGGCTGCTGTCAGGACATTCTTGCTCCCAACCTCCTGAGCTCCTAGAAGATGGGGAGCCTTACTGTTCACAGGGCGCTCCGACCTCGGGCCTGGAGGACGGTGTAGAGCTGGGAGGGCAGTTGAGCCGGGACAGCAGTGGGGCCCGGGCGGCAGTGGGGGCCAGGAGGGCAGTGGGGCCAGGAGGGCAGTGGGGCCAGGAGGGCAGTGGGGCCAGGAGAGCAGTTGAGCTGGGACAGCAGTGGGGCCAGGAGGGCAGTTGAGCCGGGACAGCAGTGCGGCCAGGAGGGCAGTGGGGCCAGGAGGGCAGTTGAGCCGGGACAGCAGTGGGGCCAGGAGGGCAGTGGGGCCAGGAGGGCAGTGGGGCCAGGAGGGCAGTGCGGCCAGGAGGGCAGTGGGGCCAGGAGGGCAGTGTGGGGGGTAGGGGGACAGTGGGGCCCCCAGCGTTAGAACACACGCCAGTCCCGACCGGGGAAGAGTGATCCCAGGCGAACCTGTGCCCCGGAGGGGGTCCCGAAGGGCCCCAAAGACCAGGCAGAGAGCCGGCAGCGGGTGAGGGGGATGGCCCCGCCCGGTTTAACCTTTCCCAAAAGCTAATCGGGCCAGGCCTCCTGCGCTGATCCGTGACCTTTGAACTAAACACAGAGTTCAAAGGGGAGACGAGGACTTAAAGACAGTGAATCTGCCGATGAGAAAGGAAGGCACCCCCAGAAGGCGGGCTTGCCACCGCGGCGGGGCATTTCTGAGTCTTGCCCGTCAGTGGCAGCATCTCACTGTCACTTAAAAACAGCAAATACTGCCCGGCCGGTGTGACTCAGTGGTTGAGCGTCAGCCTGTGAGCCAGGAGGTCACGGTTCGATTCCCAGTCAGGGCTCCACCCCCAGTGTGGGGCGTGCAGGAGGCAGCCGATCAATGATTCTCTCTCATCATTGATGTTTCTCTCTCTCTTCCTCTCTGAAATCAATAAAAATATATTTTAAAAAATATTAAAAAATAGCAAATATTGTTCTGTTCATTAGTCTCTGGGCAATAGAGGTGGAAATAACCCCGTTTCCTGGCCTTAGGGTCTCTGCTGATTCAGGCCGGGGGCCCGTGGTCCCTCCAGAAGCGCTGACCTGCCTCGGACCTGCGGCTGAGGTCCCGGTGAGCCCTGCCTCTTCTGAGGCCCTAGGCCTGTCGCCTTCCCTGGGGTGCGGGGTCTGCTCCAGGCCCCGCCTCTCACACAGCCTCCTCCCTGGAGAACAGCCGCCGCCGTCAGTTGCGGTCACACATGGAGATCGGAACCCCCTGTGGCCGAGGCGGCACAGCCTCTTGCTGCTGAGCCACCTGCCGACTCTGAACCCAGCCACGCTGCCCGTTCGAGGCTGCGAGCCAGCCGGTCCCAGGCCGCCCAGGCCCACGCAAGCCCCTTCTCCCTGCCCGCAGCCCCGGGCCGCCCTGGGTGTTTCCTTCCCCAGCGTGGGACTCCTTCTCGTTCCCCATGGTCCCTGGAGGCGGCCCCAGGATGCCAGCGTCTCTGATGGGACCCAGGTCTGGATCGAGTGAAACATAAGCCAGGAAGGTCAACATTCAGAAAAGGCAAAGACCCTCCAGGTTCGGATCAAGGCCGGGCTGGAGGGCGCGGCTTTTACCGGTTGCTAAAGGGAACCCCGGACATGACCTGTGAGCTCCCGCGTGGACAGGGAGGCCACCGGCTTGCTTCCTGTGGGCCTGCGACTCCCAGGCGGAGGGGCCGGTGGGGCCGTCCGCTGGGAGTCCCCCTGAGATGAGTTCAGTCTAGGCTCTGCTCTGTGGGCTGCACGTCCCAGCGGCTGGGTGTGTGCACCCTCAGACGCCGTTAGACATTACTGAGCCCCCAGTGAGCTCCTGTAATGTGGGTGCTGTCTGTCAGGGTGTAGCACACTAGACATCACACCGATAAAGGTATAGAACATGGGATTCGCTTAAAACGATTAGACCAGGTACCTATGTGACACATCCCGGTGTGTATGAGCAATTGGCTGCATTGTCCACAACAGGAAAGTGAAGTTAGTGGGAAGAAGAAAATAGTGCTTGTCGGTTTTCGCACATCTCCTCATGGCCAGCTCAATGCAGTGATGGCGAACCTATGACACGCGTGTCAGGGGTGACACGTGAACTCATTTTTTTGGTTGATTTTTCATTGTTAAATGGCATTTAAATATATAATATATATATATAAGTCTTTGCTGTACTATGGTTGCAAATATCAAACAATTTCTATATGTGACACGGCACCAGAGTTCAGTTAGGGTTTTTCAAAATGCTGACACGCCGAGCTCAGAGGCTCGCCATCCCTGCAATAGAGGAAGGCAGTTGCTTCCCCGCGTCTGCGGCTGTGTTTACCATGTGTGTGAGGGCGTCGCACATCACGCCGCCTCTGGAAATGGCACTTCACACCCTGAGAGGATGAGAGCGAGAAGGCACGTGATGTCAGTGTGAGAGTCGTTTCCCGCTTTTGGATCCTCTGCAGGGACCAGGCCTGGCGTGGGGAGCCACGGTGCAGGGTGCGGCTGAGTGATGGGGGTGGGAAGAGGTGGGGGTGGGAGTGGGCGGAGTTCCTTCCACGTGGGAAGGGGCTCCAGCAGGGAAGGCATTTCCCTCTACGCCAGCGGTTCTCCACCTTCTGGCCCTTTAATACAGTTCCTCATGTTGTGACCCAACCATAAAATTATTTTTGTTGCTACTTCATCACTGTCATGTTGCTACTGTGATGAACCGTCATGTAAATATCTGATATGCAGGATGGTCTTAGGCGGCCCCTGTGAAAGGGTCGTTCGACCGCCAAAGGGGTCGCGACCCACAGGTTGAGAACCGGTGCTCTAAGGTCCCACTTGGGCTTTTTCTCTAGCCACACCAGTGCCCGGGAGGGAAAGGCCGGGTGGGGTACTCGGGGGAAACACCCTGTTGGTGAAGTTAGAGTTGATGGAACCCGCAGAGCCCAGGTGGGAGCCGGCGGCCTTCAGGGCCGAAAGGAAAGGTTCTGTGGGGTTTGGGCCGCCTTCGGGTGCGGAATTCTTAGCGGGACCCTCAGCTGCTCCGGATGAGGAAGGAGACGAGAGGTGTGGGGACTGAGGAGCCCAGTGGGGCTTTGGGGAGCATTTCAGAGCCAGGAGGTAGGGGTGAGCTGGGGGAGATGGGGAAGCAGAGCCTGTGGTCAGGGCGGCGGGAAAAGGGCTCATGACCACAGGGACCTAAAAACGCGGTGGGCCCAGGGCTTTAAAGCTCAGCGGGGCGACTGGGGGACGTGTTAACCAGAACAAAGGCCACGTCACCCCGAGTTCAGAGTGGGAGCCGGTGGACTGATGCGAACAGGCAGGCGCCGCCTCGCTCCTGTGACCCTCCTGTCCCAGACAAGGTCGCTGCGGCCGGAGGAGCGGAGCGAATGCTTGTCAGAGGGAATGGAAACTCAGACCGGGAGCTGATGGTGGGGGAGCGGATGGTGGGGGAGCTGATGGTGGGGGAGCTGATGGTGGGGGAGCTGATGGTGGGGGAGCGGATGGTGGGGGTGCTGACGGTGGGGGAGCTGATGGTGGGGGAGCGGATGGTGGGGGAGCTGATGGTGGGGGAGCTGATGGTGGGGGAGCTGATGGTGGGGGAGCTGACGGTGGGGGAGCGGATGGTGGGGGAGCGGATGGTGGGGGAGCTGACGGTGGGGGAGCTGATGGTGGGGGAGCTGATGGTGGGGGAGCTGATGGTGGGGGAGCTGACGGTGGGGGCGGCGGGGCTGGGCAGCTGGGCCTCTGCCTCCCGGGACCCTGAGAAGGGGCATCACCCCAGGGCCGGTGTGCTGGGTCCCAGCTACAAACCAAGGGGGGGTTTCACACCAGAGAGCCCCATGCCCACCGGACCGAGCTCTCCTGCTAACCAAGCTGAAGGAGGGCTTGAGGTTTCAGTGTCCACTGCACACAGCGACTAGGAGGCCGTGTGTTTTGGCTCCTGGGAGCCGGGAGTAACGGCTTCTGGGTTCCTTTTTGTTGTCGCTGAGCTGTGAGGCCTGCAGACGAGGCGGGAGGTAGATGTGCTGCGCCTGGAG
This sequence comes from Myotis daubentonii, assembly GCF_963259705.1. Classification (NCBI taxonomy): domain Eukaryota; kingdom Metazoa; phylum Chordata; class Mammalia; order Chiroptera; family Vespertilionidae; genus Myotis; species Myotis daubentonii. The sequence goes on from NC_081847.1 coordinate 92,789,363, forward strand.
CTCAGAAAGCTTCCAGAGGTGGAGGTATGGGCTGAGTGTGTGGCTCTTGTTAAATATACTGACCCACCCACATCTCTGGAGACTCTATTTAGTGAATCTTGCGCTGGGATCTAGGAATCTGTGTTTTAGACAAGAGAGCCCAGATTACCTGCTCCGCTGAGCCAGTTCGGGCGCTAAATGACCTCACTCATGTGGAATCTAACGAACAGAATAAACTGATGAGCAAAATAGATCCAGAGACACAGAAGCATGGAACAGGCTGTGGGATCTCAGAGGGAAGGCGCCCGGTGGAGGGGGTGGTGGGGGGAGAGAATTGTGTGCAAGTATGCATAACCCATGGGCACAGACAATAGGGGGGTGAAGGCCTGGGGTTGGGGGGGACGGGGGGCTAGAGGAGGCCAATGGGGGGGGAAGGGGACATTTATAATACTTTCAACAATAAAAATAAAATACTATAAAAAATTTAAAAAGTAAAAATAAATGGGCTGTAGGACAAATATACTGCGAGTTAGATTCAGGTCATAAAAGCATGAATCCCACTGTTGCTAACAGCTAAGGCCCTGCATAGCCCTGTGCCAGTCTGTCCTGGTGCCTCGCTCCCTGACCTCATCCACTCCTCACGCTGCCGTGAGCGGGTGCTGTGCTTACACGCTCCGTGCACACGGGGACGGGACTTCTCTGAGGTCACAGCCAGTCAGCGACGGGTGGGGTTCAAACTCAGGTCGTAGGTGGTCTGCGTGTGGAAAGTCCGCATTCCAGACTCCCCATGCCTGCCCTTCGGAGCCTGCCTTTGGCTCCCGAGTCCCTGCAGAGCGGGGGCGGGAGCCTTCTTTCTGCCAAGGGCCACTTGGCTATTTATAACCTCATTCGTGGGCTGTACTGAATTATCAGCTTAGAAACTAGCCGCTATCGGTGGTCAAACATGCAATGAACTCACCCCTAAGGCTTTGGCAGGGCCAGAACAAAGGATTTTTTGCGCCTTAATGGCCCGCGGGCCGATGCTCCCCACCCCCGCTGTCCGGAGCAGTGCCGGGGTACCAGTCATGCTCTGTCTTTCCTATCTGAGTAGCATCTTTATGAAGACACTGGGGTGTCCCATTAGGTCTTCTTGATACAGGAAGTCAGGAGGAATGACTACATCCAGATGGAATTATTCATTTATTGAGAGCCAGTCTTGTAGGGTTAAATGTGAATTGTCCTTCCCTGGAGCCCTACAGCAGCAGCAAAGAGACTGGAAGCCGTGGCCTAGCAGTTGCCTGGTGTAGCGATCGGGGTTGACCACGACCCAACGTGAATCAGCAGGGCTTCGTCCGCGCTGCACGCCTCGCGCAATGACCGCCCTTCCCGCTTCTTCCTGCTCCTGGCAAACTTGTCGTCCTTAGGGAGGAGCCTGCGTGGGCTCCAGCTGTGGCGCCGATTCCACGGCAGGTCTGCGGTCCGTCTTTCTGCTGCCTGTGCACTTAGTTCCTGACTGTCCTCCTTTTGGATTATCTTTCTTAGTCTGTGCCGCCCACGTCCAGGGTCACTGAGCTGAAACGTGGGGAGGCCCCATTTCTTCCCCCACCCCCAGCCTCCTTCCTCGGGGAGCCCTGTCCTTAACTGTCTGCGTGCTGATACGGTCGGCCCCCTTTTCATTGCAGCAGCCCCTGCCTGACTCGAGTCTGTGCCCTGACTTGTCTCCCAGCTGTCACTTGTCCCCCGTCAACCTCCTCCCCCTCCCCCCACATTTCCCATGAAGCCTCAGAGAATTCTCTATGAAAGACCACCCGCTTCTGCTTAAAATCTGTGCCTGGCTCCCCCAAGCCAACAGGACAACCCCAGGCCCCCCGTCTAGGACCTCACCCCATCTAACTCTCCAGCCTCAACTTTTGACTTTCTGCCTGGCTCTTTGGTCTCCAGGGACACTGTGCTCATTGTCATTCCCCAGGCGGGACGCTGTCTCTCCCTGTCTCTCGCTGCCTCGTTCCAGCTCAGGCAGCGGCTGCCTGGATGGCTTCCCACCACCCCCATGCCGGCTACTCCCCCACTGCCGGCTACTCCCCCAATGCCAGCTACTCCCCCACTGCCAGCTACTCCCCCACTGCCAGCTACTCCCAGGCCCCATACCCTCTGCATATCTTTACTTCCCAGTCTACACTGGCTATTGCAGTCACTCAGCTCTTTACTTTGTTCCCACGTTAAGCCTTGAACTTCTTAAGGGCAGGGTGGTGGCTTGTTCTGTTTCCGGTGGCAAATGGACAACTCGGTCAATGTTCCTTGAAAGAAGTGTGATTATTGGTTGTCCTTGGGAAGACTCTACGGTTGGGATCTTGCCTCCCCCTCCTCCCCGACGGGAAGGCTTGGGGTTTCACCTCGAAGTGAGAGCCTCTTCGCTCATTTGTAAAAGGTGGATCGCTTCCTGTTCTGTAAAACTGAACACACTCACTCGTCAGGGTCTGAAAGCCACGGCCCCGATGCCTGCTTTTGTCTGGCCAAGCGTGTTTTCCACCGTTTTAAATGCTCACATGCTTTTAAAAAGAGTCAAAAGAAGAAGAAAATGTGCTCTGACACTCGGAATGAAGTGAGATTCCGAGCTCAGTGTCCGTAAAGTTTTATTAGAATGAGCAGTGCCCTGTGCCAGGAGTTCCGATTGTCTGTGACTTCCTGACGACATCAGCAGTCGCAGGGTTTCAGCAGAAAGCCGATGGCCTGCAAAGCCTCACATAGTCACTGTCTGGCCCTTTCCAGAACACACTGCTGACCTCAGACGCTAAGAGGACGCACGTGACTCGGTCTCATCCTCGTGCTGGGGGAGCTTGTAGAGGGGCGGGTTCTCTCTCACAATCTAACTTCCAGGGTGTCCTCTCCGCCCAGAGAGCGGGGAGTTGATGCTGGGGCTGTGCTTTCTGGAAGGGAGGGTGTTCTGATAAGAGTGTGGGGAGCTGTTTGAAGAGAAGGTGAGCTTCCCACTGCTGGAGGGGTCAAAGGGCGGGAGGACACCCCTTTTTCTTGGGTGTCTCCCTTGAGCTACTGACATTTGAGGTGGGCAATTCACTGGGGGGAGGGGGACATCTTAGGCATTGGGGGATGGTTGGGAGCCATCCTGAGCTCTAGCCACTAGCAGCCGGTAGCTCCCCTCTCGCAGCTTCAGCAGCCAGTAGTGCCAGACACTCCCCAGAGTCACCGATACATCACTGCGCACCCTGTCTCCTTCCTGGCCTCCCACTCTCAGCAGTGCCCATGCGCCTGATGCCCCCTGCCCCTGCCATCCCTCCTCAGCCTGCCTGCACGCCCCCCCCTCCCCCCCGTGCTGGGCCCTCCTCAGTGGGGGGACTTCCGTAACTCATGCAGATGCTGGGCCTTGTCTGAGGACCAGCCTCCTGTGAGGATGTGCGGGGCTGGAGGGGGCGGCGGACAGCGGGAGGCTGGGTGGAGGGCACAGCGTGGTGGACTTTTCAGCCCGAGGGAGTTGCCTGTGCAGGTGACAGAGGGAGGTGGCCAGGGCTCACGTTCCAGATTGAAGTCTAGAAATGAAACGTACTTGTGTTCATTTATATATATGCTTATCTTTAAAAAATACTTTTTTCAGAGAGGAAGGGAGAGGGGGAGAGAGAGAGAAGCATCAGTGATGAGAGTCATCGATCGGCTGCCTCCTGCACGCAATCAGTGTTGAAGCCCGCAACCTGTGCATGTCCCTGACCTGGAGCTGAACCCTGACCTCCTGGTTCATAGGTCCACGCTCAACCACTGAGCCACGCCGGCTGTATCCTACCCTTGAAACACACACACACACATGCACGCACACAATTTGGATAGGTTGCTTTTACTTTGTACAAAATACACTCTATCCTGCAGTGAATGTACATATTGCCGTTTTGTTTTTTAATTATCGGAGTAAATAGTGACACAGACGTCCCCAGAGAGTGAGATGAGGATATAGAAGGCCGTGTGCTTGGATGTGGAGAGCGGCTACAGCGTTTGCACAGGTTCAAGCCTCGGACTAACGAGAGGGCACGATCCTCTCGTGGCAAAGCCACGTGCAAGTCCCACGTGCAAGTCCCAGCACAATGATGGCCAAAGGCTATGGTTGTGAGCTTGACCTTATGGTCCAAACCTGTGGTCCCACCTGGCTGAGTATATGGCCTATGGGAGGTGCAGCAAGTAAACAAAGCTGGATCAGGTGCCTGTAATTGAGTGGATTCGAAACTCACCAGACCATTGTAACCACGCCCTTACTGTGCCGCGTGGAATCAGCTATAAAATAAAGACTCAGGTTGCAGGCTGTGGTGCTGTCGCCAGCTCTCCATCAGAGAGGAGCGTCCCACCCAGCTTTCTTCTCTGTCTTTCCTCCATCCTACACCGCCCCTCTCAGGCCCCCCAAACCTGGCTGTGCTGGTGCGACACACTGGGATGTGTGCCCTTTTCTTGAAAAGTGAAGGTGTGATGCTGGAGTGGGATCCGCACACTGCTGGGCGCCCCAATCCCCACCAACCCCCGGCAGGTCCCTGCTGGTTCTTCAGCCACAGGAGCAGGTCATGGGGAGGAGAAGCGGGGATGGGTTTATTTACATGTTACTGGGCGAGAGGAGTGGGGTTTGTTTCTTTCACGCCGGCTGTCTAAAAGCTCACCCTGCTCCTCCACATCCCAGGGGTCGCCACCGGGGCCCAGGGGGTGTTGGTGCGCGACCGCTGGGAGGAGGCGCGGGCCGCGGGCCGTGGAGGAGGCGCAGCGCTGGACACGCTCTTTTCTGTGTTGCAGGCATCGGCAGGGGCCAGGGAGGCCGCCACGTGCAAGACGGGCTTTCCCGAGGACGTGTACAGCGCGGTCTTGTCCCAGGACGTGCACGAAGGACAGCCTCTTCTCAATGGTACAGTCTCCCCCTCTTTGTCCGTACAGTGCCTGTGCCCTTGACCCCAAAAGGCGCGCATCGGCTCTCCTGCTAGCAAGGGGGAACCGCTCGGTCGCCCCGTGAGCGTGCAGGGACCTCGAGTGCGGGTCCCTCATGCGGCGTTGGCAGGCTCGCGATCCCGTGAAAACTTCCTTTCCATTTTTGAGTCACGGTGGAAGCCATGACACGACTAATCTTTACTGTTTCTGCACATACTTTCCTTATTTTGAAGGAGAATACTTAACCAACCGTCTGATTCGAAATGGTTTTAAAAGTTATTTACAGCAACAATCCACTTACAGTTATATATTACAGAAATTACTGTGCTATTCTCTTTGGAAAAACATGTCAGACTGTAATATTTAGCATAACGAGCAGCTTTAGCAGGTAAAGTCTGAGGCGGGAGCATGAAACGCGTACTTTCGTTATGACATTGTTTATAGACATTACGCGGCAGCTAATTTGGTTGTTGCATATGTGGATGTCAGATATAGACTCCTCTCCTGCTGAAAGACGGATCGAGTTCGTGTACGGTTATCGTATGAAAGCTCGTGCCAGTGTGGACAAAACCTGAGAGAAGAGGTGAGCGTCAGAGGCAAAATTGAAACTCGCCCCCCCCCCCGCTTTTACCGCTAATTGAAATCAAATAAAAGATCGGTTGGTTGAATTTTCATGGGCTGATTTATCATTGCACAGAATGTCATTGAGATGTGGAAGCAAGAAGCATTGATTAGTAAGTTGCATTTAGATTCTAATTCCCAGACTCTCGTGCCTATCTCTGAGGGTGTTTTGGAGAGCTGCTTTTAGAAAGATCCGTGCAACCTCAACTGATTAATTTACACGGGACTCCACCACCCAGCCCTGATGGAAGTGAAGCGTCTGCAGCCCTGAAGAACCTTAGTGGGACAGGACCTAAGAATAGCCCAGCGGTTCTCAATGTTGGCTGCACATTAGAACCACCTGGGAATCTGTTTTAAAATTCTGATTTCTGGGCCCCATCCTCCGGAAATTCTGTTTCTTTGTTACTAATGTTGTAGCCCCACCCCATCACAAACAGAATGTCCGGAGGATGAGCCCCAGAAATCAGGATTTTAAAAAGATTCCCAGGTGATTCTCATGTGCAGCCGAGGTTGAGAACCACTGCCCTAGACAGAGAACTTGGAAATGTAAATGGCTCTTAGCTACTCACATTCTTTGCTGCAGCTTGTCATTTTATTTTCATTTGTATTCTATAATTGTGATTTGCTCACACCTATGTGATCTTTCTGAAGTCGATTTTTTTTTTTTTTAAAAAAAGACATCTCATCCCTGCCTCATTACATGGTATTTTAATGAGTAAATATTAGATCAGCCTGTTTCAATATTGTATTGCTATCTCATCTGATGGGTAATGGTTAACAAGATAGAGGTTTAATTCTAATCAAAGTGTGTAGATTTGGTTGAGCTTAATGTGAGTCTTGGAGTTTTTCTGCACATACGTCATTTCCTTTAAATCTCTAAAATTATTATGTGGCATCCGAGGACCCATGTGACCCTTAAATGTTATTTGAATGCTGAAAAAAAATAGATTCGATTTCATAGAATCATTGAGATGGATAAAAAAATGTCACTGACGTGGGCTATGTTGCATTTTGGCAATTTATTTTTTAGATTCATTTTCAAATGAATAATTCCTCCTAATCTCTTTCCTAAGAGCTTGAATTTATTGGTTGCAAATAAACATATGGTCTGTCAGTAGAAACCATTGATTTAAGATGAAATGCATTGGCATGTTAAACAGGTGCAAAAACGAAAGCCTGCTTTCTAATTCTCCGATAATGCTGGTGACAGTAGGAGTGGGTATAGCTGCTTGCCAGTGTCTGTTTAGTGTAATCTGTACCCTTGGAAGGTTCCCTGAGTTCCGAATGCGGGAGATTGGAAATGCTTTTGACACTCTGCTGTAGTCGTCACCAAGAGAAGTGAGTGTGGTCGTCTCTGGGAGAATTTCCTTAAATCATGGGACCCAGTTCTTACCATTTTTATTTTTTAGCTTTTTTTTTTTTTTTTTAAAAAAAAACCTGTTCCTCTCATGACACATTATTTTCTTTCTGTTTCATTCATGGAATATGTTAAAGGATACCAGCATCTTAGAGCTTAAAACAGAAACTTCAAAATGTTGATTCATAGAAAGAAATTCTTTTTGGGAGGAAGAAAACAGACTTTTGTGATACATGACATTCCTTTTTACAAGAGTTGTCACAGGCTAAGTTTTTTTTTTTTTTTTTGGAGAATCGTTACTTAGAAGAATTCTAGATTTTTGCCTTTTGTGTCTTAGGGTTGTTTTTCAGTGGGATGGTCATCGAAGGTGCATCTATCCACTGGACCCAAATGCCATGCCGTGACTGTGCGTGAATTCTGTGGCCGGCAGCAGTCCATTTACCTCACACCCTAAAGCTGCCAGGGGTCTTCTGCTGGGCCAGCCAGAGGGAGCACTTAGCCATGGTTTGGGGACTTGCAGTGTTTGAGGAAAGAGGCCATTGTCCCTAAGAAATATGCAACAGTCCCCAAGGCATTTGCCTCACGGCAAGTCCTACCCTATTAAGGTTGACTTGAGAGTCAAGAGTTACGTTGAAGTTATCACCTATAACTGTTGACGTTCCCTTTAGTTTCCCATTGATGACGGTCGGGGCGTGGAGGAGAGTGGTCCAGCGATACGTATGACGTGCTTTCATAGGGCACATCCCGGCACACTAGGCCTCGCACGGAAGTGTAACATTTTGGTCTGTAGGTGCCACGGATGCGGCCTGTCTTACAGACGGTTCGGTAGCAATCTCCGTGAAGGTGCCTGAAAACCATTCCGCATGAGATGATGGAGACATAAGGGGTATTAGTTGTGTTAGAACAGGTGCATAGAAGAGATGTAAGGGCTGGACTCCAGCTTGGAAAGCGCCCCCTTCTCCCCACCCCCACCCCCTTTTATGTTTTGCCGCTGGAATGACTATTGTAGAAAGGATGGACCGTAAACCAGGTGCTCTGTAGGTTTGCATCAGTATGTTTTTTGGTAAAATCCTGAGGAGGGCAAGTGCATCTGGCGATGAACCTTTACGTTTCCCGTTCTGTCCTGTTGGCGATTTCCTCGCCTCGGAAAGCCACTCGGCATTTAAACATGGGCCGGAGGGGGGGGGGGGGAGCGGGGGGCCTTTGTTCCGTGTTGTCAGCACAGCCAGGCCTCGCCCCGCGGCGCCCGTGCGTGTGTCCTGACAGGCTGCGTGCAGTGCGCCTCTCTTGCATGTCACGCTGCTGTGCAGCCTTTTTGGTGGCGGACTTTGATTTTCCTTGAGGGATATTTTCTCTGGGGGCTTGTGTTCAAAAGTAGAGTTACTGGGCCAACAGGCACGTGGAGTATGGCAGCGTTTTCCTTGGCATTTTTGTAGGCCTCGTCTTTACAGGGCTGAAGTCCGTTAGTTCTTTTCTAATCCTCATTTCCATCTCACTTACAAGGTTTTTCATTTTCCTGTTTCCCCTCAGGTGAAAAGCATTCCTTTCTTATCCCGTGGTATTTTCCTGTGTTTGCCTTTATAAGTAGGATCATTTGTAAGCACTTCCTGCCAAGCCCCTCGTTTTTCCGTAAGCCCATTGTAGCTCGGAGAGATTGCAGGTTTTTCAGCTCGTTAGACCCTTAGCTGCAGAGCTGGAGTTAGAACCCAGGTGTCCTAATTTTTTTCTGATGATGGTGATGATGAAAACCCATGATGGTAGAACGCAGGGCAGGGTGGGGGCTGATGGATGCTCGCCTAACGGGGGTCTTGGGACAAGTTCATCTCAGAGCTGGTCCTCCTTCCCCACTCAGCACCCTGGCGGCGTGTTACCGGACACATTGGAGAGTTGGTGACTACCAGGCGCACCCCCATCATGAAAGTAACTTTCCGTTATTGTCGCCATTAGTATTTTGTGCCTGTTTACAAGCAGAGTCATGTAGGGCTGTGCAAAAGCATATTTAGCCCTTGATGGTTTAACTCACAGTCCACTGAGCTGGAAAAATCTCTTGTGGCGGCACTTTAGTTGAAAATAAAATACCTGCAATCATCCATTTCCATCCCGTGGCCGGCGGTGCACCTGACACTGGAGCGCCTGCCCCACGGGGAGGCGGGGAGGAGGGGCGGGCAGCGTGGACGCACGTGGGGAGTGATGTTCCTGGGCTCTGCCTGCGGCCTGCGCTCAGATGGCTCCCAGCACACGCCGCCGACTCGGGCACGTAAATAGCAACGTGCAATTACCACGAGTATTCTCGGGAACTTCGGGCTCCAGCGCTGGGCAGCACATGGTGATTATTTCCAATCAGATGGAATTTGATTTAGATTCGTTTGCCGACTGATGGAGTGTCATGGGCATTTACATGCTTGGAGGGAGCTGTCGTGTGGTATCTTCAGTGACAGTCCAGAAATATTTTTTAAAATATATTTTCATTGATGTCAGAGAGGAAGGGAGAGGGAGAGAGAAACATCAATGATGACAGAGAACATGGGTCAACTGCCTCCTGCACGCACCACACTGGGGATCAAGCCCTCAACTGGGCATGTGCCCTGACCAGAAATCGAACCGTGACCTCCTGGTTATATGCATATAGTTTACAGTTTGTAAACTATTTGATTGCCCATTCATTAGTTGATGGACATTTGGGATGTCTTCACCGTTTGGCTGTTGTGAATAGTGCTGCTATGAATGTGTGTAGACATGTACTTTTTTGAGTCCCTGTTTTCAGTTCCTTTGGGTATGTGCCTGGGAGTACAATTGACTGGCCGTAGATGAATTCTGTGTGTAACTTTCTGGAGAACTGCCAGAGCATTTGAACCATTGTATATTCCAGTTAGCAATGTACAAGGGTTCCAGTTTCTCCACGTCCTCACTGAAACTTGTTACCTTTCATTTATTTTGATTGCAGACATCCTATGGGTGTGAAATGGTTTTGATTGGCGTTTTCCTAATGAATTATGATGAATGACATTGAGTCTCCCATCATGTGTCTCATTTGCACATCTTCTTTGAGGAAGTGTCTGTTGAGCCTTTTGCCCCTTTTAATATTGGATTGTCTTTGTTTTTGAGTTGTAAGAGTTCTTTATGTATTGATACTAGATACTAGACCAGGTGTCCTCAAACTACGGCCCGCAGGCCACATGCAAATACAAATATTGTATTTGTTCCCATTTTGTTTTTTTACTTCAAAATAAGATCTGTGCAGTGTGCATAGGAATTTGTTCATAGTTTTTTTTAAACTATAGTCCGAACCCTCCAACTGTCTGAGGGACAGTGAACTGGCCCCCTGTTTAAAAAGTTTGAGGACCCCTGTACTAGACCTTTGTCAGATATATTTTCCATTCTCTAAGTCAGCGGTTCTCAACCTGTGGGTCGCGACCCCTTTGGTGGTCGAACGACCCTTTCACGGGGATCGCCTAAGGCCATCCTGCACATCAGATATTTACATGACGATTCATCACAGTAGCAACATGACAGTGATGAAGTAGCAACGGAAATAATTTTATGGTTGGGTCACCACATGAGGAACTGTATTTAAAGGGCCAGAAGGTTGAGAACCACTGCTCTAAGCTGTCTTTTCACTTCTTGATGTCTGTGTATCCACAGAAGTTGATGCAATCCAGTTTATCTATTTTTTTTCTCTTACTGCTTTTTCTTTCGATGTCATATCTAAGAATCCATGTGGCATGAGGTAGAAGTACAACTTTATGTCTTGAAACTTGAGCAACGAGATGCGATGGGTTGGGTAGATGGTATGGCAAAGAGGCGTCAGGATGGCTCCATGGTACTCGGTCTGGCCACCGGGAAGGTGACAGTGACTGTGATGGGGAATATCAGAATCGTGGTTCGGATCTGCAGAGATGAGTATCAGATGTCAAGGAGACACCAGAACATGGGCGTGGGGTCCAGTGGAGTGGTTTTGGCTGCAGAGCGGGCAGTACCAGGTGTACAAACAGTAAAGTCATGACCCAGGTGAAACCACTAGGTGGTCACATGTGAGGAGGAGAAAACTGAAGAAAGAAAAGAAATGGTTTCACATCGAGCCCTTGAGCTCTCCACTGTTAGGAAACCCGGATGGAGGGCGGATGGAAGGAGGAGAAAGAGCGACGAGGGAGGTAGGAGACAAGTCAGAGGGTGTGGTGTCTTCGAAGGCAAGAGAGGGCGTGTTTCAAAGCGGGAGGGACCGCCTGAGCCAAATGCTACTGAGGCGCAGGCTCAGATGGGGACTGAGGCGTCTCCATTGATTGTGCAACGTGGAGGTGACTGGTGTCTTTGATGGGGTGTATTCAACAGTCGGGGAGGAGGGACGCTGGATAGAGACTGGATTTTTCTTTAAAAGAAGGAAATTGGGGATACACACGTTCATAGCAGCACTATTCACTATTGGGCAGGGGAAGTGGGGTCCACCGAGGGTGTTTTTTAAAGATGGGAGTGACGTGTCTGCATGATGATGAAAAGAACCCCGTGGGCTGGGGAGAGGCGACGGCCGGAGAGACCGGTCATGGCTGGGACAGTGGCGTGGAGTCGCCTGGAGAAACGAGCTCACGTGGGACTCGGAGGCCGGCTTGCATGACAAGCTGCACAGCTGCTCTGTGGCCCTGCGTGTGGGAACCGCTCTTCGCACGTTGGCTGAGTCACTCCTCTGGGGGTTGGGAATCCTTCCTCTCCGCCCGATGACTTCATGTCAGCAGAAGGTTGGTTTGGCAGGAATGGCGGCCAGGACAGAAATGAACCCCTGGGGGGGCCCTGGTGATGTCAGCAGTGTCTTCCTTGCTGGAGCCTCCTGGACAGATGGCTCTCCAGCCCCTGCCAGTGCCTCCCCCGGGAGGAGGAGATCACTCCTTGCAGAGCCGGCCTCCTCGGAGGCTCTGGCTGTTGGAAGTGCTGCTACACAGGGTTAACGGGGGCCTATGCTCCTGAAACTCCTGTCCTGCTCGTTCTCCCACGGTGCGCACGTGTCCTGGTTCCTTCAGTTCGCTCAGCGATCTGCCGTGGTGTCTTTTGTGGGCTTGTTGTCTATTCTGTGCATGCAGAGGACACTTATTCAAGCATCTCGTTGCCTTTCCGTTGTGGGGAAACGGTCCCTTCTGAGGCAATCGCACTTTATCTGCTCAGATTGATAAAGCCACAGTGTGGTATCGCCACTCCACTACTGATTAACAGATGAGTAGACAGCACGCATTCTCCACCCGGATCAGTCTTCCTTCTCAGAGGTGTAGTGGTTTAACCCATCTCAAATAATTATTATAATGTGTTATTTTTCAGGCAGCCATTGAAATACACCAGGCAATTAAGAACAGAATCCTCCTGGGTTTTGCTGGCTCTTGCTAGGGCTGGTGCTCACAGTGTGGGCATTTCAGCAGTGCTGCTTGGAAAGGAGTGAGGAATGTCTTGCCTTGGGCGCGCAGGGCGGTTATTTATAAATGCATTACATTTTTATTCTAGCTGCCCGAAGTCTGGGTCAGGTCGGGGGGTGAGCCTTGCTCTTATCACATCATGAAACTGAGTTCCCAGAGGCGGGTGCCTCCGAGCGAATCAGAAGGTCAGTAAGTGGCTGGACGTGGAGTGGACGCTGTCTTCTGAGTTCTGTCCATTGTACGGAGTCCTTTCTCCAGCCCTGAGGTCGGCGCCTCAGAAAGGCCCTTCTGATGGAGAATCCCTGCACCTTCCGCCGCCTGACCCGCCCACCCGCCCTCTCTTGCCTTCATGCTAGGACTCGCTTGCTTCCCTGGGCTTTTAAAGTCCACGTTGCCAGTCGAGGTACACGTTTATCCCCCCCCCCCGAATGAGCATGGACTTTGTGTCCTGGGGGTGCTGGTGAGTACTCCCAGAATTCTCCTGTTCCTTGGTCCTGTTCCACCTTCTTGAGCCAGGATAGGATCTCGGAAACTCTTAGTTCTGTTCTCCTCGCTGTCGCCTTGGGGAGCAGGTTGTTTGCACCACCCCCATCTGCCCAGCGCCCCGTAAGCCATGCAGGTTTGCTTCTCCAGAGACAGAAATGAACCCCTGGAGAGGATGGCAGCCGGCAGACGTGGCCCTCAGGGAGCAGCCGCTCGGATTTGCCAGCGACGGCCACCAGCTAGTCGGGCTCAGGGACAGCCACGGGTCCTCCTGTTGCCCAGCATTCCCGACGTCAGGGAAGAGCTAGCATAAGAGCACCAGGGAGCCACGGGCACTGCACACCAACGAGATCTCATGGATCCGTAATGAGAATAGACTTTTACATTTATCAGTGACTCACATGCGCCAGGTTCTAAGTAGAATTTATCTTTAACGCTTGAAATGGCTCAGCAAAAGTGCTCCTCCTGTGTTACCAGAAAGAAACTCAGAGTTTTCAAGTGCTTTCTCCACGTAGACCCGTAGCCAGTGGTGGCATGAGGAGTGGAACCCAGGTCTGCAGGGCTTTCCCCTCCTGCCCTTGTCCGAACCCCCAGCGAGGTCTCCATGGGGTGCACCTGCGTGCTCAGGTGCACGAGGCCTGGACCCAGCAGGGACCAGTCATTGGAGAAGACACGGTGGAGAATGGCAGTTTGGGTAGAGAAGGAGGAGAGACAGAGAGAGAGAGAGGTGTGTGTGTGTATGTGTGTGCGTGTGTGACCAGATTGACACGGGGGGAAGGTTTTGTTGGCGGATACACCCCCAAGATCCTGGAGTGCCAGAGTGAGGGACCCAGTTGGCTGATGAGGTGGGGATCATCGCAGGTGGGAAGGAGAATTAGGCCATTACGGCTTCCGGAGAGGACAGCATGGATGAAGCGGTGTTAGAGGCTGTAAACAGCAGGTGAGTAATGTTTTGTGTACATCAGTTGCGTGGGGACATCATCTTGGCGGCCTCCCCTGAGGTCCGTCCCTCAGTTGCTGTTTGAGTACCTTCTTTACTGTTCGCAGCCCTCGCTTTAGGAGGTAGGCCGCCTCTGGTCCCTCAAGCAGTGGTCGGCAAACTGTGGCTTGTGAGCCACATGCGGCTCTTTGGCCCCTTGAGTGTGGCTCTTCCTAAGCCTTAGGAGTACCCTCATTAAGTTAATAACAGTGTACCTACCTATCTAGTTTAAGTTTAAAAAATGTGGCTCCCAAAAGAAATTTCAATCGTTGTACTGTTGGTATTTGGCTCTGTTGACTAATGAGTTTGCCGACCACTGGCCTAAAGTATCACGCTCCTATTCCTGTGACTGCGGTGGAACCCTCTGGACCAGGGGGGTCAAAGGTAGGGGGAGAGAGTCCCTTGCAAATCTGTTACGTCTTTTACCCCCTCCATCCCCAGGCCCTTCACCTCCTGCCCTTCCCCGCCCCCCCTGCGTTTCTCTCCCTCGATGGCAGTAAAGAAGCACGGGTGCTCAGGAGTTCCTGTCGGGCATCCACTTCAGGCAGAAACCTGACCCTCCACGCGAGTACTATACGGCTGAATTAACAGAATCGCCAGCTTTCCCACCCTGAGCTCCCAGGCCTGTTGGCTGATGAGCGCCGTCAGCTGTGGAGGGCAGTGGACAGTGGACGGGGAGCGTTCCCGACGGGCATGGCTTGCATCCTGCCTGCTGGTGAGCTCACTGAAGGCCTCGGTGAGGAGGGGAGCTCAGGCGTTTGCCGTCGGTGAGTAAGAAGCGCCTTTACGTGGTTATGGCCAGAGAGGGGAAGCATCAGGCAGAGATGAAGGGTGTTGCTTTGGTCAGGGGTCTTTCCTGCTGTGGCCCCAAGGTGGCCCTCGGCTCTCCTCGTACCCCCGTGCCCAGCACAGTGCCTGGCAGATCCTGGCCTTAACCCTAGTTGATAGGTTAGTGAATGAATATGAACAAAAGTTTGGAGATTTCCTGGGAAATAGAGTACTGTGTCATCTTTTGCAGGGAATAGTATGGACATTTTTTAAAAAGTGAAGTAGTAATGGAGAATGTGGAAATGGGATGCTAGCTTGTGAAATTGGTAGAAAGTATTTGGGTAAAAGGAAAATTTAAGCTGTTAGGTCACATTCTTGCAGGCCACAAAAGAAAAGAAAAGAAAAGAAAACAAACAAAAAAACTGCTTTGGGAACAATTTCTTCTTTAGTTTATCCTCTTTTTTTTTCTTCCTATTTTTTAGATGGACCATTTTTTCCAAATGTATATCAAACTATTTTGATCTTCTTGGAGGCTATATTGTGAGATAGAGAGGAGAGGAAGAAACATTTAGGGCCTTTTCCAGGTCAGATCTTAGCGGGAAATCGCACGGCAGTGATCGACAGGCTGCGTGAGGATTCTGGTCAAGTCCTGTAAGGCGCCTGGCCGCGAGGTGAGGGGTGCCGTGCGGAACCCACAGTGTGCACGCGTGGGGCTTTGCTGTGCTGATCTTTACTTCTGTGGCCTCTTTCCTTGCTGAGTAGTGAAGCAGAAGTTATTTAGAAAGTTAGACTCTTAAAAATGGACAGAAAATTGACTATCCGGGAAGCTTCTTTCTGTAGTTCTTCTGTCTTAGCCCATTTTGGCTGCCACGGCAGAAACTCACAGAGTGGATTACTTGTCAGCAACAGGAGTTTATTTCTCACGGTCCTGGTCCTGGAGGCTGGGAAGTCCAAGATCCAGACCCCGGCCGATTCGGCGACAGTGGTCTGCCCACTGTGTCCTCACAGGGCGGAGGGGCAAGGGGGCTCACAGGGCTGCTTTTTTTCTTTCTTAAAGAATCTAATTCCATCATTGTGTCTTTATCCTCAGAACCACAAACCTCCTAACGCCCTTCCCTCCAAAACCCTCATCTGAGGGAATAGGCCGCAACATAGGAATTTTGCTGAGCCACCGGTACTGTCTAGAGCAGCGGTTCTCAACCTGTGGGTCGCGATCCCTTTGGGTAGAACGACCCTTTCACAGGGGTCGCCTAAGACCATTGGAAAAGACATATATAATTACATATTGTTTTTGTGATTAATCACTATGCTTTAATTATGTTCAATTTGAAACAATGAAAATACATCCTGCATATCATATTTACATGACGATTCATAACTAGCAACATTACAGTGATGAAATAGCAACGAAAATAATTTTATGGTTGGGGGTCACCACAACATGAGGAACTGTATTAAAGGGCTGCGGCATGAGGAAGGTTGAGAACCACTGGTCTAGAGCAATTCCTAGCAGAAAACAAATGTTAGTATTTTTTTAAAAAAATACGATATATTTCATAATTCTGGATTTGTGAATATGGCAGAAGAACCTTAAAAGGAAATTACCACTTTCAAATACTGTAGAACTCGGAATATCTACTTTGGGCGTTTTGGTGTAGGTCATTCTGTCAACAAATTATGTGGTCCTTACTGATGGAAAATGACATTGGCTTTTTTAGGTTTTTGAAACGAAGTTTTGGTTATAGATCTGGTTAGCTGAGGAAATGGTCTGAGGAGCTGTTTTAAACAAGAAAGAGCTCGCATTAAATGGATGAGTGTGTGCGCTCATCGACGCGTCTGATTCTGCATTTTTAATTCACTCTTGAAGGGAGCTCATCAAATGTGGGTCACAGGAGGCTCGCCCCCCCCGGAAATGGAATCGCTCAGGATTCTAGACCGAGTTCCAGGAGGGGTGGTGCTCTCAAGGTCGTTCCAGGAGGCGTTGGTGCTCTCAAGGTCATTCCAGGAGGGGCTGGTGCTCTCAAGGTCATTCCAGGAGGGGCTGGTGCTCTCAAGGTCGTTCCAGGAGGGGTGGTGCTCTCAAGGTCATTCCAGGAGGGGTGGTGCTCTCCAGTGATGGCGAACCTTTTGAGCTCGGCGTGTCAGCATTTTGAAAAACCCTAACTTAACTCTGGTGCCGTGTCACATAGAGAAATTTTTTGATCTTTGCAACTGTAGTAAAACAAAGATTTATATTTTTGATATTTATTTTATTTATTTAAATGCCATTTAACTAAGAAAAATCAACCAAAAAAAATGAGTTCGCATGTCACCTCTGACACGTGTGTCGTATTTTCGCCCTCACTGGGTGCTCTCAAGGTCGTTCCAGGAGGGGTTGGTGCTCTCAACGCTGACCCCACCTGGGGAAGTCCTGGCAGCAGGGCAGCTCCCTGTGCCTGGAGGAGGGAGCACCGTGGTCGGTTTCCCGGTTTCCGGCATCGGGAGGGACAGATCCTCTCCCCCGGCGCCCAGAAGAGGCCGCTTTCTCACGGCCCTGGCAGCGACGTCTGCCTCAGCCTCCAGGTGGGCGCGGAGGTTGCTGTGCAGACGTCCTGTTGGGATGAGGGTCCATCCGTGCCCCTGAGAGCAGCCGTTTCCACGTTGTTAGGACTGGAAACCTGGTCAGAAACACCTTTCACATCATGGGCCTGGATGCCCCTGTGCACATCACACACATACCTCACCAGACCACGCGCTTGCCCTTGGCCGTGGGGTACTCGTTGCCCACCCCATGTCACATGAGTAAGCTGCTGGCACCTGCACTGGGAAAGCGGGGCACTGTTTCCTGGGGTGGAGGGAGCCCTCCGCCCGCATCTCCGAAGCATTCTGTCTGGTCTCCGGCAGAAACGGGCTCCGGTGGCCGGCCAGGGCCTGCCCACGCTCACGGTCACTGTAGTGTGAGTGCCGTTCCGAGAGGATCACGTGCTGCTGATGGTTCTCCAGGGAACACTCTGTGTTAGAGACGAAGGGGTTGGTGTTTTTCGTGAATTGGCACCTGCAGGCCTCAGTCCTCCCACAGGTCTGAGCGCTGTGATTGCACATCTGTTTTCCACAGGAAGAGAGAAGTTCATTTTTCTGCCCAGGGAGTAGCAGGGCAGTGACACTGCTCAACGCTTCGTTATTTCGGACGTTCTGCTTTGACCTAGGAACGCTTTTCTCATGCAGTTCTCCACGTTCTGAAAATGGGTAATAGGGAAGGGGTACCAGTTGTGGTTACTGACATGTAGAGTCGTCATCCACTTTTTGTACGTTAATTGGTGTGTTTTTAAGTTGTGGGCAGGACTAGCGTCCAACAGATTCATCTCTTTTGCAAATTATAAGCTGAACTTTCATTAAGAAAAATAAAGTCTTGATATTTTCTCTTTGGTTTAGGTCAACCAAAGACATCAAGGCTTGATTTCTTTCAAACATCTATTGAGAATCGCCACAATTCAAGCATTTTTGCTTTAGTTGTAGATAGATTTTTATGTGCGGGTAGTTATGTTTTATATGAGTTTACAGTTTTTTATAGCTGTGATGTAAAAATATTAAACTAATGAAAGTAAACTTTTTCCAGAGAAAAATAACATAGTATTGGAGATATGTCAGCTTTGGACGCAATGATGTTTTGAAAGGCATATTTTAATTTCCAATGGAGAGGCTGTTAACCAAGTCACATAATGGCAATCCCAAGGGACAGAGGTCACAGGCTGTATGACGCCTAATTGCTCCGACTGAATTCGGGTGCATCTGAAACTAATATATAAAGGCTCTGTGTCGTCGGAGATTGTGGGTGTGACCTGCCCGTCGTTGGTCGCATTGGAAACGGGCGCACGTTTAGTTCAGGTAGAGGCCCAACAGCGTCTCCACAGGCTCTGGTTGGTGCCGCTGGTGAATCTGCCGGAACCGCTGGCAAAGCCCCTTCAGTTCATCATGCTCTGCATCCTTCTGCGGGAGTCGGGCGCATTGGTAACGGGGTTCGTGCTCCAGCCAGCCTCACTTTGCTGCTTCAGTCAGGGATCTGCTGAAGCTTGCTGAAGGGAGACCTTGGCCGTCACAGCTTCGCAGTCAGACTTCGGAGGGAGGTGAAATACGTGAGACCTAAGCCCACCTTCATCTGACATTTTGGGCACACACTTACAGTGTTGTCCACACAGAGCTCTTGATGCACAGTCTGTGAAATTACCGACATGATAAGGTTATGCGGTTTAATGGCACTTTGAAAAGGTTTTCAGAACCTCATTACATATCCTGGTGTGGCTTCTTCCTTCGCTTTGATTTTACCTTTGGTTATAAAGACCGACCCATAATTGGTGATAGAATATTTTTGTGAACGTCAGTTTTATATATTTTTATTTTTTAAATAATCTTTATTGTGGGAAGTATTACATATGTCCCCTTCTTCCCCCACTGACCTCTCCCATCCCCCTCCCCCAAACCTCCAGGCCCCCACCAGGAGTGTGATAATGGGTTACCATCAACTCGGTTTAGTTGTTAGTGGCACCCTGACCAGACTTTCTTAGGTTTCTTAGTCACGTGTCCTGGGAACGTTGGAGGTACCTCAGGATGGCAGCCAACTGGTCTTGGGTCACTTCTTTATCCTTCCGTTCGATGCCTAAATCTGTGTCCCTGAGTGTTCTAGGCTTGGATGCTAATAGGTAATGTTTAACGCTGCCCGATCTTTGACCCCCATCATCCTTGGCCGCATCACCTGTGCACTTCGGTGCCTGAGCGCAGGGGCTTGGTAGTGTGTGAACTGGCAATTAGCGGGGTTCATACGTGTGTATAGAATGAAAGAGGAAATGTCACCCATTTTCGTTCTTTTACGAAAGAATTTTCTAATTGTACTTGCACTGGAATAACTTAGGGTAACATGAGGGCAATTCTAACTGTAAAACACCCCACTTTTTTTCTGACGTAATTGTGTATGGTGTGTGTGTGTGATCAGGTTATGGTTTTTGTTTTTTTTTGGCGTGCCGTACATCGCTGTGTTGTAATCAGCCTCGGTGCTCTGTGAATAGATTATTCTCCTTAGTAAAATGTGGAATGGCTGCTATTTCAGCAATGCTAAATGAAATCCCACCTGCATTTTGAATGGGTGAATTGGTCTGACCGCTGCTCACTATGAAGAAAGGCTTTTCTCTGTGCCTCCGGGCCTGGCACTGATGGCTGCTTCCCAAATTTCTGATAGAACTAGAATAACCTGTCACTATGGCTACCGGAATTTAAAGTTACTGTTATTAGGGGAAGCTTATAAATTCCCAAGCCACTCGGAAGTTGAATCCATCAGCGGAATCCATAACTGCTCCCCCAGGAGCTGGGAGAAGCCCTATGGATTTTAGTGTTATTTCTCCCGCATCAGGCTGGTGGGTTGGGTAACTTGACAGTCATTCTTTTTTTTCTTTCTTTTTTTTTACAGAAGATTTAATAAGTAAAGCAATACTGACCCTTTTTCTTCTTTATAACACAGTTTCTCTCCAAACTCCCTTCTGTGCTGCTGCTGGAAATCTTTACCCAAGGCAGACACTGTCTCTTCCGCCTCAGCACCCGGCGTGGGCCTGCAGGTGCCGGAAGGAGGGGGCCTGGCTGCCTGGCCCAGCCTCAGGGTCGCGGAGCTGGTTCCGGGGGTGCCTCTGCCGGTCTCGGCCCATCGCCCTGGCGGAGCTGGTCCTGCAGAGCTGCTATTGATGGGTGCTGGCCGCACCACTGCATCACGGTGCCATACCGCCGTCTCTGCTGCTGTGTCTCTCCGGAACCTGCTGGTTCCTTCCTCTCCATTCTAGGAAGTTGTTTTCCTTACTAGCCTGCCAGTTCTGCCAGGATGGCCTGTGCCTTTTTTACATCTTTTGTCAAGCACAGCACACTCAATGTTTAAAGTCAACGATGAAGTCTAGCCAGTGTGGCTCAGTGGTTGAGCATCGACCTATGAACCAGGAGGTCATGGTTGGATTCCTGGTCAGGGCACATGCCTGGGCTGCAGGCTCAATCCCCAGTGAGGGGCGTGCAGGAGGCAGCCTATATATGATTCTCTCTCATCATTGATGTTTTCTCTTTCTCCCTCTCCCTTCCTCTTTGAAATCAATAAGATACATTAAAAAATTAAAAATAAAATCAGGTGGCTCTCTCTTGAGCACACCTGTGCCTTTCCCACCCCCCTTCCTTCCCTAAAAAAGAAAAAAGAAAAAAAAATCAATGATGGGTATCATTCACTCATTCTCTTTATTTAACAGATCAGAAAATTGAGAGATTTATTCACTGTTAAGATTTTTCTCCAAGGTACATTATTTATAGGTGAGAGATTAGGAACCTGTGACTGTATTTTGTGTTTATGGGAGTGTACCAAATTTGCTTGAGTTCCAGATACTAGGTTAGGGGCTATAGATGTGTTTGCTCCATTATCATAATAGTCAGTAGGGATAGATTTTATATATATAGGGTGTCCCAAAAATGTATACACACATTTGAATAATCATAAAGGCAGTGTTTATTAAGACACATTTAGTTTTCAAAATTGAGCTAGCAGCTGTTAAAGTGTGTATACATTTTTTTTTTCCCGTGGGGCACTCTGTATTTTAAAGGAATTGAGTAAACACATTCAGAAAAGTTAAAGTTTGGGAGTTTGCACAAGCTCTCAGCTAGTAAATAGAAAATTCTCTCTCTCTCTCTCTCTCTCTCTCTCTCTCTCTCTCTCTCTCTCTCTATATATATATATATATATATATATATTTTTACAGGCTATATGCCACCTTTCTAAGATTGGATTATAGACTACTATATTTTAAAGAAATTACTCATTTTGATTTTTTAAAGGTCTTATTATATAGTCATATTTGTATGTGTTATTGCTTTCAAATAATTATCTTAAAACTTCATAACCAGCCCACTGAACACGGAAAGACATAGAAGGTGCCTGAGGCCTTGCACCACCACCCTGCAGGGGCCAAAGCAGGATTTGGATTGCATTCAAGTTTGAGCTCGATATCCGGGCTGGATTTCGCCCCCTACCCCCCAGACGACAACCCATTACTTTATAGCTTTCAGTGAGTCCCGTTTTAATCACTGTGAGAGGACTTGAAATGCTGGAGAGATGAAGGCAGCAGTTTAATGCTGAGTCACCGCCGTCCTCTCTCTGGAGTGCTGAGTAATGCTGTTGCCGGAGGAATGGTGGAGGAGCCACGGGCAGAGCACCTACCCCTTTCTCTGTGGGAGAGAGGGTGGAAAGGCGTTTTGGAAATAGCCCCTCGGCTGTTGTTTAGAAAAGCAGCCTGTGTTTCCTCTTGCCCGTGTTAAAGCCGAGGACTTCTGCGTGCACGTGTGAGCACGCGCAGCCTTTGGTGACACGGGCTTGCTCCGTGTTCTGTAAGCCGGGATGGAGGCGTGTGGGTGTCTCCCTGAGAACGGAGCCTGCGGTGCCTGTTGGCAGCGCTGTTGTGTGCTAATCAGATCAGCGCACAGCACAGCCGGGCTTATTTTGAATGAAAATTGAGTTTGACGAAAGAAAATCATGTCCTTCCAAATGAACACGAGCAGATGTTTAAATGAACCTGAAAATTAACCTTGGCTGTGCCCCTCCCAGCATGCATCGCTGCACAGGGATGTTTCCAGGGAAGCGGTGGGAGGGGGAGGCTGCCGCATCTTTGGGGTTAAAAAAATTACGCCAGACGCATCTGGGGGTTTCCGGGAACAGCTCTGAAGGAAATGAAATTGCCTTTCTGCTTAGAAATATGCAAAGGAAGTATTCCTCTTGCAGAAATCATTTCGCCTTGGACTTGTTGCGTCCTTTGCAGAACGCAGTTTGATCTCCCGGCCGCTCTCTGACCGGATGCTGCCTCTTGTCCATCACATTCATCCAGGACCTCGCGGGAGGCGCTGCTCTGTGGCCGCCAGAACAGAAGTGCTTTCTGTTCGTCCTTCCCTGCACCGGCCTTCACGTCGGGCGCACCGTGAGGGGCCAGCCCGCGCCGATCGATACACCCAGAACCTTTCTTTAGCGGATCAATACCGTGTAATGAAGTCCGCGTTCCAGTTCCCTCCACGCGTCAAGGCCGGGCCGGGCGGGTGTCTGTTTTTCGGTTTGGAAGCTCAATCAAAATTATGTTGGAGGGTTTTGTTTCTTCTCGTTGAGGATAGAGCAGTGCCCGGGAGCCGCATCCACACAGGCTCCGCACAATCCCTCCCAGGGCCCTTCCCCAGGCAGGTCCCTGTGATGCGGGGAGAGGAAGGAGAAAGGTGCTCAGGAGCCAAGAAAGAAAAACGGGTGCTGGCAACATGCTGCGTCAGCGAGTGAGCGTCTGACCTCACCCCACAAGACAGGTGCTGTGTTCGTGGTTTTAATAGAATCCTTCATCTTATGATGAAAACGTGCCCGCGGGTTAGCCTGGGAAGAGGCGATGGACGGGCTCGGCCTTGGGAGGCAGCTGGCAGTTCCATAGTCACCGCTCTGCAGCGGGGCCCCACCAGGCCCGGAGCTGTGTGCGTTCCTTCCGGGCTGTTCCGCTGCGATCAGGGTTGGCTCTCATCTTAACTTTAAAGATACTGATGTGTTGGGAGTCGTGTTTTCGAGTGTTCCGCGTATCCGACTTCTAACACACGCGTCTGGGTGGGCAGCCTGAGGCCTACAGATTACAAACTTGCATGGTGACCTAGCATTGTCCTAAGATTGTTTTTGCTGGAAAGTCTTATCTCAATAAAGGTGGACCTACTTATTAGAAATTACTTATTTTTAATATAAGACAGTTAATTGAGGCCTGTTGGAGAATTTCCATTTTCTGGTTCTGTGGTCGGCAAACTGCGGCTCGCGAGCCACATGCGGCTCTTTGGCCCCTTGAGTGTGGCTCTTCCTAAGCCTGAGGAGTACCCTAATTAATAACAATGTACCTACCTATATAGTTTAAATTTAAAAAATTTGGCTCTCAAAAGAAATTTCAATCGTTGTACTGTTGATATTTGGCTCTGTTGACTAATGCGTTTGCTGACCACTGTTCTAGTTTATGTTTTACTAAGTTTCGTCAGTGCTTCTACTCTTGGGTGAGACTGAAAGGGGTGCATTGTGGAGTGTGGAGGGATGCCTGCTAAGGCGTTGATTTAAAGCAGTTTATTCCTCAGTGTTGCATTAGAAATCTTAATACTAGCAGTTTGTAGGTAACCATAGTGTATAAGGTGGGTGACTAGAATTTGGGGCTCGGAAGGGATTTTGCGGATGGCCTAGGCGCCCTTCCTTCTATGGAGCCCGTTAATTAAAGAAGGAACCGCACCGCTTAGCTAGCGGAATTTGTGTTGACTTTGCTAAGAGAGCACCATGAGGGGGTTCACGTCCTCTCGGGGGTCCGAGTCCCGGGAAGATGAGGAGGGAAGGAAAGCCCTGCGCAGGGGGAGGCAGCCCTCGGAGCACCTGGTGGTGCAGGTGCCGCAGGGCAGGTGCGAAGAGACGAGTTTGTTTTCTGCCGGCGTTTCCTCAGATGGACTGTGGAGCTCCGTGCGGACAGTGGAGGCGTGAGGGGTCCTCGAAGGGGTGGTTTCCTGCCTGTGGGGGAGGCTGGACAAGGCTTCGGGGAGACATGGCCCTTGAGCTCCGTGCTACATTATGAGCATGGAGCCAGCTGGTGTGGTTCAGTGGTTGAGCATCGACCTACAAAACCAGGAGGTCCTGGTTGGATTCCCAGTCAGGGCACAGGCCCAATTTGTGGGCTCAATCCCCAGTGTGGGGTGTGCAGGAGGCAGCCCATCAATAATGCTGTCATCATTGATGTTTCTCTCTCCCCCTCTCCCTCCTCTCTGAAATCAATACAAATATATTTTAAAAAAATCTGAGCATGAAGTAGCTGGGCCCACCTGGGACTCCCTGCTGGGCATTTGTTGGGCATGGGGCTCCCGGGATGGAAGGGAGCCCCAGACTTTTGAGACGTGAGTGTAAGCAACTAGAAGGTTGCTGGCCCCACTGACTGGAATAAGCAGCAATACCAAATTTCAAGCGTGAACGAGACACATCCTCCTCCTCTGAACCTGTAGTTCTTGCTTTGCCCAGGAAGTGGGCGCAGGTCCGCACACCCCAGCTGTACCCCTGTGCTCACGTCGCTCTGACCCTCCGCTCCCCCTTCCCACTCTCCCCAGCCACGTTCTCTGCTTGTGATTTATTTACAACGCCCAGGTCAAGCGCCCTGGCCTTGTGCCGGGCCCCAGACAGATGCTCCCCTGCCCCCCGTGAAAGCTTTATGGCTCGGACACTAATGAGTGTGGCCTTATTTGGCGGCGCGACGGCGACCTTGCTTTTCTTGGTAACTCTAGTCCCCCACACACAGGTGATGCTCAGTAGGGTCCTGCTGGGTGAATGAAAGAGGAGAAAGGGTGCCGAACGTCGGAGAGAGAACCAGGGTAAGGGGAGGACATCGCCAGCCGCGGCGTGGGCCTAGATCTGGGGAAAGGTTTGGGGCGCTAATGCATTTAGAGTGGGTGTTCTGGAGCCAGGATGGGGAGAAGATAAAACATGCTGAGGACTGAACTGTGGGACCCGGATGGGGAGCTGAAGGAGGTGCGAGGGGGAATCGGCCTAACGTTCGCTAAGGACAGAGAGAGTGTCCAGAGTGAGGCATGGCCAGGGAGCCAAAACTCTGTGTGGAGGCCAAGAGCAGCGAGGCCTAATGACAGGGCTGCATTCAGGAGTGGGCGGCCTCAGAGGCCCTGGAGAGCAGTTCAAATAGAGCGAGCGGTTAGGATAAAAATGTGTTTCTTTAAGAAAACATTCCCCTGTTTTCACATGCCACCCGTAATGATGTGCTGGGCAGTTTAGTTTATTTAGGTGTTTCCTGTTGACCTTTCACCCCTTAGGAACCAAAGGCTAAGGGTTTCTTGTGGTGGTTTTAGTTGATAGAAAGCTGGTTATTGGGTAAAACGCGTCCTCAGGGCTGGATACTTCTGGGAAAGTGCCCGGAACAACATGCGTGTTTCTCCGTGGTTTCCTGGTGCCTCTGTTTGGCCCTGATTCATAAGGAGCCTCGGAGCTGAAGGGCTCCGAGTGCCTGGGTGCCGGCGGGTTCCTCGAGTCACAGTTAACGCCTGTGGCCCAAGGGGGTTTCTCTTGGGAAGGACTGAACCCCTTGCCAAACAATTGAATTTTCTAATCGGGAAGTGGTTATCAAAGGCAATAAAAATGACGACTTCTTGGTCATCCGAGAGACCGCTGTCTAGGATGTCCAGCATATTGTGTCTCTGTGTTTTTTCACGACTGTCCTTTCATGCTTAGGTTTACGATTTAGGGCAGGATGGATGGGGTCGATGAAGTGCCATAGGTTTTCTGTCTGAGCCGGGCATAAATCATGCCTTTTATATCTATCTCTTATATTACTGCTCATCTGTCTTCTTTATTATGGTCATATTTGTTTTCGACATACACACAGACTGTCTAGCCATGTACTGTTGGGTGAAATATCAATTTTGGTTATAAATAGCCATATATTTGTTTTATTATCTATAACCCTGTAACAGCAGAACTTGGGAGAAAACAAAGTGATCTATACAACTTAGGTATCACAATCTGTTTGTTTTCTATTATTGAATATTCTGGCATTTCTTTGCTTAAATCCTCAACTAGTCATACTTTAAAGCGTCCAGTGCAGACACATGCAGGGGGGAGAAGGAGGTTAAGAAAGACGGTGGGCATATCCCCATGATGTGTCACATACAAATGACTGGGACCGCGCACAGGCACACTGCAGGTGTCTGCGTGTCTGTGTCTGCTGTTCTAGTTGTGAGAGTGTGAAATAGTTTAGCCGAAGTACGTAGGGATAATTCAAACGCCGTGTTGTGTTCCCTTGGTCTATGAATTAGGTAATACGCAAATGCTGTGGCGGGAAATAAAACTTCAGAGGGAAGTTTATTCCTCTGGGAGGGAACCCTTCAGAAGGCGGCCGTCAGGGGAGGCGGGGCGCCTTGCTCCATGGAGCCCCTCAGAGGGTTTGGCTTCCTCTTGGCTATTTTTTTGCCGCCCTAGACGGTTGTCTTCATTTGAAGTCCAAGATCGCTAACAGTCAAGTCCACAGTCTAAGCAGCTAAAAGGCAGAGAATGCACCTTTTTAAATTTTTCATGTTTTCAATTGGTGTTTTGTTTTTGTTTTTGTTTTGAGAGGAAGGGAGAGAGAAACATCAATGTGAGAAAGAAAGACTGATCGGTTGCCTTCTGCAGGTGCCCCAACTGGGGAGCACACCCACAACTTGGCTCTGTGCCCTGACCAGGAGTGGAACCCACCACCTTTGGTGTAGGAGATGATCTCCAACCAACTTAGCCACCCTGGGCAGGCATGCTGCTTTTTAGAGGCATGACCTGGAGGTTGCACATATCAGCAGCCATGGCATCCCCTTGGCCGGAGGTCTGTTATGAGGCACCGCGACCTGAAGGAAGGCAGGAAATGAACTCCACTTTGAGCTGCACTGGGCCCAGCTCAGGTTCTGTGACTTTGGAAGCAGTGAGGATGAGTATTGGGTCGTAGGGTCCATCCCGGGGCACCGTGGAGTCGGTGTGCCTAAAGGGCAGACATGTCATTTTCTGTGTGTGCATTACTATAGATCATACTGAGTAACCACGCAGTATGCTCAATATTAAGGCAGTATTGAATGCTTTATAAATCATGCAGAAGACATTCCTCCCATTGACTGAGCTGATGATCTCAAATTCCAGACCTTGAGTCTCTGAGGAATGTGGTTGTGTAGTAGATGGCATTTAATTACTGATGGAAATGCATTTGTTTCTTAGCTCAGGGTGGTCAGCGTCTGACCACTTCTTCAGTGTCGTTCTATTTATTCATTCACTTTAAGTCTGTGTTGCACTTTCGTAAGTGAGGGTCCTGTTTGAGGCACTGCATGAAATAGGACATGACTCCGACAGCCTCCAGCGTCAGTCATTTTTTACAGTTGTGTGCGCATCCCTGTGAGGAGCTGGTCTTGATGAAGTGGCTGCACCTGGTGACAGTCGCCAGAGAAATCGCCCCCAAGCCTCTTCCTCCCATTTACCTGGTTGCTAATGTGAGAAAAACGTTCGAAGGTTCAGGTTCTTCTTCATTTTCCTTGGATTTTTTTTTTTTCTGGTTTTGAATTTTCTAATGGGTTAGGAAGTTGCCCCACTGTAGTCAGTCGGCCATGTCAGGGAACAAGGAAAATAACTATGTCTATTTAATTAGTGCTTTTTCATGATTTGGAATGTTATTTTTTAACATAACAGAATATTCTTTCGGCTAGTACTTTAGCTAAGAGTAGTAACTTTTCACTAGTAATGGAAGAAATAATCCTTTCTTAACTCAGATTTAAATTTCCCTGTTTAATCAGACTATAACTTCTGGACTTTATAGAATAACTGATCTTAAGAAATAAAAGGCTGGCTTTAATACAGAGTAGTGGAATACATCAATAACCATTAAAGGATACAGGCTAAGCCTCCGTTAGGTGCGCCGATTGGGTTTTAGCCTTAAAATCCCAGACACAGCAAAACCTGGTATGACCTTCATATTGCCCACAACCCGATGTCAGTGTACAAGCGCACACACACACACACACACACACACACACACACACGCACACACACACCGCACTCATCGAACCTCAGATGCACTGTGTTACAGACCAGCAGCAAAGAACACCGGCTCCCCTAGCCTTTGTCTTTGAATTTGCTTTAATGAGAGCTTGGGCCGAAACCGGTTTGGCGCAGTGATAGAGCGTCGGCCTGCGGACTGAAAGGTCCCAGGTTTGATTCCGGTTAAGGGCATGTACCTGGGTTGCGGGCACATCCCCAGTAGATGTGCAGGAGGCAGCTGATCGATGTTTCTCTCTCATCGATGTTTCTAACTCTCTATGTCTCTCCCTTCCTCTCTGTAAAAAATCAATAAAATATATTTTTAAAAAATGAGAGCTTGGAACTTGTTCTTTCTAACAGTCTTCTTTTGGAATGGGTTGATTATTAGTTTTTCTTTGATCACGTGGCAAGAGTGAGGACCAGTGTTGATGCTACTAAATGTCGTATGTCACAGAAGATGCCACAGTCCAGTTGCGGCACGGCCGGCATCTGTTCCTAACTCATTGTTTTCCTATTGCATGCCTGTCCTTCCATTTCTTACTCTTCTTTCAACCTCGAACTGCTGTCTGCCCTTTAACATGGAGATATAGGACTATTGATACCATATAGGCACCTCTTGAAAGTTTCCATTTCATGCCATAAATAGGATCGTACTATTGGGGGAAAACCTCAAGGGAGAAAAACAGAAAAGGGAGAAGTCTGTGTTTCCCTAGACTTGGCAGGAGGACAGATAAGATTTAAATAAAGATGGAGATACAGCAGCACTATTTTTTGCTGCTTTGCTCTTTTTTTTTTTTTTTTGGACAAATTAAGTCAGAGCTCGTGGGGTTGGGTAGACGAGAGCTCTTAGAAATTTCCCCAAGATTGGGCGGATTATTTCGGGGACAGGCGTCCTGACCAACCTACTGGGAAGAAAACAGGCCCAGAGCCAGGGAGCTTGGGTTTCAGCTCAGCTCGTCTCCTAACTTCAGTGGAAGCTCCCAGGCCTGTAGCATCGCCGTGTGACCGGTTCTTGTCCGTAAACTATAGGCCTTGCTCCATGTGATTCCTGAGGTTTCTCTCAGGTCTGTGATTATCATTTTTCTGGTCACTTTTACCTTAAAAATAGCACAAACATAGAACAGTGTTTTTTAAAGCCATGTTCTACAAAAACAGGACTTGTGCCCACACTGTGTCATTCATCCTTCCTTCAGGCTTCCTTGGGAGTTTCAGCGCCGCGTGAGCACAGTTTATGTCGCCGTGATGTTAAGCCCTGGGCCCGGGCTGACACAGCACTCGGCCTCTTCCTTTTGTGTTCCAGGGGCGCTTCCGTGAACCTCCTGGGACCCGCTCACGCGTGAGGCTGTTGGTGTGAGCCGGTGGGCGGCCCTCCAGGTTGTGTATTCTCTGCGGTTGCGAGGTGGCCAGCCTGGACAGGGAGGCCCTGAGCTGCTGGTTGTGGGCATTTGTCCCTGTTGTGTATTTTTCCTTCAGCCCTTGGGCCACATGTCTGGCCAAACGGAGTCCGTTTGCTCCATCTGAGGGTGGGATTGCGGGTGTCACTTGACCTCACTTAGAACACGAGCTGTTACCAGTAGGTGAATGGATTTCTCTTGCAGGGGGTTGCTTCTCCTTTGGTAGTAGCAATCCATCGTAATTTGAAGGGACTGTTAAATACCGGTGTGACAAAAAGGTGGAAGAGAAACAAGCCACTTTTCAAACTTTGAAAGTTCAGAGATTTGTTTCAAATGCACTGTAGTTTGTAGGGGAGGAGGAGTCCAGAACCCACAGGTGGGCACACAGGGAACTGCAGCTGCTTGATGAACCCTACCCCGCTCACATTTGAGTAATCTTGTTTTAAAAAAGATGAAAAACGGATTCTTCCCTCTTCATTCCTAAGATGGGTACTTATTACATAAAGACGCAGCTATTTCTTTAGACTGTGCTGTGTTCATTCTTTCCGGTAATTCTGTTGCCTTCAGTGAGTTTTATTTTTAATATATTTTTTATTAATTTCAGAGAGGAAGGGAGAGGGAGAGAGAGATGGAAACATCAATGATGAGAGAGAATCATTGATTAGCTGCCTCCTGCACACTCCCCACTGGGCATGGAGCCCGCAACCTGGGCATGTGCCCTTGATCAGAATTGAACCTGGGACCCTTTAGTCCACAGGTTGATGCTCTATACTAGCCGTGGGCAAATTACGGCCCGCGGGCCGGATCCGGCCCATTTGAAATGAATGAAACTAAAAAAAAAAAAAAGACCGTACCCTTTTATGTAATGATGTTTACTTTGAATTTATATTAGTTCACACAAACACTCCATCCATGCTTTTGTTCCAGCCCTCCGGTCCAGTTTAAGA
Source organism: Myotis daubentonii (assembly GCF_963259705.1). NCBI lineage: Eukaryota > Metazoa > Chordata > Mammalia > Chiroptera > Vespertilionidae > Myotis > Myotis daubentonii. The sequence continues at coordinate 92,819,747 of NC_081847.1, forward strand.
ACCCATTGTGGCCCTCGAGTCAAAAAGTTTGCCCACCCCTGCTCTATACACTGAGCCAAAATGGCCAGGGCCAGTGAGGTTGGATTTGGTTCATGGAGTCAGGAGCTCATACTTGGAGTCATTCAGATGTTGAGCGTCTGTTGTGTTCCACTGGTTCTGTGTTCGGGATCAAAGACAAACGGAGGAAGAGCGTGAACGCTATTAATAAACAGAAAGGTGGTTTGGAGAAGTGTGAGGCATGTAGTCTTGGTCATTGATTGGTTTTCTCTGAAAAGCTTCAAGGTCACCAACCGCTGGTATCATCTCTTTGAATCCTCTGACCTTTAGGGAATTCTTTCTAAAATAGGCTCATGAATGGTCGTCCACCCTCCACTTAAACTCTCACTGTGATAAGGAACGCGCTTCCACTGGAATAGATATTTCCTGGAGAAACTACGTTGTACCAAGTTACATCTTCATAGTGAGACCCAAAATGGTTGGTTAAGGGGCGTTCAAAATAATATGTAGAGTTAGAGCAGAAAATAAGCTAAACCAGCGAGTAACATTTAAAACATGATGCCATTACGCGAACGTATCATTAATTATCACCTTCATCTTTATAGGTGCTCAGGTTCCAAAGTTATGTAGCCCAAATATTTTTGTTTTATTCTAATCCTTATTGTTATTAACCAGTGGCCACTTCCTAACAAATCATTGTTTTCAGCCTAGCAACTCTGGGCCATTTGGGTTAAAAATTAAGTAAAATTTCAAAGCATCGCTTAGTGGGGGCTTGATGGCGGGTTTCTCCACCTTGGTGTCATCGGCATTTGGACCAGATCATCTTTGATGTGTGTGGCTGTCCTGGGCATTGAACAGAGTTTAGCAACATCCCTTTGCCCACTAGCTGCCCGGGTTGTGACAACCAAAATCTCTTTGAAGATTGCCCGATATTCCCTGGAGGCGGACTCCCCCCACAGCTGAGAGCCACGGCACTGAATAAGCCATGACTGTCACCATGGCACACCGAGGGCACTGGAGTGAAGAACACGCCTTCTCAGGGAAGGACGCCGTGTGCGAAACAGCTGGCCTCACAGCAGCTCCGCAGGCACGTTTTCGGAGCTGGGTGGAGTTTCCGGGTTTTCTGGACTCGGGTTTGGCAGTTGCAGACCGGACCGAGGAAGGCGAAGTGGGGTTCAGAGACCCCAGGTGTTCTGTCACAGGCATTGTAGAAGTTCCAGTCCCCCTCGGCGTGGCGGCGTCAGTGGGAGGGATCTGTTAGCAGTTACGTGGCTTTGGGATATTCTGCGTCGGCTGGCAACGTGGGCCAGTCCGTGGCTCTGGTGCCTTCTGCGGTGGCTCTCATGGGGCTGCAGGTTGATCCTCAGGATTTGGCAGCCAGGAGCCCTGATGTCGGGGAATTCCCGGGAAAGGTCCCCAGGGAACCTGGGCCCGTGTTGGCGAGTCCTGAGAGGGTGGCCGCTTTGATCTCCTCTTCCCGGAGGGGCATGGTGACTCCTGCGGAGACAGGCCTGCATCTTCCGCTTGGGAGGGTCTGGGGGACAGGCCAGGAACCACGACTCATGCTCTCTTCCTGATGGGGAGCGTAGACATTTTGGGGGGTAGCCATCTGAATTTGTCCCAGTACCGTGCTTCCCCCTGCCCTCTCTTGCCAGCCGATAATTATGGCCGTTTGTGGAAGAAGGCAGGAGACGAGCAGCCGGACTCTGGACCTGAGTTAATCAGTGTCCCTAGTGCACACTGCGGAGTCACTGCCCTTCCCTAACCCTCTGGTCCTGCAAGAGCGATTTACCTAAATCAGGGGTCCTCAAACTACGGCCCGCGGGCCACATGCAGATACAAATATTGTATTTGTTCCCGTTTTGTTTTTTTACTTCAAAATAAGATATGTGCAGTGTGCATAGGAATTCGTTCATAGTTTCTTTTTTTAAGCTATAGTCCGGCCCTCCAGCGGTCTGAGGGACAGTGAACTGGCCCCCTGTTTAAAAAGTTTGAGGACCCCTGACCTAAATCCTCCAACTTACAAAGCGGCGCTGCTTTGAATAAAGGCGTTTCCTGAAACCTCAGCGTGTCCAACCGTCTCTTCCGCGCCCATTCCATAAATTCCGTATCCCCTAACATTCCCACAGGCATTCTTGTGGGTGGGATCATGGTGGCCCCTTGTGGGAGAGCGAGCTTGGTCAGGAATGTCTTTGATAAAATATCTCCGCCTCACGCCCCCCCGGGGGCCAGCACTCTGCGTGACCCCAGCTCTTTCCAGGATGTGGCCTTGGTTCCGGGCTTCAGGTAAAGGCTGGACGCTCCGGCGCTCCCAGGCCACGGACTCGGTGAATGTTAACAGACACGGTCCGTTCTCCAGTGTGAGAGTGTGTGTGTGTGTGTGTGTGTGTGTGTGTGTGTGTGTGTGGAGGGGAGAGCGGACATCACCACCCAGGAGCCCCATAATTCTTAGGGTTTGTCGTATCCCTCAGGGGGGTTGGGCAAGAAAATGGATGAGAACCATGGGAGCTCTGAAAAAACAAAACAGAAACTAAACCTTCATACTGTTCCTTGTAGGATATTTTTTCAAATATTTGTTTTCCATTATAAAAGAAGTCTGTGGTTTAGATGTAGAGTGTGACATTTATATCTTTAGAAGATGGACAAATTGAGCCGACGACTGCAGTGCGCTCAGGTCACGGCATATTAATAACAGACTCCGGACCTCAGCGCCCAGAGCCCCGTCTCTGGAACCTCTCCCGACTGGGAGCCTCAAGGTTTCCCCGACACCAGCTGTAGATCGTGTCAGCCTGGCCCTGCAGCTTGATGTGAGTCATCATTAAAAGCCATGCTTGACAGCTGCATGCCGGTGACGTTAAAGGAGCGCAGGAGGGGAACACAGTTTCCGGGACACCGAAGCCTATTTTATTGCTCATCACTTGTCAGGGAAATTGAGAAATGAATTCAAATAGAAACATAAGTAATCCAGATACGAAGTATGTAATCACTTATTTTGTTTTTTCTTATTGAACACATGGCTTCGGCACTAATTGTATGTTGGAGAATCAGTGGAAAGAATAATTAACAGTGTCTGCATCGAGGCCTGGAGTAAATGGGAAATATTTTAGGATCCGGCCTGAAATATCTCTCGCTCTACCTAACATCTTAATTGCTGGCGTGGAGGATGACATTACTAGATACTACGAAGTTTGATTTCTTTCCAAATGACTGCTCTTCCTTTACAGTCTTTTAAAGGTACTTCCTTTAGTTTTTTTTTTTTTTTAAAGGAAAAAGCATATGTTCATTATGCCTTCTTGGGTTTTGTATAAATTAGTCTTGTATGGAGGTAACTTTATATACACTAGGAGTCAGTATGAACAACTCGAAGGAATGTCTGGCAGTAGCATTTCATCGTTTCTGTCCTTTTTCAGAGCAAATTCTATAGTATTTTTAAAAATCATGTTCATTTTACTCAGTATTCTGAGTTGGAGTAACTGTCTGAATGCCTACAGTAGAAAAGTCAGTCCCAGTAGCTATGAGGTCTTTATAACGTCCACACATAAATCATTCTCATGTCACGTGTGCCTAATACCTCTGCCCCACCCCTTCTCAGGCGCAGGGGATATGTTTGTGCCACATCGTTGGTGAACATGTGCCCCTTTTTCCATCTCTTGTCCCCCTTCCCTTGGCTTGTCATAGTATTCTCACAATTCCGCATCGCACACGATGAAAACGAAGCATGCGTTTAAATGTTCTGTTCAGAATGCTAGCCAAGCGGTCACCCATGGCTATCCAGCATTTGTAATGTGGTGACCCTGGATTTTGAAGATAAATGATCTCTTACATGTTAAGATGATAATGTTTTGAATATGTTGGGTTAAATAACGTTTACTATTAAAAATTAAAAAAAAAAAAAAAAGGCTACCAGAAACTTTAAAGTTGCCCACGCAGCTCACATAACATTTCCATGGGGCGATGCTGCTATAGAATTGATGTAGTTTATTTGCACCCCAGCACCCAGATTCAGTGTTTTACTCAAGGCCTGATAAATACAGAGAGTGTTGAAGTAACATTTGCTGTCTTCATAGTCTGTGACTACTTCCCTGGTCTTTTACCCAGCCCTCTAGTATTCTTAAATTTTAGCAAGAAATGATGAATGTATGGATTTTGTTTTTTTATTCTATGAATATGGCTGCCTGGATTTCCTGCCCTGTGTTGTCACTGTGAGCTGACTTCATCCTTCAGAGTCAGTGGACCCTGTCCTAATGGCCCTGCCTTGTTTGCTGGCCAGCTGCTGAGATAAGGGGTCTTGGAGTGTGGCTTTGATCTGCAGGTTTGAGTTCCTGTTGTTGATGTGCTCATTTGCATTTGTAAATGTGCTACTTTTTGAATATGTGTGGGGATCTGCAGGAAGTTGTTGTTTTTTTTAAATCTTTTAAAATAAATCTTGGGTTACCAATTAGAGGACATTTTAAGAGGTCACGTGCTTTAGGGAAATGAACGTGACCGGATATTAAACGATGACCAGGTGAGCACTACAGTGTAATCTTAAGAAACTTACTGTCTCCCCAAACCTGCCTGTCATTACTTTAGGAGCATGTGAAGCTTTAGTGAAATCCTGCATGAACTTCACAGCCTTCTGCTGAATCTATCGCCTGGGTGCCTCCTCCAGAGGCGTTTGAGTCTGGCCTGCTCATTGGCCATTCCTGTCCTCTCTGCTGAGGGCAGCAGGGAATGAATGCGTTTCTGCTCATTAGGACCCGGGTGTGGCATTCCTCATGCCAGGCCTGGACCTCCCCAGCCCAGGTGAGGTCAGTGTGCACAGGGAGTCGGAAGGCTTCACTGTGGTTCATCGGATGTGTCTGTGACCGGGAGCTGAAACGTGAACTAATAAGCCAGCTCGGAGACAGAGCGTCTCGCACGCACCGTGGGAGAGATTAGCCGGGCTGTCCGGGGGTGACACAGTCCTGATTCAGGCTGTATCTGCGGATGACGAAACCCCAAATGCTTCCAGTGGGCGGACTGATAGCGCGCGTCTCAAGGCTAAATATATCTGCTCTCAGCGGCCACTGGGCAGGCGCCGGCCTGTCACCCTCAGCGGCGCAGGTCAGCCTGTCCTGCTAGGTTTGCAGATACAAAGAGACGTGTGCACGGCAGAGGCCAGGACAGCCAATACTGAACCGAAGTAGGCACTTGGCTAGCGGATTTTTTAAGTAGTCGCTGTAAAAGCCTTTAAGCTGTTCACACTCTGTTCTTGTCGTTTGCTCTTGGAAAAGCGGTCCCCTCTCTCCAGCTCCCTGCTTTCCCGGTGCAGGTGGGTCACCGGGTTTCCAGAAGCCCAGCGCCCTTTTGTAAGTCTCCCTGCTGAGGGCCGCACCCCAGATTCCAGTCTCTGACATCACGCTCAGGGTTCTGCCCGCCCGCATCTCCCGTTCCTCACGCAGACAGCTTCTGGCAGATCAGGACACTGGGAGTTCGGTGTCTTCACTTCCCCGAACACCGCCCGCTCTCTGCCCACTGCCCGCTCTCTGCCCACTGCCCGCTCTCTGCCCACCGCCCGCTCGCTGCCCACCGCCCGCTCTCTGCCGGGCCCCTTCCTTTGAGATGCTAGGTCCCAGGCGCTGATGCCTAAGGTGTCTCAGCCCATAGAGACCATGGCGCAGTTCGCCCTTCTGGAAGGTGGATAGTGTTATTCGCTCAAACCCTTCTTTCTCCAACCTTTTCCAAAGCCACTTCTGTTTCCAATTTCCTGTGAGTAACATCCAAAGTGCAGGGAGAAAGGGGGGCTGTGAGAGTCACGGCTGGGCGGGGCGAGGGACCCTTGTCCACCTGCGGGAGTGGTCACCAGCGTGGTGTGTCCCCGCGTAGGTCAGGGCGGCCCCAGGAGGCCTGACTAAGGCGCTGAGGTTGCTAATAGAAGGCCTGCTCTGCTTCCAGGGCCTGCAAGTAGGCCAGGGAGCTGCTGGAGGTCAGCTGGGGTGGATGGGAAAGTTGATAAGAACTCTCTTCCCCTGACAACCCTGAGCGAGGAGCTCTGCCTGCCCCGACCGCCCATCAGCGGAGTGGGTGCTCTCGTTCCCACCCTCTCATTTCCCCTCCGTCCCCCACCAGCTCAGCTCCATACGGGCCCACGTCGTGCTGCTGAGGAGCTGGAGGTAGACCGAGGCTGCCTCCTGCTCTCCAGGGACGGACAGTGATGCATGGGTGTGACATCCATGCAGACTGAATGCTGAAGCGAATCTGTTAGGTGCTGAGCAGAGGTCAGAGGACGGACGCCCGTGCTTCTGTGAGGGCCCTGGGGCCGGGCCTGGTGGAGAGAAGCCGCAGTTTGGAGGGTCAGGCTTTGGGTTCCACGGCCAGCTTTTCCTACGTGTCTGGATGCCCTTGGCCACGGTGGGCCAGCCTCTCTCTGGCCTTTGTTTCAGTGGTGCCTACGCAAGCCTGCCTGTAGCTCCTGGACAGCACATGCGGGTAGCCCTCGTGTCCGTGGGTTCTACACCCGCGGAAGCAACTAACCACAGGCGGAACGCATTTTTAAATGCTGTCTTACTGCTGATGGTACCGTGGATGGGTCTAGGATGGCTGTCGGTGCTGAGCATGTGCAGACCTTTCTCTTGGTATCATTCCATACCCTGTACAGAGTGACAGCTCTTACCGTAGCACTTGGTGTTGAGTTTCATGCGTAACCTAGAGGAGGTTTAAGTGGACCGGAGGAGGTGCGCATGTCACATGCCGATTCCACGCCGTTTTCTAGAAGAGACTGGAGCATCCTTGATCTTGGTATCAGCTGGGGTCCAGGAACCCCTCCTGGAGGATGCTGGGGGAGGGCTGCATCACCCTTGTCCTCCGGGTGACTCCCACAGTGGCTCAGTGGGTCAGAACAGATCCATTGTTTCAGGGCTGGGGACAAAGGCAAAGGTTTGTTTTCAAGAACTAATTGGTGCCGAGAAAGACTGTGGCTGATAGGAGGTCTCCCATAGGGAAGCATTTCGTTAGTTTTTGGCTGAAACTAAAGCCAGGTGGATGAACCCGAGGACAGAGCACCCATGGAGATAACAGCAGAGGTCCCGTGTCTCCTGAGTGCAGTGTGAGCGCGTTCTCATTGCATATGTGAACACGGGCAACTCCCAGCTCATAGCCCAGAGAGGCAATGCACTCCTCAGCGGCCGGGCCCATGGCCTTTCGCCTCTGACCTCAGGAAAGGAGGCCCCGTGGCCCGTGCTTGTACCCATGGCTGTTCCTTCTGTCGGGAGTGATTTTCCCCGGCAGCGCGGCGTGTACGTTCCTGCCCCATCGCTCAGAAAGGGAGGAAGTCGCATTTGTTCCCCCGCGTTTTGGAAGCTGGGCACGTGGGAGAGGAATTCATAACCCCAAGAATCAGGGCCCATAATTCCCTAAACCGTGGGAGAGTGTGCTTCCTGACCTGGTGGGCCCACAGGGAGGATTGGTTTCCAGGGTTTGATGTTCCAGAGCCGTGGGGACGAGTCAGAGAGATCTGGACACAGCCATCGGCGAGATCACCGGAAGCTAAGACTGGGCTCTGTCTTGAGTGACCGTGGAGTTTGCAGTGAGAAATCCCGGTTTTTGAGAACGATAGCCCAGTGTCTTATGTAGGTGACCGTCGGCTGCGCTGCCCTCACATGGCTCTGCTCATTGTTCTGGTGCCCAGGAGGCGACATGGCCGAAGGGTCCCCCTTTGTTTTCATCCTGCTCCTTAGATCCTTCGCGACCTGTGTACGGAGGGAAGCGCAGCTCTGTCCCTCTAAGCCTGTAGGAACATGGGGTTCCCCCACCCAGGGCGAGAGGGTGTTCCCCTTAGTTACTTGTCAGTTCTCGGTAAATTATCACACCTTGTTTTCTGGCCCAACAGAGTTAAAAATGTGAAGAAAAGGTCTGTGAGGGCCACAGGCCAGTCCATGCAGAACGTATGTATTTGGCTCCATGTATTTATTTGGCTGCATCGGACTCTGATTTCTATGTACAATTTTCTTCATTTTTACTGGCATTTCAAAAATGAACTTTCTCTTCTGCTTCCCTTTAGCTCCCAAAGTAGGAGTTTGTAGATACAGTGTTTGTGCCATTAGCAGTCTAATGATTCTCCCATTGCATCGGGCCGTGGTTCAGATGCCGGTTTAATACGATTAACCGTACTTCCAGCGCTGGAGAAGGGCTGTCGCGCGGCCACAGTGTTGTTTAATGTTCAGCACCGACAGAGCCTGTTGAGGGATGACTGGATGCGGGCTTCATTATTCTGCGTGTCTTGACTGGTCAGGTAAATGGAATTCTACAGGCTCCAGGAAAAGGAGGGAAACTCATGTGTTTAGAAGTTACTCCTGCTTCTAGTTTAAAGTCACGCATTTGGGGAAAGTAATTATCTTCTCCTGGTGGCCTTGTTTTATTAAAAGTGCCTCTAGCCAGGCCAGCGTTGGCTCAGTGGTGGAGCATCGACCTATGAACTGGGAGGTCATGGCTCAATTCCCGGTCAGGGCACATGCCCAAGTTGCAGGCCTCATGGGCTTGGTCCCCAGTGTGGGGCGTGCAGGAGGCAACTGATCAATGATTCCCTCTCATCATTGATGTTTCTCTCTCTCTCTCCCTTCCTCTCCGAGATCAATAAAAATATATCCTATATAATAAAAGCCCTAATATGCTAAGTATCCAGTCATCTATCTGGTCAGCTGTTCAACCAATCAAAGCATAATATGCTAATGATATGCTAAGGCCACTCGACCACTCACTATGACGTGCACTGACCACCAGGGGGTAGATGCTCCAACCGGTAGGTTAGCTTGCTGCTGGGGTCCAGCTGATCAGGACTGGCAGAGATGGGCCGGACACACCCTGGAGCCCTTCTGCAGTTCCTCCCTCCCTGGCTGGCCAAACTCCTGCATCCCTCCTCGGCCCCGATCGTGCACCGGTGGGGTCCCTTGACCTGGCCTGTGCCCTCTCGAAGTCCAGGACCCCTTGGGGGATGTCGGAGAGCTGGTTTCGTCCAGATCCTGCAGGCCATGCTGCGGGACCCCACTGGTGCATGAATTCGTGCACCGGGCCTCTAGTTTAAAAATAAGTGTCACTAATGTGTTTGCAAAGCAGGAGTTCACATCAGTAGAAAAATGGTTAGTTAAAACCCTTCTGATAAATCTTCTACCTAATGCAAAATATTACCTTAGAGCAGTGGTTCTCAACCTTGGCTGCACATGAGAATCATCTGGGAATCTTTGTAAAATCCTGATTTCTGGGCCTCAGCCTCTGGAAATTCTGTTTCTTTGTTACTGATGTGGTGGCCCCACCCCATGACAAAGAAACAGGATTTCCGGAGGATGAGGCCCAGAAATCAGGATTTTACAAAGATTCCCAGGTGACTCTCATGTGCAGCCAAGGTTGAGAACCACTGCCTTAGAATAACCTAGAGTGTGTAAATTTGTGATTCAGGTCTGTATGTATCCGGCATGCACACATGCATCTCGACGTAGAATGAACTCGATTTCCTGAGAGGCCTCACTGGACAGGGGCCGCGCGGGACTGTTACAGGGACACAAGTGTGTCTTTGAGCAGCTGCCTGAGCAAGAGCTGAGCTCCCATCAGCTGGGGCGAGTCAGCCTTGGCCGGCCGGGGCTCAAGGGCACGTGATTGCATTTCATCTCTCCGCTCTCCCAGCAGGCAGATCTGTTTCTCTGAGTATGTGCAGTTTGTCCTTCAGTGAGGACTGGATGCGCCAATGCCCGTGAATTCCGTCCAGAAAGAGTTAATGAGGCTTTTAACGACAGGGTTCCATTTCCCATCGTAGTTTTAAAAAGTTACGGATCAAATACGCCAGTGAGGGTTTTCAGCACCCTTTCAGATTTGGGAAGTTGTCTCAAAAGCTGGGCCCAAGGAAGATGAAGCCATTGATCTTTCCAGGGGTGTCCCTGCCCTCTCAACACCTGTGTGTTAATTGGATAAGTAAGGGAGGGTTTTCTGTCCTGAGACCTGTGGGCTGTCAGTGGAGGGGGAAGAAGAGCAGGGAGATGACTGCCTCCTCCTCCTCCCAGGTTTTATCATGGACACTAGCGCGGGATAATTGGGTTTAATGTGTAGCAGAGGGCAGACCTGTGCTGTAAACAGGAGTTCTCAGCAGATACAGGGAGCAGCCTGTGTTGCAGGGTGCGGGAGGAAGCCTTGGTTGTATGCTGTTTTTCAGGGCCTGGCGGGAGAGGGTGTTTTTCTTATTTTCCTTTTGTCGTTTGTCCCCCTCCCCTCCCTTCTTCCCCTTTTGCCAGACTGCGGAGTGTTAGAGAGGCTGCGGAGTGATAATTAGTCATCTCCACCTGATTTGTTTCCTCTTGCTTTTGCAGGCTGGCTAATTAAAATGCACCCAACCTTTCCCGCCCCTCCACCCAGGGAGAAGCAGGCTTCTTTAGACAGCTGCCTTTCTGACCTTCCGCAGTCTTTCCCGTCATTCTCTGTGTTTTATTGATGCTTTTTCGCCCATCGAGGAAACTCTGATATGCTGACGTGTGACCCTTAAGTATTAGAGGAACGGGTCCTGCTTGTAAGTGCGAGGTTTATGCCCATGTTTCATGAGTGTGAGGCCATACACAGTATAGTCCCATGAAGTGATCTGTTCAGTTCCAGTTTTGTCTGGCTTTGTTTTGCGTAGGGTTTTCTCTTATTTAGTGTTGTGTCCTTTTAAGTCCTTAGGTCTCAGGGATCCTGCAGTCTCCCATGCTGCAATGTCACAGATCCCATGGTTTCTGTGTTGATACGCATACTCCCATTTCAGACTTGATCATCACACTGACCATCAACTAATTTTTCAACATTGTAAACACCCTGTCTGTAAGCATTGAGCATGGGGCGTTGTACTTTAGGTGCGTTTTAGTAGGCGTCTTGCTCCAGATGGTATACTGTTGACGGACTCTGATTTTCTAGTCAGCATGGTGCTAGTTTTTTTGAGGCATTGCTACAATAAATGTATTAAGCAGTACATTCTACTTGTGCCTGCTTTTTAAAAAAAATATGGATTTTTATTGATTTCAGAGAGGAAGGGAGAGGGAGAGATAGAAGCATCCATGATGAGAGAGAATCATGGATCGGCTGCCTCCTGCACGCCCCACGCTGGGGATCAAGCCCACAACCCGGGCCTGTGCCCTGACCAGGAATCCAACCATGACTTCCTGGTTCATAGGTTGCTGCTCAACCACTGGGCCTTATGCCTACTTTTAACTGTCACACTTGTGGGTTTTTTCAATTTTACTATTTTCAAGTTTTTTTTTTATCATCTAAGGAAACATCTTGGGATTGGTGATGAAGGCTTAGTTGTGTGTGTGTGTGTGTGTGTGTGTTTTCTAGTCAGTGCTGTATTGGGTTGCCTCTTTGTACATAATTTTGATTTTTGCACTCTTATCCAAAGTAACTTTAACTGAACACTTGTGCAACTAGATATACTATAGGAAGAGACTCTCAGGCTGCTGCCCATGATGCAATGAATACCATTAGAGACGCTAAATCAACATTGTAAGTTAAGGACTTGAGTTCGGTTTTCTACAATACGGATATGCCGTTCATGTAGCAACAAGTTTTGAAAAGAGTAGCTCGATCAAGCCGGAAGCAAGGCTGTGAAATGGGACAGATGCGCTGCCTTTCAGAAGCAGATGCGTCATCATCTTGTGGGCTGTCTCGCTATGAACCAGTTATATGTACATGATTATTTAAACATCCCTATCTATACAGTTATACCTTTCTCAGACGAAAAAATAAGTTCAAAGCCACCTGGCTAGGAGGAAAAACACCCAAACCCTGGTAAGTTGATGCCCATAATAGGCATGTAACACCTCCCTACCCACAGATGCTGATGTAACTGACAGCTGGCAGGAAAGAAGATTTTCAAGAATCTCACATTCACCTCCTCAGAGCAGGGGATGTGTGACTGAGGCCTGTGCGTGAAGTAATGCCATGAGGATACTACTAAAGAGGATGTATTCTACTCACTTTTTATCTTATTACAACTTCTAGTTCATGCTTTTAAAATAAATCCACAATTTATTAATCCACATATAGTGGAGTGGGGTTTTTTTCTGCATAATTAACTTATGTAGGGTTAACCAGGAAGCCATTTATATTCAAGCTTTAATTGTAAACATCTTTATAAAATGTATTAGGACACTTTCACTGTTATAACACCATTAATGAATGTGATTACATTTTTATTTAAGGACTGTGCATTGACCTGGGTGAATACTTTTCTAAATTTGAACTTTTATCTTAAGAACTAGTTCTGTGACACAGGCCATGTCCCTGAAGTGAGAGGACAGCAAAAAAGGCCGATTGAAAAGCTGATACGGTTTATTGAATAACTGATATAAATTTCTTCTGTTGTCAGACTGAACTTTTCCTCTCGGAGAAAAAAATAATTTTAAACTTTAAATGTATCTTATTGATGGGTTCTGTTTAATTAAGACTTCACTCTCTTCTTGTACAAAGCTCATTTTGAAAAAAAATAGAAGGAATTTGAAAGTATTCCAGAACTTTCTGAAATTCATGCTCAGTAATTCCTTCATTCAGATTTCTTTGATTGGCGTGCGATCTCCATGTGGTGATCCGAAATATCCCAGATCACAACATCTTGATAGAGTCGTCTCTATTTTTGAATTGTTTTAAATAGTCCCTTGGAAATTTGCATTAATTGGAAAGTACCTTGTCATAACATTTGCTTTGTGTCATGAAAGGTTATCTATATTTGGAAGTAACATTTTGGTGAAAGGAAGATGGTGGAATATTTATGAACTTTCTCTCCCAGTTTTGCAGGTATTAGCACAGGAGAGAACTCTGAGCTCTCAACCACAACCTTCTCAGGTTGCAGTGGGAGGAGAGGGGGCGGAGGCCCAGAGTGAGTCAATGACACGCCCAAGGACACACGTCTGCAGAGCAGGGTGGGAAGGGTCCTAACCCTGGACTCTGGGCTCCAGGTCAAGCATTTTTTTTTTTTAAGCAATTTACTTTTAAAAAAAAATATTTTATTGATTTGTTAATAGAGGAAGGGAGAGGGATAGAGAGTTAGAAACATCAACTGCCTCCTGCACACTCCCCACTGGGGATGTGCCCACAACCAAGGTACATGCCCCTGACTGGAATCGAACCCAGGACCCTTCAGTCCGCAGGCCGACGCTCTATCCACTGAGCCAGACCGGTTAGGGCCAGGTCAGGCATTTTTACCACGGAACATTCCCTCCAATAGATGCAGTATAACTTTTCAAAAAATCCTGGTGTGAAGCTGCAAGGGACTGAACTTTCTGTTAAGTGCACTTCACCACCGGGAATTGGCTTTTGCATGCATATCTGTACAGGTAGTTAATTTTTTTTCCTATTAAAGAACCTTTAATTCAACATGTTAATTACAAGAAGGAGATTAATTTTACTTGGATGAGGATAATTTTACTTATTCTCATGACCCAGTTTTAGTAGGACTGTTGCTCCTTAATAACCCTCCCATAAGAAAATGGAAAGGAATAGGGGTACAGTATCAAACACTTGGCTTAAATTCTTGGATCACTTTATTTTTAAAAAAAAATATTTGTCGAAAGATGAAAATTAAATACCTGTAAATGACCGTGGATTTCAAGATGCCAGCAGTTATAATCTCAAATTTCATGTAACCAAGTTTTGCGGGCTGGAACCAGTACCTGTGCGCTTTTAGTTCATTTTGTTTTAGTTCGTTTCTTCCCAAGCAGATGTTTTGGGAACCTTTTAATCAGATGGGAACTATCGTCACAGTCATAGTATTGGCACCAACGGGAACTTAATAACATCAGGTGTAGTCTTCCTCCGCTGTAAACCAGTGGAAGTGGCCGGAACCTGTGCCCCAGCGGAACGGACTGTTTCCTGGGAGCGGCAGGGACGCCGTGCCGCTGGCCACAGCTGGGAGGGTTTGCCAGGAAAAGTGCCACTCCGCGTTCTCCCGGCCATTGGTATTCAGTGCGCAGCCTGTTTTCATATTATAGAACCCAAAGTACACATCTTTAAAAACTGCATTTTAAATAGTATTTGATAAGAAAAGTTAGTTCGTCTGCAGACACTTCTATCCCTTCATTTATCTCTAAAATGGCCACTGACGGAGTACCCGCTTCCTACCAGTCCCTACCATTAGGCAACTGGCGGAAACGGGGCGTTCTTTCTGGGAAAATAACGCTTTAATGATGATCATCAGCTCTGCTGCATGTGTTACGTGTTTCCTCTGACTTCAGATCCATACTCTGGTTTTCAGATCATGAAAGAAGTCAGTTTCCATGGCAGTGTTAGGACTTCTTAGGCATTTGGCACTGCCCACTCTATACTGATGACCGATCTTTACACTTCATGGTCCTTCGAATTCCCATTTCAGTTTCTCAGGTACGGAATTTGGGGCCATTTCCCCACCCCTCGCCACTTGGCCCACAAATTAGCCAAATAAATGGGGCCTCTAGTGACTCATTCACTCGAAACTACCAGAGAGGTTTGAAATGGTCTGTATTTAATTTGCATGAAGTGCCTACACTCTGGACTTAAACAGGTAAGGGGATGCTCTGCATATTCCGTGAAAAATGAAATGCTCTGCTCTGCAATTGCTCTTCCCCGAGGGACCAGCCGCCGTGGTCATCATCAGACCCTCGGGTGGACCCGGGCCCTGGTCCTGCAGAGTTCACAGAGCCGGGAGCAGGGAGAGCGGTGCAGGGGACACACGGAACAGAACAGAGCGAACGTTTCAAGAAACGGGTCTGCAGACCAAGGCTGTGCTGGCCATTTTTCACGTCTTAATTTGCTAGGCATTTTGCAGTCAATTCCAAACACTTGGGATTTCATCTCTCCATTTAATAAAGTAAAACATCAGTAACGTTTCCTGCTGCTGAAATGCACGCATGATTCCTGAGCTGATGGAAAACCTAACAGAGCGAGAGAGGAGCCGCTAGGCTCTGCTCCATCTTCCGGGACCCGAGCCCCAGGCCTCTAGCAGGGGGTTCAGCCTGGGGAGCGGTGAGCTGACGGCGGCATTTCCTGCAGAGGCCTGGGGGACAGAACGGGACACGTTCGGGGTCACACTGCTCATTCCAGGCCCCTCCTGCGCCCTGGAGAAGCGGGCAGGCCCACAGGAACCCTGAGGAGGGCAGAGGAACACCGAAACAGGCCCAGGCGGCTGAGCTTGGCTCCCGGGATACGCATTGTGGCCACAGTAGGCGGTCCTCACAGGGTGAGGCCATTCTGTTACTCCTGTGTGTTTGGAATCCTTTCTCCTTGGTAAGCAATCAAGGAAATTAGAAGCCCTTTCATGTGTAGGTGGGGATTTTTGTCATCTATTGGGTGCTTCAAGCTACACAATTAAGTTTCCTGGATTCCAGAAAAGTTCATTCTTTGAACCTAAGTCCATTATTTTTCTTTTGAAAACGCTGAATCCCCAAGAACATCCATTTCTGGCAACCATGACATTTTACTCAAATTAAGTTGCACAAAGGTATTAAAATGGGTGCGATTAAATTCCCACATGTGTTCGGGTGTATTTGTTTATAAATCGCAGGTGTGGTTCCCATCACGCCTCCAGGTGGCTTTTGGAGAAATAGACGTTGCTAGGGCCCGTTAAAGAAAGGCAGGCACAAAAAAAGGGGGAAAAATGCACACAGGTGCAGATGGCTCTGAAAGGCAGGGACGTTACCGCGACCTCCGTTAGGGCTGGAGGACAGTTAAGTTGTGTGACCTTGGGGTGGGGGAGCATGTAAGTAACGACAGGGGTCACATGACGATGCGAGGGAGGCGAGTCTGTGTGTCGTTAAAACTGGGCAGCACGGGGAGCCCTGGAAACCCTGGGGCAGGAGTTTGGATCTGAAATAAAGCTCAAGTAGGAAGCAAACTACTAAGGTTAGTGCTAGATACCATGTGGCTGGGAAGTGATGGAAACTGTTAACATTAATTGTAGTCATAGCGGTAGCTGTGCCGGAGGTAAGATATGTTCTACTGTCCAGAATCATCGCAGTAGACGGGGTCTTTGAATGTATGTGTTGGATCAGATATGTCCTGGGACATATGTCATATAACACTAATACTTGTTAACACATTTTTCAAAATTCCCCTTTTTGAGTCCAGCCGGCGTGGCTCAGCGGTTGAGCATTGACCTATGAACCAGGAGGTCACCGTTCGATAAGAGGTCACCGTTCGATAGGCGGTCACCGTTCGATTCCCGGTCAGAGAAAATGCCCAGGTTTCGGCCTTGATCCCCACTGCGGGGTGTGCAGGAGGCCGCCGATCTGTGATCCTCTCTCACCTTTGATGTTTCTGTCTCCCTCTCTCTTCCTCTCTGAAATAATAAAACATACTTTGAAAGGACGTCCCTTTCTGGAAGATGTGTCCCCTGAATTCCCGTGGGCCCCTCCCCGCAGCATTGGTGTCCTGTGCCCGGGTCCGGGCGTCCTGCTGGGGGCAGACGGGCGCAGCTGCCCTCGCGGTAGAGATGCTGATGAGTGCAGTTCTCTAAGTGACAACGGAAATCTTCCGGTTTCATGGAAAAGCCCCTGCAGCGTTGGGGATGTGTGTGTGAGTGACACTGGAGGGTCTCCTGGTTGAAAACCCTGCCCCACGGGCCTGAATCCACAGGGATCTGTGCAGGCCAGGTGTGAGGGCCTCAGGCCAGGCCCTGCTCGCTCGCTCATGTGCCCCGCGGTCGGTCAGGTGTGGTCAGTGGGTGAGGGTGTCCAGAGAACCAGAGATGGAGGGTGGACACACACACACACACACACACATGCACACGCACACGGAGTATTTAAGGAGTCGGCGCCAGTGCTCTGCAGGCGGAGTTGGCAGCTGGGCACCCAGGAGCTGAAGGTGCAGTTCCGGCCCCAGGGCCCCGGGACTCACAACCCAGGGAAATCGTTCCGTTGAAATCCGAGGGCAGGAAGAGTTGATTTCCTGGTCGGAGGGCGGCCAGGCAGGAGGCTTCTCTCTTCCTGGGCAGGGGCCAGCTGGTTTGTTCTGTTCAGGCTTCACCTGATGAGGTGAGGCCCACTCTCAGGAGAGAGAGCCGTCTCTCACTTGGCTGCCTGTTTACATGGCCGGCTCAGCCAGACACCCCCTCACGGGGACTCCCAGAGCAGCGACGGACCAACTGCCGGGGCCCCTGTCTCAGTAACGTGGACGTGAAATGAACCGTCACGCGTGGGGTCGGTAACAGGGTTGGGGGGGGGGGAGACTTTCCCAGCGCCCGTGCTCAGTGACGATGGATGGATGGGTGGTTGCTGGCATATGGATAAAGAAATGAATGAATGTTCATCACAAAACTTGAAGAATCGCCAAGTTTCCATTTTGTAAATCTGGAAATACTTCTGTTTTTGCTGCTTAAACATCACTAACTTTACAGATGTTTGTTTGAAACATGGTATTCTTTAACCCCTGTGTTCACAGTATGGGCCACCTGAAGGTTATTCCTACCTTTGAATGGGCTCAGAAATACTGAAAAGGTCCTAAACTTTTTCTTCCCTGAAATCGGACTTCTTACTTGCTATTTGCTTCCTTTAATATCAGACCTCCTCTCAATTTCTCCCTATATTTCCATGGCCTCTTTTTCTTATCGAGGTGGTGTTTAATATTTATATTTAATTTTGTCCTTACTTAATTTATATTTAATATTTATCTTTTCTTCACCCTAATTCGTTTTGGTTTTGGTTTGGTTCTGACTTTAATAAGCTTTCTAGTGATGCCTTTATTTATACTGTAGAATAATGAATTTTTATATTGTAATTAATGTAAAAAATAAAATCCTACAGCTAATAGCAACCTCATAGAATAACTACAAATATTTAAAAAATGAGATACAGCATGAATATTTTGACAATGAATCATATGTTCTGTAATACTTTTATTATCTCTTAATCTGATATTTTCACCATAGAATTATCATGTTTTCTTGACCTGCATTCCTTTTAGTTCCTGCAGAGTAGACCTACCGATGTTAAAGGGACATGGTTAATTTCAAATAACTCATCATATAACACAATGTTTAACAGTACAAGTCATTCTTAAGCTATGATGGCTGCACCACAACTTCAGGGGTTTTGCTGGGAATCGTTTTCTTCCTCTAACCAAGAAGTCGGTACGTTTGCTGTAGAAAATGCGAATAGATAACGGTTTATTTTGGGAGAGAATGTGTGTGGTTGATAAGCTTTGTTCAGGCTTGTGCTGGCTGTGTGTTCAGTGTTCATGAGTGGACTGTATACCTTTAATAAGCTGTCTTTACACAGAAACGCACCTAAGACAGGGTTGTATGTTGACCAGTTGATAAAAATGTTATGACCAGAGGCTTAAACCCTACCTGTGCTCTCCTAGGAGCAGTAGTTCCGTGTTTTCGCTAAATCGGTGTTTGAAGTGACTTTATAGAACATAACAGCCATGGGTAACGAGAACCAGCTTTAGTTTTTTAAAAATTGAGGTCTTTGTACGTTCGTGCGTTTCTTCTTAATGGTATATTGTGAGTATTTTCCTGTGGGATTCAGTATTCCTCAATCCCTTTTTAATTCTCTGTAGCGCAGCGTACGAATGGGCTGTCAGTTTATTTAATCCAAATCCTTTTATAGAGCACTGACTAGCGCCCACCCGGCGTTCTGCTGTGACATGCAGTTCTGGAATAAACATCCTTGTAGCTTAATCTTTATCACATCCCTGATTATTTCCTTAGGATAAGTTTTGTGCAAATGAAATTCTTGGAACACAGGATATGCAAATTGAGACTTGCTGTTTGCAAGTTCTTCTGTGATCTTTTCTGTGTTCTTTTCTGGATAAAAGGAAACTAACAAAAAACCGATCCATTCTTATGCAATTTTGAAAACCTTTAGAGGAATGTAAGAAAGTTAGAGGTGGTTTTTATCTCTTATTTCTGTGGCTATTTGTAGTAATTTGCGGCCCTGTGTTGCATTGCAGGGGAGTGCGCTTTAGATATTAGGGGAGAATTGCAGATCAGATAACAGTGCGCTTGCAGAAGTTATTAGGGTGTTGTATTCCAGCCCCTCTCTTTTATTGAAAAAGCTGGGGAATGGTTTGAACATGTTGTTGTGAGTTCTGTTTTCTTTTTTAAGGACAAGACTGCATTTTTTTCTCAATATCGTCACCCACTAGCGCAGAGGAGAACCTAGCCCAGTGATGGCGAACCTATGACACGCGTGTCAGAGGTGACACGCGAACTCATTTTTTTGGTTGATTTTTCTTTGTTAAATGGCATTTAAATATAGAAGATAAATATCAAAAATATAAGTCTTTGTTTTACTATGGTTACAAATATCAAAAAATTTCTATATGTGACACGGCACCAGAGTTAAGTTAGGGTTTTTCAAAATGCTGACACGCTGAGCTCAAAAGGTTCGCCATCACTGACCGAGACTGCCCACCTCCATTCCCAGCCCTGCTGGTTTCTCTTCTCTGGCTTTGGTTCAGGGAGCCAGCCCCAGGGAACGCCAGCCACACACCTCCTCCCTGAAGAGGCAGGTGCAGAAGTGGGTGGGTGCCATCCTGTACCGTTCCCTTCCACGCAGCCAGCCGGAGCAGGCCTGTGCGACTCTCCGCCACAGAGAAGACCCTGATGGGAGCCTCTGGAGAAATCTAAACAGGAAGCGCTGGCAATGCAGAGGGCGGACCAAATGCTACTTTCTGCTGTGAGAACTGGCAGCCGAAAGAGGCGGCCTGTGCGCTAGACAGGGAGAGATGACTTAGGCTCATGGGAAAAGCAGCTACTGCTAGGCCTTGGCGTACTTGTACTGCATGGGCACATTTTTAACTTTGCATATGGTCTTTCTCGAGCATGGAGCGTGTCTAGCTTATCATTTATGGTAAGCATTGCGGCTACCAGAGGGCAAATGTTGATGTATGCTATTTAACTCTTATGTGCAAAGTGCGCATGGCATTTTGTAGTTTGTACGTTTCTCATAACACGTATTTGGTTTTGTTTCTGCAGTGCCTTTGCGATCATATATTATTGAATATACCATATTAGATTGTGCCGATATCTTTTAATGTGTTAGCATTCTCCCGTAATTTGACCATCGCTTATTCTGTTCCGCTTTTCGATTAATACGGATCTTGCCAAAGGAGCAGCTTAACGCTCCTGCCTTTTCCATGTCTTGTGGGCTATTTTTAGAGCATATATTCCTAGGATGGGATTCCTTGGAACTGCTTTACTGCTTCTGTTGTGAATTTCAGGTTGCTTTCCAAAAACAGTGGTTACCCCATAATTGTGTGTTATATGTATTAAAAACAATAAAAAAAAGAATCCTGGTTGCCTTAATGTATATATCTTTGATTACCAGCAAGGATCTGTCTTTTCCTAATGGTATTTGCTATTGGAATTTTGCCTTGTGTAAAAATCATTGTTTACCATTTTTTACCCGAAGACTTGCCTAAGAGAGCCTTTTCTTGGCCACAGTTAAGGTCATTTCATACTTTATGGAGTTCTTCCAAGTTAAATAGGTATTGATGTGTGTAAAATTGAAAACCTTTAACATGAACCTTTAAAGACCTACTAGTATAGAGGGAATAGCACTTCATGTTAATGGCTCTTACTTGGATCCAAGCACTTTAAGGAATAGAAAACATGTCTGAACCACTCTCATAATGACCTGTGACAGGAGCAGGGCCAGCACAGAAATGCATACTTGACTTTCTCATGTTGGAATGCATCCATTGACTCACAGTGATACTTCTTATGCTTCACATCAATGCATTCATCGCCCTTCTGTGTTGTCACTGTACCTCACATATAGACATTAATGTGCACCTTCGTCACATGACCTGGTAATTCTTTCTTACTTGCCTATGTTCCTGCTCAGGACGCTTCCCAAGGAGGGAACCTATAGCCAGACTAGGATTTTTAATTCCTCCTGCCTAGCACATGGCACTGCCGTCTCTGAAGTCTGTGTATCCATCCAGCCAGCGTTCACTGGCTGGCTGAGTGCTGTGCTGAGCTTTATTGGGCATGGAGTGTGTAGTGATGGAAAAGCCCGTTCCCTGAAGGCTGGCCAGCTCCTTTTACGGGGTTGCGGGAAGGGGAGGGGGCCCTGGGTCCCCAGGTAATTGACAGAGTGTGAAGTCTGATTTTAGAGCATAGAATGGCCTTTAAGCACGAAAATATGTGAGTTGAGACACCTTATTAAAGCAGCAGTGATCAGGAATGATTGGGGAAAATACAGGATAACACGTTATAAACTTTTTAAAGGCTATTTTCCCAGACTTGATAGATTTTTAGTTAAATTGGCGCGGCCAGCTATAAAGCCCCACCCTCATTCGTTAACGATGTTAAGTGTAGAGCTGGCAGAGACCTTAGAAATCATCTAGTTTAAACTCCTTTGGACAGTTGAAGACACTGAACTTCAAGGCAGGTCTGACTTCCCCCAGGCAGGCTGAGGCCTTCCTTCGAAAAGAAAATGTTTTAAAATGTGGAAGGACATCTATAAAAATAAAAGCATGATATGCTAATTAGACCAGATGTCCTTCCGGGCGAAGCCAGGGTCCCGGGAGCCGGAGGGAAGCCGGTGCCGGCGGCTGGGGGAAGGAGGGCCCACTCCTGCACGAATTTCATGCATCCGGCCTCCAGTCTTTCTTAATAAATACGATGAAGAGCTTTCTGTTCCTCTTGCACATCTGAGCCTGAGTTCTGAGTGTGAGGCAAGCATCATTTGGATTCGCTAACATGGGACTATGCTAGTGTGTGCAGTGGGCCTTGCGGGCAGCCTGTGCTCACACTGTGTCCCAGGTCCCTTCCTCTCTGCAGCTCCAAAAACGCTTCGTGGATCTGGGAACCGGGCTACGTATGTATCTGTATGTCCTTTGCTTTGTAGAAAGAGAGAGTGGCGTTTACTTTTTGGGGTTCAGCTGTGGTCCCCAGCTTTGTGACAGAGACGTGTGTAAATCACTGCTGAGCTTCGAGTTTGAGTTTGCAGTACGTACAATGTTTAATTGTAAAGGGATGAACTCAACCATGTCAAGGCGATTGTGTTAACCGTGCGACTGGCTGGCACGTAGTGGTGTTTTTTGACAATGTTTTATCTGACCTGTATGGCCAAGTGTTTCATTGTTTGTGAGAACAATGCAGTGCTTTCTTTTATACTTAGCTTAGACTTTAAAAGATAAGACATATTTATCTTAATCACACCAGACAAGCCAACACAGTGTCCACGTGGGATTAGAATGGTGCAAAGGGGAGGGAAGATACCTTTGAAACCCTGTTATCTAGTCATTGAATTCTACAAACTTAGAGCTCTTATCTTACTACTTCATTACAGGGAAACTCTTTCAATTCAGATGAGGGTGCAGGGGCAAGAAACTCTGCTTAGCACCTTCCCACTGGGCTTTGTTATCTGAGTCAGAGGTTTGAATTCCTGAGGACCTTACAGGACTTGGATTTCCCTGAAATGCCAAAGTTTGCAAGTATGTTTGTTTTTCTCAAGAAGAGTGTTCCTAGCATCATCAGCTGTATTCTCAAAGGTGCTCTTGAACAGGAAGAAGGAGGACCATCGCGCCAGACTTTGACTTAGTGCCTGCTAGAGTGTGGTGACTTATGAGATGGCAAACAAGGCCGTTGTCATTATCCTTTGGAACAAGTATTTCAGAATGACACAAGTGACAGCTCAGTGTCACCTCCATTTGTGATTTTCTCAGTGATATCAAAAACACTCAAGTTTATTACACAACGTAGATGTAAGGAGATGGCTTAAACAGAGGGCCTCGGCTTCAGTCCTGACTGATCCTACCGAGTTGTCAAGACATTTTATTTTTAATGGGTCTCTTCCTTCATTGTTAAGGGGGATAGATGTGAAGATGTATATACTCTGTCTTTCTCCTGTAATTTTGTTCATTCTATGGCATTAAAAACAATTTTTACATGAGTGTGCAATGTGCATGTATTTAAAAGGATAGGGTCACCTGAGGCTAAACTGTGACTTGATACAGCCACTGAGTGTGAATTTTGTCTTGCTGTGGTTTCTTCAAGCATACAGCCTCTGTCAAAACAATATTCTATATTACGATTTTCAACTGCTTATTTTCTGTGAAGCTATTAGAATGTTCATGCCTTTTTGTTGTTTTTTTCTCTTCTGATCGATATTTTATTGCTGTTTCTTGAAATAGGGCCTTCCAGGAATTTTGATGACTGGATTGATGCAGTTGAATTGCATGGGATTTCCCAGTGGTGATGACCAACATTTACGTGTCCCAACTGTTCCTCTGACTTACGTTTTATTTTATAATAAGTTAGAATTTATACTCAAAAGTAGCCCTTAATAAAAAAAAGAAAAAGCTAAAGATTCAGACCACGGCGCACTAAGTGTTGTTGGTTTGGCATCCTGGGCGCTGATGTCTCTGTGGGAAAGTCAGTCTCCTTTCCTCGACCTTGAAGGTACAGAAACGGCATTGGCTGGGAGAATTGGACATTGTAGAGCCGCTTGGAAGTGAAATGTTAATTTTTTTGTTAGTGGGGTGTTGTGGGCTAAATTTATCCCCTCAAAATTCATATGTTGAAGTCCTAACCCCCAGCACCTCAAACAATTTGGAGAGAGGGTCTTCACTGAGGACATTAAGTCAACATGTGATCGTCAGGGTGCGTCCTCGTCCAGTATGACCTGAGTAAGGCCAGAAGGGCACAGACATGCCCAGGGGAGGCCTGTGAGGGGCCGGAGAAGACAGGCCATCGCTACCAGCCCAGGAGCGAGGCCTCAGAAGAAATGACCTTGCCAACACCTGGACCTCAGACTCCAGTCTCCAGAACTTTCAGAAAATACGTTTCTGTTGTTTCAGCCGCCCAGTCCACGGTGCTATGTCACAGCAGCCCGGGCAGATACTACAGGGGCCTTGTTTAAAGAGTGATCAAAAGTAGCTCAGTTAATGAAATGAAAATCTATCATTTATCATTTTTCTTTGGAAACGCAGTTTTCATGAATGTCTCGTCCTCAGAATCCCTTGGAGGGTAGCCTGGAATCATTGATATTTTATTTATTAATTGTCCAATGGCAGCACTCAGTAGGTTTTCTTTAAAGTGCATTTTTCTCTGAAGCTTCAGGAAACCTGTATTTTGAAAAATAATTTGAGTTAATCATTGGGATTAATCACTTCATTCCCATCAAAATATTGTTTTGCCTTCTTAGATGGTGAGAGAAATTAATGAGGTTTTTTAATGAGCCTCTTCCCCTACCACGTTACAGAAACATATGGAAAAACTGTGGACTGCTCACCAGACAATGGGGGAGTGTACTGGCCAGCGGAACTAGCGGGGATGACGCCCGATTACTCACAGAGTAGGTGGAAAGCATTTCAGTGTCAGGAGGGGGTTTTCACTTTCTTTCAGTTTCTCACAGTAATTTAAGAACATTGGGGGGAAATGAGGGAAAGAGAAGGGAGCACAAATCTATCACCTTTGCTCTGAAGTTGGTTTTAGGAGCCTCACGTTCATTTCTAGGAGGAAAAGAAGAAAACGCTTTGAAATCATGTAGGCATTACAGAAACCACCGCGCGTCGGTTTATTTCTCCTTTTGGCGTCCTATCGGAGTATCTCTAGATGCTTTCATTTACACAGCTTTGTCCCAGAAAATGTGAGAACATCAGCCTCTATACAATTAAATGTAAAATCAATGCAATCTGCCCAAAGGACGAACATACTGGGTATTAGCTTGTAGAGACAGATGCTTTTTCAGTCCCCTTGCGAGGCTCCCGCTATTGAATATAGAAATCTAAGGCTATATGGCCATTATCTCAGTGTTAGAGTTGCAGGCAGAGTGGAAGGTATGAAGGGCCTTCTATTTTTTCTTCCCCAAACCAGATAGATCCATGCCGCATTAGAAATATTGTACAGGCTTCTGGGTATTTTTAGGCCATGATAGATACAACGTTCTACGGCACAATAAAAGAAAAATTCTCTTTTGCCCTAAAGTTATATTTTAGCCTTCATTAAATTCTTACCTACCATGAGATTGGAAGGAGAAAGGCATTTGTAGCGTTGCCCAGCGTTTGCTGGAATACAGTGGAAGGCACTCTGACTTGCAGGCACAGGGCTGCCTTTTGGATTTTGCAGGTGAAGGAGAAGGTGGCGTTTGGAGAAGGTGGGGGGCAGCACCTCAGGAGGTGTTTGTAGAAGCTACTTGGGTAGAAACCAGTCGGCTTCAGCGTTGTCAGGGCGACTCTATTGCCAGCCAGTCGGACAAGCCTGGGAAGATGGTTGGTCATTTCTGGCCTTTAGTTGGTCAGCGATGAGTGACATGAAAGAAATGGAGGAGCTTTTGGGGTCTTTCCTGTATAGGGACTCAGAACAGTGTCCACTACATAAAGGCGTAAGTCGGTCGGAGCACACATTTGCCACTGTTCTTCAAGTCCTTTTAGAGGTTGAGATGAGTGTAACATGCAGATATTTACAAGCGTGCTGAAATCGAAGTGGTTCTAGCAAAGTGCAGTAAGTTAGTCAACTCCTGCTCAAAAGAACTATTACTAATATGTGGGGGAGAGTCTTCAGGGCTCTGGTTCTGTGCAGTTGTTTTGTTTACAAATGAAAAATGAGTACTTATATTCAGAAAGGCAAGGAATGGCCAGACTAACTGATCTCCAAGACCCTGATACCTACGGCATTCAGTGGGGTTTTGAAGCGTGCTCACTACACTTTGGTTTCTCATCCCTGAGACCCCAAAGATTTACTAAAATGACATAATCAGAGGGTTTTTAAGAGCACACTTTATGGAGGGTATTGAAGGTTTTCTGAAGCGTGGAGCGCTCCGTTCGATGGGAATTGGCTCTGCGTTGTTTCCAGCTGCATTCCTGGCACCTTTCATATACTTTCAGGGGGTAGGTGCCCACTAAATACTCGTTTCTGACGGGATCTCTTGGAATAAGTCCTGGTAAGAGTACCGATCATATTTTCAAATCGTAACCTTACTTCCTCCAATCTCTCTTGTCCTCCTCCTTCTTTTAATAGGTTTTTATTGATTTTACAGAGAGATTAAGGGAGAGGATAGAGAGATAGAAACATCGATTAGCTGCCTCTTGCACACCCCTACTGGGGAATGAGCCCACAACCTGGGCATGTGCCATGACCAAGAATGGAACTGGTGACCTCTTGGTTCATGGGTCGAAGATGCTCAACCACTGAGCCACACTGGCCAGGCTCCTCCTCCTCCTCCTCTTCCTCCTCCGCCTCTTCCTCCTCCTCCTTTCTTTTTCCTTTTATTTTTTTTATTTATTTTTTAAATATATTTTATTGATTTTTTACAGAGAGGAAGGGAGAGAGAGATAGAGAGTTAGAAACATCGATGAGAGAGAAACATCGATCAGCTGCCTCCTGCACATCTCCCACTGGGGATGTGCCCGCAACCCAGGTACATGCCCTTGACCGGAATCAAACCTGGGACCTTTCAGTCCACAGGCCGACGCTCTATCCACTGAGCCAAACCGGTTTCGGCTCTTTTTCCTTTTAAATATGCCCTCGAATCGTCTTTAAAAGAAGTTATGGATATACTACAACCAAATGTGAAATTGATAAATTAGATATAACCATTTTCTTTAGATAATATTATTGGGCTTGAACAAAATTGAAGTTGTTTTTAGGTATTTAAATAATTTGAGAACATTTAAAATAAGATTCTAGAGACTACCAGTTTATATGCAACCTTTTGGGGAAAAAGATGGTGACAAACTAAATACTTCTCTATACAGAGAGAGAAACACAATAACTATTTTAAATTATTCCTTAACATCTAGGAAATGCTATTGACTGTAAGAATAATTAAAATGTGAAGATGATACAATTGTAAAGACATGTATGCAATTGGTCATACTTTCTAAGTTATGACTAAATATCGCTTTTGATTTTCTGTGGCAGTTTTTGCCTGAAAGGACTTTCACTGTGTTCTGACTCCTTTATTTTAGATCCTAAAACCCTTTTTCCAGAAAGATATTCGTTCACGGTGTCCTCACCTGGCGTCCTGTCCTTTGAGTGAAAGGCGTCTGCCTCATCTTTGGCTTTTGTGCAGCGCGTCTCTCGCGGGTCTCCATTGTCAGCCCGTGTGAAGTGAGTGGGGAGTGGGGAGGGAAGGGGACGTGCTTGCCACCGGTGACCATGCTCCTTTCCCTTTTCTGTTCTAGGTTATGTTCCGTTTTGAGAAAGAACAAGGGAAGGAAACAGTCATAGGCGTGTAGGTTTTCATGAGTTTACAGGCCCTTTCAGCATGGCTGTCCTGTGAGTGACACACAAGGATGGGAATGTGAGCGGACAGTCGGGGTCTGTGCCTGTCACTGCTTGAGCCAGTGACGCAGAGACAGGGGGGATCACACAGGAGCGTTTATGCCAGTCCTGCCGGCGGCAGGTCAGCCACGAAAGGCTGCTCTGCACCCCCCCCCCCCATAAGCCGGCTGCTTATCTCGGGTGGGGGGTCAAAGGTCACCTGGGGACGTCTGCAGAAGGCAGGCCAAATGGACAGTGCACAGGCCTAGAGATTTGCAGAGGCAGGCCCTGCGGGTACGCAAAGGCCGGTGGCGCTGGTTTCTGCCAGGAGGTGGTTAGGGTCCCAGGAGAACAGGCCGCTCCCGATGGGGGGGGGGGGACCTGTGCCTCTCCAGGTGATCGCCCAGGCCCCGTGTGCCTTCTCTAACCAGCAGAGCAGCCGTGAGAACAGAGCATGATTCACATTCTTGCGGTTCTGGCTGGTCCCTGCCTCCTGCGTCTGCCCCTCTCAGCAGTCTGTGTGTAATGTTTTCAGGTTGGCTCTGGCTTCCTCGGGTTTGCACCTAGTCCCTGCCTGGCAGCCTCTCCGGGGCCCACAGCATCTGCTTCCCCTCCTGCCTCACTCCCGCCGCCCGTCACTGTTATCTTCTGCTGAAGCGCAGACAGTCCCCAGTTTAGAAACACTCCCTTGCAGGGAGCACACCTCCCCAGTCCTGCAGGCAGCCCTTCCCACCACCGGGGGCGCTGTTGGTGCTGGAGACCTTCGCCCGCCCCCCCCACCTGCCTGCTTTGGGAGGGACCCTGCTCACCAGACCTTCTGGGTAGACTCCCCCAGGACACCCCCGCCCCCATCACTCTCAGGGCCTGTGTGCCTTCAAGGTCAGGAGCTGGAAGGCGGCCTTGCGAGGTCTCCCGTGCCATGAATTCACGGCTCAGGGCTAGAATGGATTCCCTGAACTGGCTGGGAGACAGACCTTCCCATGATTTTCAGTTTAGTTTAGAAAAACGTGGTTCAAGTGTCGGATTTACAGATGAACTTGCAAACACTTAGGTGTGTCTGCTCCCTGACACCAGATCCCCAGTCACCTTGTGCAAGGACAGTCGCTTGGAAAGTTCTTCTAGTGATTTTTATTTTATGCTTAAAAAAAAAAAAAACTAGTTTAGTTTTTTGAGTACCGGTCTATCTCCTACACCAAAAAAGGAAATAAGAACAAAACACTATAATCTGATATGAAGCTGTCTTTTATTTCTTTAACCCATTTTTGTCAATTTTATATTATAAATTAGTTGCTTCCTACCCACGGAACCCAATTAATCAAGTTGTATGTAATGCTCTCTGGCTTACTGTCTGGTTTAATGTTTTTGACAGAG
Source organism: Myotis daubentonii (assembly GCF_963259705.1). Taxonomy (NCBI): domain Eukaryota; kingdom Metazoa; phylum Chordata; class Mammalia; order Chiroptera; family Vespertilionidae; genus Myotis; species Myotis daubentonii. Next base: position 92,848,272 of record NC_081847.1, read on the forward strand.
CGTCATCTTTGCGTTTTGGCAGATCAAGTGTATCTATTGAAGCTCTTGTGTTTATAACGTTTCCCTGCTACCCTCTCTGGGGGAGGGGGCTGGAGGGGGAGAGCGAGGAGGAGGGAGAAACAATGAAATTTGAGTCATCTGCAGCCCAGACTGTCCTTCTGTGAAACAGCTATAATTTCCTGGTCCCAGGGCTCCCGCGAGGAGAGTCTGGTCAGCATTGTTTTTTGTCTTGTTTTCTTTTTGTTTTGAAGATTGGAGCCGAGGCGAATAGGCATTTCGGCGGAAGACGGTGATGGTGAAGTGGTTGTGCCACACTCTTAAAATATTAGGTGAAAGGAATGTGGGTTTGGGTGTCGCGGAATTTGACCTGTAGAGAGATGGGTGGTTCTTCTTCTTCACCCGATGCAGTGAAAAGATCGGGTGAAGAGAGTCCGGGGAGTGAAACCCAGTGTGGCGCCACGGCGTCCTTGTGGGCGGGAGGGACGCCGCGATGCGATGCTCAGACTGGGGTTTGTTGGTGTTGGCCTGCGGGCCTGTGGAGAGGGCACCCTAAAATACCCCGGCGCGTGAGAAAGTGAGAAGGTGCCTTTAGGACCTTCACCCGGTTACTCCTGCCTTTGGGACATGTGTCTCCGCCTCCTCCAGGCAGGCTTGTTCCCTCCCTCTCTGTCCCTCTGTCCCTCCTTGGGGTGGGCATGGGCCCTGTGCTTGTCCGTGCTCCTGGGCACGCCGATGCGCAGCCTGTGTGCGCCCTGCAGCAGCCGCCTCCTTCCTCCTGTCTTTTGTATCTTTTGCAAGGAAATGGATCTCATCCAGAATGCTCTCGCATTCATCAGCTGGTAAAAGACATCATTTCAAAGTCTAAGGCAGAGACAGGAAAAGGATGCCAGGGTCAGCCTGACTGTTTCAGCAGAGCTGCCTGGCAGCAACTCTGCGAAGTGCCCGCGTGCGTTCCGTCACCCTGGGCATCGCAGCCAGAGCGGCTCGCAGTGTGGATCACCTCCCGCCTCGGACTGGACTGCGCAGAGCGGGCCTGAAAGAGAGCATTGTGCTCCCAAACCTCAAGCCGGAGCAGGAGGCGAAGCCAATGTCCCTGGTTATTTTGGACATTGAAATGCCATCTAAGAGAAAAGTGCTCATTATGACTCAGTTCCGTTAATTAGGCGTAAATTGCCATCTTTTGTCTGATACAAATGAAGGTGAAGGAACTCCTCAAGACCAGAGGATACAGAAATTCTAATGAGATGAGCACATGGGCTGGGAAAGGGAGGAATACAAGGAGCCATTCAAGGGAGGCGAGCCGCGGCCTGGCTTGTGTAGGAGCAAAAAGCAGAAACATGCATTTGTCATTGTCGGGGTTCATATAGCATGGAGAACCGAGGTCAAGGTCTCCACAGGCCCGGAGGGCCCTGACTTGGAGGGGATGGGGGGCTGGCCCAGGAAATGTGCTCCTCTTTTCTCTTCCTGGTTCCGCTCTGAAGCTGTTTGTTGGGTACACAGCCTGTTCGCCGCGGGAGCCCCACGAGTGGCTGAGAGAGGAGTAAGTGGCCTTTCCCCTAAAAACAATATGGTCTTGAGACATTAAGGAAATCGGCAAAGTTCGACCAGGAGACTTACAGTTAAACAGAAGGAGAGGGCTTGTTTAAGCATAACAGTACTGAAGAATTACGGAAGTGTAATGTTGGAAAGGACTTCAGGGTAATTCTGGAGCTGGAAAGGGACCTCATTAGGCTAAGAAAAGACCTCCTTAATCCCATCTTTAGAAACGTATGAACACATTTTCTTAATTGCATCAACTTCTCAATTGCAAACGAGGTTGTTCCAGAGTAAATTTAGCCTTATCCGAAAGCCGGACTTCTCCCGTGTTAGACCGAAATTAACGTGGCCTCACGGTCCTGTAGTCTGGTCACTAAAAGCCATTAGTTTCTAAAGTACATTTATAACACAGGGGTGAACGGTACCTGTGGGTCCGTAACGTTTCTTGTTCCTCTTTGAGAACATGCTTGCAGCAGGAGTTTATACTCTGTGTCCGATGGCCTGTACCGTCCTGTGACGTTAGCCACGAGTAGTCAGTTCATTCATTCAGCGCATTAAGCACCTATGAGGTCCCAGACACAGCGCCAGCCGCTAGGAACTTGAGGTTGACTCCGCCCTCAGTGCTGGGGAAAGGGATCCAGGACAAGACCCGACTTAGAGAAAGTCCCCTCAGCAGTTCGATGTTGAGATGCCCACACGTGACACCAGTCAGGGTCACGCTGATCGTTGAACACGGGTTTCTGAAGAGGCAGCTGCGCCTGGCTCACAGATCAGATCCAGAGGCCACAGCAGCGCGCTCTTCGTGGATGGTACCCTGCGGCCCTGGATGAAGTCTTACCAGGTGAGTGAGAAGAGCCAGGACATGTGGACGGGTGATGTCCTAGGAATTAAGAAAGAGGCCTGTGGAAATGTAGGAATGTGAGATGGAAAGTCAGGCCTGTGCAGCGACGCAGGGCAGGAAAGTAGAATGCAGTGCCTTGGTTGCCAGGTGGGGCCCTGGCTGGTCTTTCCATGTGGGGGTTGTGGGGGGGGGGGGGCATCTCCATGTTTGAGTTGTGTGTGGAGGTTGAGGAGGGTGACAGCCAAGTAGAGCTGAGAAGTACATTAAGATGAGACTAGGGGGGTGTGTGTGTGGGTGGGGGGAGAGCATTTTTGAACAAGTTGATGGCTGTGTAAGGAAAGTGTAAAGAGAGAATAAGAGAAAGGAAGGGGGTCCACCTATGCCTCCAGGTAAAGTCGGGGTGGAAGACACGATCGCAGTTGGAAAGCTAGCCACAGGCAGGAAGCAGACTTCCAGCTGGAGTCCTGGGGCCAGGAATGGGTGTGGGTATATGTATAGGTTTGTTGGCAGATGAGCGGGGAATTGAATTTCGACCATGGCCGATGGCCTCCGTTTTTCTAAGCGAGATGTGTTCCCGGGAGATGAGCCTAGTGAAGGCTCCGTACAGTCTTGGAGGGAATGGAAGAAGGAGAGGTAATAGGACAAGAACAATAAAAGCATAATATGCTAATTAGACCGGACAGCCGGATGACCTTCTGGACGAAGCTGAGGCTGCGAGGACCGAGCCCCTTGCACGGATTTTGTGCATCGGCCCTCTAGTAAGAAATAATGGCTACTGGATGCCCAGTTAGGACTCGAGAAATGCATGGGAGGAGATGCGTGGTGGCAAGAGTTTTGTCCAGAAACTAAACTTTCTGCATCTGGATGAGAGATAGTGCTTTGTTGCTGATCCAAGTGTTGAGGTTTGGCTGGGTGAGTGAGGTTGAAGAATCAGGCCAAAGGGAACAAATCATTGTTTAGCTGGTCAGTGAGCTTAGTAAGGGTTGCCCTGGGCTTAGGTATGTTGACCATGATGGGGTGAGTGTGTGTGGTGTGTGTGTGTATGTGTTTGCGTTTGCACTGCCCCCATTGCTTCTCAATACCCTTCCTTCTCTGTGGATGTGTTGAACTTGGCTTTCTTTGCCATGTGGGTAAACAGGGAGAGTCTCTGGCCATGTCTCAGATACTCGACCATGGAGGAAGACACAGAAAGCAACTCCTGAAATGTTGGTGATGCTGATTATTACTGTTTGGTACTCTTGAGTCTTCCAGTAAAAAAAAAACTCACAAAAATAAAAACACACACACAACAGCACAGTCAGTGTGGTTCAGTGGTTGAGTGTCACCCTGTGAACCAGGAGGTCATGGTTCCATTCCTGGTCAGGGCACATGCGTGGGTTGTGGTCTTGAACCCCGTTGTGGGGCATGCAAGAGGCAGCTGATCCATGATTCTGTCTCATCATTGGTGTTCCTATCTCTCTCTCCCTCTCCTTTCCTCTGTGAAATCAATAAAAAAAAAAAATATTAAAAACAAACGACAAACCAACAAAGAAACAATAACAACTCAACCAAGAAAACGCCTTCCCTCTTGTGTTTGAGCTCAGTAACTCATTTTGCAGAGCCTGCCCCATGTGTCCTTGGAATTCTGGGTGACGGATCGGCTTTTGCCTTGGGGATGGCTCGTTAGTGCTCAGGTAGACGCAGAGGTGTAGGCACTGCCTTGGAGTGATATTCGGGAGAGCTCAGAGGCGAATAGGTATACAGAGGAAGGAGTACATAGGGCTTATTTACGTTGGTTGCTAGCACTAAGTCATGTACTGTTGCTATGTGGCCGTGTGAATTTGTCAGACAAAAATCTTCATGGCTCATTTGCTTACTGGCTACGGGGGCAGGCTTCGGATGGGGCGGGAGCCGCGCTGGCGACAGCACTGAGCCCTGCAGGACTGCTCTGCCGGACTCTGCAAGGCAGATGGAGAACTAGCGAAACGAAAACTGAAACGCGCACCTTCGCGTGGGGAGGTGTTGATCACAGAGCCAACCTGCTGTGGCTCCAAATACTGACTGTCCAGGGCTCGCCAACCCCGACTCCGTGGCATCTAGGCCTGTGCCCGTTTGCCTCAAAGAAAAGCACAGTTCAGGTCATTTCGCTGTGTGTGCATATGTTCAACCCGCTGTAGAATGTGTGACACCGTTTAAGAATGAGACCGCGTGTTGCAATCAGGGTGTGGGGTTGGTGAGTGAACCTTGGCCTGGGAGCAAGTAAAATCTGGGTTTTAGTGGTGATTCAGCAACTAACCAGCCTTGTCACGTGTCCAGGTCACTTACCTCTTGGGTCTTCGTTTCCTCCGCCATAAAATGAACTTCAAGGTCTTTTTTTAAAAATATATATATTTCATTGACTTTTTACAGAGAGGAAGGGAGCGGGATAGAGAGTTAGAAACATCCATTAGAGAGAGAAACATCAATCAGCTGCCTCCTGCACAACCCCAACTGGGGATGTGCCCGCAACCAAGGTACATGCCCTTGACCGGGATCGAACCTGGGACCTTTCAGTCCGCAGGCCGACACTCTATCCACTGAGCCAAACCGGTCAGGGCAAGGTCTTTTTTTTTTTTTTTTTTTTTAAGCTCTTAATAATTCATGGTCTTTTAAATTGTGTTGGAAAGATTTGCAAAACAGTATTTTTTTTCCCCTTGCTGTTTTCAACTTAGGTCAGTGTGGCCCAGCTCCTCCTGGTATAACGGTACTTGTGCTCAGACTTAGACTCCCCAGGTTTCGGGGGGAACAGAGCCCTTCCTTTGCAAATTCCCAGTCTTCTGTGTGCCCTGCACCCTTCGGCTGCTTGTCTCTTCATTAGTGCCCAGCACAGGTGGGCAGGGACAATGAACTAGGGAATGTAGGCGAGCGGCCGCCGTGCTCGCGGTCCTGACGCTGGAAATGAGTTTCCGGGGGGACGTTATCCTTAGCTACTCTGTTATGCTCTCTGTGACTCCAGGAGCTAATTGAGGGGATGACTGTGCAAACAGATCAACAGCCGCAAACATGTTTTACCAGGCCCGCGCCCCTCGCAAGGCCAGGGGCAGGAGATTTCACATCAGCATTCTTTTCTGCTCCGTGCGCATCAGTTGGTACTTGCTTTCAGGCGGATCAGAGAGTATTGTTAGACCCCTTTGGTTGAGGTCAGTGTGAGGGGAAGAACAACAAGCCCTGCTCCTGTGGTCACAGCCCGGGGCAGGGTGGCGGGGAGGAACCTTGGAGTGGGTGCAGCCCAGCCTCCGCCGGGACCGTTCTCCTTAAGACGCGACATGATGTTCTCTCTCCTTGTTGGGGATTGGTTGTATTTTACCTTTTCTTTTTGTGTCCCAAATAATGAAACATTTCAAAAAGTGTCCTTTCATTAGGTTCAAGAAACTGGAGCTTAAGTGTACAATGAAGAAAACTACCCTTTAAGGAACAGCTGTGTGGCCATGAAACAATATGTGTGAGCCGCCATGTTATCATCCTGTAGAATAAAAGCCCAATAGGCAAATCGACCAAACCGCAGAGTGGCGCACACTGACCACTAGGGGGCAGATGCTCAACACAGGAGCTGCCACAACCCAGGCATGTGCCCTGACTGGCAATCCTGGTTCATAGGTTGGTGCTCAACCACTGAGCCACACCAGCCGGGCAAGAACTACTTTTCTAAATGCAGTGGACTCATTATTCAGGGCGGGCATATGAGCAGCCCTGGAGCCGATGGTATTGTCCTCCCTACACCCATGAAGCATCGTTACCAGGACTGGCGAGTAATACAGTCGGGGTGTATTGGATGCATTTGCTGGCGAAGATTGGCTTTTGTAGGATGGTCTGAAAACAAAGATGTATACTATTGCAACTTTTAAAACAGATAAAATATTACGACTCATTTGTAAAAAAAAAAAAAAAATTTAAATAGAGCTCATTTTTGTGAGAGATTCCTTATAATTTGAAAATATTTTCCCGAAAGTGGCTTTTAATATCTGCATAAAAGTTATTTGCTTCTTGAAAAATACGTATTTTAAACGGCTCTGTGAGTTGATGGCTATTTAGACGAGGACTTGACAAGGTGCTTCAGGTGGAAGACGGGGTCCTGGAAGAATAAAATACAGCTGGGAGTGTCACTAACGCACCTGCACCGGACAGTTACGCACTCTGCTGTTAGAACCCAGCACCCAGACGAGGAGAGATTGTGCTGCCTAGACCCGTGGTCGGCAAACCGCGGCTCTTTGGCCCCTTGAGTGTGGCTCTTCCAATACCACGTGGGGCGCACACATACAGTGCAATTGAAACTTCGTGGCCCATGCGCAGAAGTCGGTATTTTGTGGAAGAGCCGGCATTTTGTGGAAGAGCCACACTCAAGGGGCCAAAGAGCCGCATGTGGCTCGCGAGCCGCGGTTTGCCGACCACCGGCCTAGACTAACTAGCACCGGGGCCTGGTCCAGGATGATGTGGCTGCGTGGGAGTGATTTCCTGGGTGCCTGGGAGTCACGCTGTCCCCTCACCTGAGGCCACGCCTGCAGCAGCTGTTCCCAGTGGGGTGGCCAGAGCCCGGAGCCTCATCGCTCACCCCAGAAAGCTGCTCCGTGGGCAGCGGCCCTTCCCAGGAGCGAGGAGGTGAGGGGGGGCCGGGCTCACAGGAAGTCTGCATTCCCGGGAATCTCCAGTAGGGACGACCCATGACCTTTGGGGTCTTGTTAAACGTTTCCTTGTATTATTGCGAGGTGTGGAGTCTCCTAGGTGCTCACTAATATTAGCTGATTGAGTGAAAGAGAGTTGCACCTTTCCCAACTTACGGCATCATATATTAAATTAGGCTAGTCATTGGGTTAAATGTTAGCCTGGGCACGATTCACGGATAAGCTGTAAGGCACGTATGAACAAAAGAAACTCTATCACAGTTTATTATAATTTGTTTCATTTTTTAATAATCCAAGGTATCAGATTTTTAAAGTATTGTCTTTCTCTGTTGTCTATGCTGCCTTAGTTATTGGAAGCCATAATGATTACATTTTTGGGATATCTCCTAACAACTTTAAAATTGAGAAAGCCAGGCGTCTGTCTTTAGAGCAGAAATCAAATAGTTAGAACGGCACACTGTTTAGCAGAGCTTCTGGAGGATTCTCACTTCGCTTGGATGGGAACGGGAGCTGCCAAAGCGGCTGGATTCAGTAAGAGCTGGAGATTTCTGAGCGCCGTGCCCCTCCCGGTCTCAGAGTATCCCCGAGGCCTCCCATGTGTTCGCGCTCAGGGTATGACCTTCCGTGGTCATTGCTCATTTCTCTTTGGACTTAGGGCAAGTGCTGTTTTGGGTTATGACTCGCCCTCAGGCTCGTCTTTCCGGCCCCTTCTGGTAAATTAATTCCCCGGATATTCTCTCTCTCTTTTGAGCATCAGCCTTGCGGCCTCTTCCTGAGGAACCCGCCCCTGGTCCCTGCAGGCTCCCCGGGGGCCCTGGGCCAGACCCCGGGCAATGTCATTCCAGAGAGTTGCAGTTGGGTGGAGGGAGAGATATTTCCGACCTCGTGTTTCCCTTTGCCAATGTTTTCGTTTTATTGCTTATAAGTTAATGGGCCAGTTTGTAAAAATCAGTTAACTCCCTGTGACCCTGCGACACCTTTTCCCTGGAAAGGCATTCACTCTGTAAAGTGACTGCCCCTTTAGAACGAAAGCTGCTGCCGCAGGGATGGAGGGGTGCAGGGCTCTCGCTTCAGGACTGGGTCCTGCGGGACAGCGCTCACCTCCTCAAGGTCCTGGCATCTGACCTCCGGCCTGGACTGGGAGTCTTCGCTGCTTTAAATTATCGACCAGAGCGTCATTATTTTCTTTCTTTCCTGTGTACGTAAGTTGATCCTGCAGAGGGGAGGGGAAAGCCGGTCACGGGCGCTATGGAACGTAAGGCTGTGATCTCTTACGAAGCAGCCTGGTGCACAGCTGTGGGTCACCGGTCATGGGAGGAACCCAGAGACACTCGGCGGGACTCGGAGATGGGGAGATGGGCAGGACTCAGCCCCGCGAGATGGGCGTCATCTGCTCCTCCGCCGTGTCTCTGCCGGAAAACGTTATTTTCTGGACCCGTTGCCATATTTTAAGAATCAGTGGAGAAATGAAAGAAAGGAGTAGAAGGGATGAATGGAGAGCAGCGGTGTTTATAATCTACAGCAAGGACAGAGAAGACTGCCTGTCCCCATCTCTGGTTGATGATGTGGAGGAGAATCGATTTTTTACTACAGCTTTATCTTGATAAATTAAGCTAAGCATAAGAAGGAATCTTAGACAATTTAGATAGCTAAACGTTAGACTATTTTTAAAAAATGGTTGAGCGCACTTACTAAGTTGCCAGTTGCCAAAAAACATAAAAATTAAAAATAAATAAATAAAAGCATTCCTGCCAGTGTAAGGAACTGAAAGTCCGTTAGTGACCAGGTAAGCAGCTAATTGCAGTTCAGTGGGTTCTCCTCTCTCGTTCGTGCGCAGAGGAATGGTGCCATCAGCACCAGGGAAAAGTCCCATTCAGAGTGGCCAGGTTGGATTGGGCAGCCTGGTGGGAAGTAGCATGCTTGGGAGAAGAGTGAGCAGTGAGCTTTGGGTACACAAAGGACAGGGATTAAACTTGGGGCGGTGGCGGGGGCTGGGGGGGAAATAGGAAGTTTTTGACATGTGGAGAGTTTTCCTAGGGTCCTGAGAGAGGAATAGGAGCTTGCAGCTGGAGAAAGGTAGTCCAGGCGGAAGGAGGCCTGGTGCTTGGAAGAACATGCTGTTAGGGAGGAGGAATTTGCGTGGCCCGGGAACTGGGTGTGAGAGAGGAGGTGCAGGAGGCGGGCGGGCAGGTGACATCAGGAAGGAAGCTGTGCTGAAGGCCAGACAGCACCCTTCCCGCCCCTGATCCCAGTGTCCCTGTCACCAACAGTGGCCTCTGCTGCCTGCCGCTGTCTTTCCTCAGCTTCTTCCCCCAAGCGCTCCCTTCCCCACTGTCCACGTGCCCTGCCCCTCTTCTTTCCAAGGCATTCATGAAACAAATGTTAGGAATCTCCATCTTACTCTCCTCGTATGCATTAAATAAGTGTAGTGTTGGCCCAAGACCAGGAGCCTCACGGGCTGGTCCGGAAAGTTCTCTTTAGCTCTGGAGACTCCTTTCAGAGAGCCTGGAGAGACCTGGGGCGCCGAATGGATCTTGGAAAGCACATTCCAACGTTCCATGCAAACTGTTTTCACGCCCAGTGCAAATGCAGAAGGAATGCGGTGTGTCCTTAGGCAAGGACAGTTTTCAAGGAGTGAGACTGTGGTATGGCCTGGACGTCTCCTTGTACAAAGCTTAGTCCAACTTCCGTGTTCTCTGAACACAACCTAATCCGTCTTGAACTTGACAACCAAGCTCTCCCTTGCAGCGGCCACAGGTTGGATTTGGGGTGCAGACTTTTGCAGAGGTTCCACTTTACGGGGAGGATAAATGTTAGTGAAAACCACTGTTCCTTTGCTTTGGAACAGGATACATGTTTGCAATTTCTCTTATTTTTCTGTTGATTTTCGGAGGGAGTTGAAAATAATGACCTTTCCAACTTTTCAGATGGCACTGGAGAATGCGTTAGTCTACCATAAGCAGGCATTTTTGGATGTTCATACTACTGGTAAAGTCCTCTATTAAAGGACTTCTTTAAATCTTGTTTTAATTTTTGATTTGATAACATCTTCCTTTATACCTTTTTGTTTTGATTTTGGAGATTCCGTATGTCACTGATGTAATTCATTCATTTACTGTTAATACCAAAGATTATGACGTCGCTATTATAAACAAGCAGAGTGGTATGGTGTTCATCCACTTGTTTTTATAACAGCAGTGTGGCCAGTGTAGCAGGAAACAATAATGATCCAAAATAGGATATGTAAAACTAACATTTATTTTCCAGTAGGGCTGTTTGATGCCGAGAACACCCAAATGGAGATGAGTAGATACCGCCGTAGGTGATGATGATGTGTGATCACAGTAGCGATGACAATGAGAACAGCAGGCCTGTCCTGAAGGCGCTGGAGGACACTACATGGAGCTCTTCTCACATAGCATCTCATTTAACTTTTCACAATTCTTTGCTTTTTCATTGACCAGAGATTGGCAAAGAAGTTTGGGTATAATGTGAGAGATCTGCTGAACTAATCAATGCATTCCCTACAGTGTTTCTCAAGCTTGAGGAATAAAAAAAATGGCTTCTTTCAGTAACTATTTAAGTCATATTGTGTTAGTTATAAATGTGCAAAATATAAAGCTAGTTAAACCTGTCATATAATACATGTCTCCTGTTAATGGTAAAATCAAAAAAACTTTAAACACATGCCAAAACACTAAAACAAAAACATTAACTTGGAATGAAGAGTGTTATTTCAGTGTCATAGATGATGATGTTTTATTGAAACTAACGTGGTACAAAATGTGTCTGTGTTACGCTAGGGGGTCTGTGTTGTGCTTATACAGTCATGTGTCGTATGACAGCCAACTTTCCTCACCGCTGTCCTTATTTAAATGATTTCCAAACTCCATCCAGCCCGGCCATCGTGAGCATCCACCTATGAACCAGGAGGTCACAGTTTCGATTCCTAGTCAGGGCACATACCCGGGATGCAGGCACCATCCCAGTGCTGGGTGTGCGGGAGGCAGCCAGTCAATGATTCTCTCTCTCATTGGTGTTTCTGTCTGTCTCTCCCTCTACCTTCCTCTCTGAAATCAATAAAAATATTTAAAAAACACACAACATAAACAAAACTTCATAGAGCATGGTACGGCCTCATTAGACCTTTGCTTGGCAGGACAGTGCCATGTACATAAAAAGTCCACCTTTTACCACGGCTTTACATCTCTTTGCACATGTGGGCACACGTGTGCATGAAGTACTCTTATGAACTTCAAAGATTACCATGTGAATGAAACCAAAAGTCCATTTTTAAAATTCCTGTAGAGGATGTGTAGTCTCCCAGAATTTCCTGGCCATTGCTCGGTCTCCTCCTCTCTCAACATACTAATGAAGTAACTACAGTGGAGCCCTGGCCAAGGGGCCTGGTTGATTGGAGCCTCGTCTTGTACACCAATCCACAGGTTTAGATCTCAGCTTTGATTCCCGGGCAGGGCTCATGCTTAGGTTGCAGGCCCAGTCCCCAGTGGGGCACGAATGGGAGGCAACCAATCGATGTTTCTCTCTCTCTCTCTTGCTCTAAAAAAAAAGAAAAAAGAAAAAGAAAATAAATCAACAAAAACATATCTTCTGATAAGGATTTAAAAAAAATTAATGCAGAGGAAATAAGAAGATACTTTACGGTCAGGTGCAGTGCTAGGCTCTCTAGGTGCACTGTCTCATCCAGCCGTGGGCAAACTACGGCCCGCGGGCCGGATCCGGCCCCGTTTGAAATGAATAAAACTATTGAAAAAAAAAGACCGTACCCTTTTATGTAATGATGTTTACTTTGAATTTATAGTAGTTCACACAAACACTCCATCCATGCTTTTGTTCCGGCCCTCTGGTCCAGTTTAAGAACCCATTGTGGCCCTCGAGTCAAAAAGTTTGCCCACCCCTGGTCGAATCTTGCATCCACCCCATGACCGAGGAGGTCTTGTGATTCCTCTGTTCCAGACAAGAATGCTGACCTTGGGCGTATTAAGTAAATGACTCCCGAGGTCACGTGACTAGTAGACCACCACACTGATTTTGAACCCAGGTGCTCTCATTCCAGAGCCAATAATACCCTTAGCAGTAGCTTTATTTCTAGAAAATAACTCTATAAACATGTAAGGTGCACCCGCCAGGGTACCAGACCAATGCTCCCCATATATTGTACTCTTCCCAGAACTCTCAGCAGAGGGAAGCTATCACCTGCCTTTGGTCAGCTGAGGAGGCTCAAGGTCACCCTTTTAGAAAGTTACTTCCCACCTTAAAAGACGTAAACATGTAAAGACTGGTTGTGAAAGGCAGATTTAAAAGCAGCATTTAAAATAGTGTCTTTCCTAGAGCTCCAGGAGCTTGGTCTGTGTTTTTCAGAGACAAACAATCTAGTAAGAGCTCTTCCATGTATAATGTTCTTAGAAAGTGGGCCCATTAAGCTTTGTAAAGGGCTCCGTGGTATCTACTGTATGCGAGCCCGGCGAAGGGGGCGAAATAAGTGCCTTGCGAAATGAAGTTCTCTACATGGCAAACAGTTTTGGTCAACAAATTTTGTGGCGCATCTATCAATGCAAATATTCCATTTATAGCAGGGCCGCTGGGGAGAAGCTCCGTTTACACTGGAGCACTCCAGGAAACGTAATCCCGATCAGGGGCGTAATGAGTCTCATTGCTGTTCTTGCAGTGCCCTCTGGCTCATATGCATCTATATTATGACTGTTTTTTTGGAAAAGAAAAACATTCTGTGCCACAGTCTATATAATGGATGTGAGATTACTGACAATTCGTAGACTGATAGCTCAGACAGTAATAGGACTCGAGGTGAGTGTATGTGTGAGCATATGCGTACGTGTGTGTGTGTGTGTGTGTGTATCGGTAAACACATGCACACATAAGCCTATTTGTAACCCACAAAGCCAGCTAGAGATCATATGCTTTTGGTCATTGGTGGATTCTTACTCCTGTGTTCAAATACTTCTTTGCACAGAGCAGAAATCATTGCTTTGGGTATGAACAATTACTTAAAGTTTTTAAACCTGCTACTATTATTTGAAGGATAATACATTACAGCGGTAAATGCATCCTAAACTTCAGAGAGTCTCCCTGTGTGACACGTTAAAGTTTCATGGGAAATGGTTGGTTTGCTTTATTTCTCATCTCATTTGCATATAATCTTGTAGGTTGACTACTCGGAACCCTGTATCGGTTACTGGCCAAGTCCTGGAGGGATAGGATGGTTAACTGCAGGGGCCAAGTCCCTGACCTGGTGGGACTGGTGATCACACAGACAGCCAACAAGTGCCTGGTCCCAAACTGCGGTGAGGACAGAGAGAGCTGGCTGGGCAGTGTCTTCAAGGTCGAGCGGACCTTGGTCAGGTCGGGAGGGGGCACGGGAAAGGGAAGGGAGCCAGGTGCGTGCAGACGCGGCAGAAGGCAGCGGCGGCACTGGGACAGCGGTCACATGAAGCTAGCGCTGGGGACAGGCGGGTCACTAGCTTGGGCAGGCCAAAGGCTCAGAGTGGCATTGAAAGGAGAATCAGCCAGGCTTGCGAGAGAGAGAGGACAGAAAGAGCCTGGTGAGGAAGAAGCTCCAACCTGGGTGAGGAGCAGGTGGGAGTGTGGAGCCAGAGCTGGGTTATGGGGCACGGGTTCGAGGCAGAGGGAACAGGGGACTCAGTGTCAAGTGCTGCCTGCTGCTTTTTAGACCAGCTGTCTGCAGTCAGCAGCCATCGGTGGCCCTGTCGGCAGCAATATCATCGTCCGTAATGTCCACTGAATCTCTAGGATCTTAGGAGAGGAATTATAGGATGAAAAAGTCCCATAAACGGGCCATCGTTCCCATGGAAGCGGGCCTGCTGTCGGCAGCATTGCTGCCATCCTTCGGCTAATGGTGTAGCCCCTGCTGGGGAGGAGGAGCCCCCGTAGGCTGGGAGGAGGGAGAAGGCGAGGAGAAGGCTGACGGGAGCTCCTTCGAGGCAATGGACAGGGCCGCAGGCTCCGGTGGAATATTGAAGTGACAAGTTCATCTTGAGTAGCTTAGACACAGAGTTGCTTGGGTTGGTTGCTGCTGAAGAAAGTGGACGCCGGCTTGTCAGAATGCCAGTGGATAGTGAATTATTTAGCGATGAAAAGGGTTAGTGCTCTCCCTGCTTGGAAGATGAGGGTGGAGGAGGAGAGGGGCCCAGCGGCTCTCGGCCAGCTGCCCTCTGTGAAGCCAGAGGATGGGGTGACTTCTGGACAGATGTGCCCGAGTCTCCGCTCCTGCTCACTCACACGGGCCCCTCACTTCCTGCTTCATCCTCCAGGGGCAGGGCTGGCCTTGCCTGACACCTGCAGCTTTGCTCCCCGGCTGGGAGATGCAGAGGACACTTCCCCACATACTTCCTCTTGAAGGAAGGAGAGAAGAGAGAGAGCGAGGGAGGGGGGAGCGAGCACAGATTGGCAGAAAACCCTGAAAGAAAATGAGTTTGACAGGTCTGTTCAGGTCTGGATTGCTGTCTTCCTGTTTCCTAAATCTGTGAGCAAGGCTAAGGCCCTGCCCCCACTCGAGGCCACTGCCTGAGCCAAGGAGGGGGTGTGCGGGGGCGGCACATCACATCACATCATTTTCTCCCCAAATTATCAGAGGAGCTCCACGCAGACACAACCGAGACACAAATCATTAGCTTCAAATTATTGGCGGGAAATCAAATGAACGCTGGAGGCTTTAAGATGGGTGGGCTGATGTGGAGGAGAGAAAAAATAATTGAAACACAGAGCGTCTCATGAATAATAAATAACTCAAATCTAGTTGTAATTTAATTCAAATGCTGCCGCTAATGGATCGCTGGCGATTAGCGGTGCGGTGTGCTTTGCGCCGTTTCCTGATGTTCGCCCTCTTTACCTGCGAGGTCTCCCCTGACACAGGGACCTTACGATGTTGAATTACTCGTTTCCACTGCGTGTCCAGCTGGGCCCTCGGCTCCGAGAGACCTGGGACCAGGCGTCCTGCGTTCTAGCTGTCAGCTCCTGGGTCTTCCAGAGGCTCCCGCTGCATCCGGAAAGTCCAGCAGGTCTCATTTTGCAGAGGGTGTCTGCCCCGGCGAGGGGCCCACTTTGTGATGGGGCTGCACACTCTGCTGGCTGCGCTCCACCCGGCTCCTCAGGGCTGTTGGACTGAAACCCCTCTGCATGGGGGGTGCACACGGGGCCTGGACTCCGTGAAATCCGGGCACCTCTCGGCCCCACTCCACTCTGAAGCCCCACGCTCCCCAGCCTTAGCCATTAAATGCGGTAATTGTCCCTGCCCCACTGGGTGTAACATGACTCGATGAGATAACCCTGAAAGCACGGCATAAATTATAAATGTGCACGTTGTAGCTGTGCTTGTAAGAGGGCTGAGCAGTAGCTGCACGTACTGTGCTTCCTGTGCAACCTTGACTCTTGGCAAGGCGCCTTATACAGAGAAGGGTGGATACATATGTGTGTGTGTGTGTGTATACGTATACACACCTATATATATAAAAGCCCAATGACCGAACAGTGGAACGACCAGAACGACCAGTCGACCAGTTGCTATGACGTGCACTGACCACTAGGGGGCAGACACTCAACGCAGGAGCTGACCCCTGGTGAAAAGTGCGTTCCCACAGTGTGAGCGCCACTCGGCTGACTGGGATGAGTGGCACTCCCGCAGCAGGCGATCCCCGCAGGCCTCATGCACCAGGCCTCTAGTATATATGTTTATCTATAATAAAATTTCTTTGCCTGCAGGTTCCTTCCTGACTCAAAGCCATGCCCCTAATGCTCACGCCGCTGCCCCATCTCTGATTCCATGCAGATGGGGTGGGTTAGCTGTCTGCTTGGTGGCCTTGTTTCCTAGTCCCCTGTCCTGCCTGCCTTTTGGGCTCCTGGTGGCTGTCAATGCACTGGGACCCTTTAAGGTAAAACTTCCCTTTTCTGTGTTCTGTCCCGGGGGGCTGCTTGGAACACAGTTTCATTGAAGCTCCCCGAAAAGCAGGACCTGGCGGGGGTTCACGTTGGGATGGAGGCCGGCAGCTTTCCTGCGGCGTGCCCCGGCGGTGTGGACGGTCAGCACGAATGAGCGCAGGCTCTGGGTGGTGGCGATTCCACCCCCATGGAGACACGGTGGAGGCCACCGTCCTCCCGTTCTGGCAGACAGGTCATCCCTCTGTGGATTCCGACACGCAGGTGGCAGCCAAGCTTGTGAGAGCCCGGGGACTGGGAATTGGTCGTCGCGGGTGAGCTGTCTGTTATCCACGATGTCAGAGAGGCGTGCAGGCAGGAACCCACCAAATAAAGGCCCAGGTGCCCTGGGAGGTGGCTGCAAAGTGAGGTGATGGTCACACTTGAATCTTAGAGTGAAAAGAAAGTGAGGGGCGGGGAGAGGTTACTGTTACAGAAAGAGCGCCAAAGAGAGGAGGGTAGTTCCTGTGGGGAGAAGGAAATTCAGTAGAGAGTGGGAGTGGTGGTAGAGGTTCAGAACAGAATGGAGACTTTTTCCACTTAATGTCCTAATCACATAGAACTTCCCAGGTTGTTGCCTCAGAACATACTGAAGAAGCTTGGACGTTCCAGATAAACTGGACAAGCAAAGGTTACCATCACACTGTTACCAAAATCGAAATACTATCCTCGCCCTGGCCGGTGTGGCTCAGTGAATAGAGCGTCAGCCTGCGGACTGAAGGGTCCCAGGTTCGATTCCGCTCAAGAGCACATACCCAAGTTGCGGGCTCTATCTCCAGCAGCGGGCGTGCAGGAGGCAGCCAATCGATTCTCTCTTCCTCTCCCTTCCTCTCTGAAATCAACCCCTCTCTCTCTCTCTCTCTCTCTCTCTATCTATATATAAAATACTATCCTCTAAAGCAGCGGTTCTCAACCTGTGGGTCGCGACCCCTTTGGCGGTCGAACGACCCTTTCACAGGGGTCACCTAAGACCGTCCTGCATATCAGATATTTATTTACATGACGATTCATAGCAGTAGCAACATGACAGTTATGAAGTAGCAACGAAGATAATTTTATGGTTGGGTCACCACATGCGGAACTGTATGTAAAGGGCCAGAAGGTGGAGAACCACTGCTCTAAAGCTATGTACACATATTTTTGCTGAAATAAGTGCATCTCCCCAAATAAGGGAGGTGTCCAGATGACCGTAAATCGTCACGATGGCGCTCCCGCATCTGGTAAGTAGGAATGCCTCAGTCGCTTGTCAGTCTTAGTCCCGGAATCGCGGGAGGATCGGGACAGGCCTCCATGCAGCACGTGCCGATGCTGCGCTTTTCATTCTCGGCCCCAGCAGGAGAGGAAGAAGGGAGACGGCTTAGTCTGTGGCGGGGAAGTGACTTAGCCTCTGCTGATGTGAGGCGAGTTCTTACACGGTTTCCGATGGAATAGCTTTTCCACGGCACAGCGCCGCTCGGGTTTTGTGGAAGTCGCCGCTAGTTGGCGGACCAGCCTGGGGCCGTGGTCACCGTGACTTGGTCCTCGGCCTCCGCTCCTGGTTAGCAGGCGGCCGGGCTTGCCAGCCTCCCTAAGACCGAGCTGCCTTCACGCTGCTGGTCCCGGTTGGTCGTCGCTAATGCCACCATCGTAATGTCTGAACCTCAGGGTCATACCCTTACCACCGGGCTTCACGCAGCTGCTCCGGCCAGGCTGTTAACACCTCCCTTTTTAAGCCCAGGGTCTGCGTTATCTGCTCTGTGAGCAAGGTCAGTTTATTTTTAATTCGTTGATAAGTTTTGTGCTGGTGAGGACCAGTTATCTGTGTGTTCCCTCTCGGGGCAGTCAGAGTGGTTTTGATAGTGGCATTGCAAGGGCCTGTGTGTGCGCATTTGTTAATTTCACACACTTGGGTCTCCACAAACGCATCCTGACCCCTTATCATTTGGACGCCCCGGAGCATTCTCTGTGTTTATAAATAAGCATTTCGCACGCTGACGATGTTCAGAACTTGCCTCGGGCAGCTCTGGTATTTTTATTTCCTCGTTTACTCTTCGCTTACGGAATCTGAAATGCTGTTAGGAATGCTTGGGGACCAGGGTCTTCTTGTCCCTCACGATCTCCTCTGCCCAGGGGGCTGGCTTGGAGGGACTACACCACCGGGCTCCTTTGCCCTGTTTCTCGATGGATAGTGCCAATCAAATCCTTGGCCGAGATCGGAGGGAGGGACAAGTGAATCAGAACATTCATTTTATTTCTCTCTCTCTCTCTCTCTCTCTCTCTCTCTCTCTCTCTCTCTCTCTCCCGACATGTAGAGTGGCTTTAGACTAGTGTCACTGGACTAATGTTGGGTTCTAATCAGCATTATTATTGTTTTGGGATAATTCTTTCCACTGCATTTTGAGCCTCAATATCTAGATTCTTAAAACTTGAAACTCAGTAATAATTTTTATTTTACCATAATTAGATAATTTTTCGTTTCATAATTGAGAAAATCGAGGCCCTTATAAGGTGGTGGGCCTTGCTTAGGAATAGTAGTGCCACTTGATTTCCAGGGAAATTTAGTACTTTTTTCTTAAAATATATTTTATTGATTTTTTTTTTTTTTACAGAAAGGAAAGGAGATGGATAGAGAGTTAGAAACATCAATGAGAGAGAAACATCGATTCAGCTGCCTCCTGCACACT
Organism: Myotis daubentonii; assembly: GCF_963259705.1. Classification (NCBI taxonomy): domain Eukaryota; kingdom Metazoa; phylum Chordata; class Mammalia; order Chiroptera; family Vespertilionidae; genus Myotis; species Myotis daubentonii. Next base: position 92,866,919 of record NC_081847.1, read on the forward strand.
CCTTACTGGGTATGTGCTCACAACCAAGGTACATGCCCTTGACCGGAATTGAACCTGGGACCCTTCAGTCTGCAGGCCGACGCTCTATCCACTGAGCCAAACCAGTTAGGGCACGTTTAGTACTTTGAACCTAATTTTGAAAAGAAAGTAAATTAATTTTCTTTGGTGAGAGGATGCTTTATAGAGCTTGATAGGATGGATGTCTTTAGTCAAGAAAGTAAAACCAAGCATTACCCTGATTTCAAAATCAGAGGAAGACATTACAAAAAAAGAAAAGAGGCCAGTATCCCTGCTGAACATAGATGCAAAAATCCTCAACAAAAGGTTAGCAAATTAAATCCAGCAATATATTAAAAAAATCATACACCATGACCAACTGGGATTTATTCCTGGGATGCAAGGTTGGTTCAATATCTGCAAATCAATTAACATGATAGACCATATAAACAAAACGCATTATAAATATCATATTATCTCAATAAATGCATTAAAAGCATTTGACTAAGTCCAGCTTACATTTATGATAAAAACTCTCAGCAAGGTGGGAATAGAGGGAACAGACCTCCACATAATAAAAGCCATATATGACAAGCTCACAGGTAACATCGCACTCAATGGGGAAAAGCTAAATCGTTTTCCTTAATATAAGGAACAAGGATGCCTGCTTTCACCACTTTTATTCGAAATAGTATTAGAAGTCCTAGCCACAGCAGTTGGACAAGAAAAAGAAATAAAATTGGAAAGAGAGAAGTTAAACGTTCTAAGTGAAAGAAGCTAGTCAAAGGCCCACATATTGTCTGATTCCTTTTATATGAAATGTCAAGCATAGATAACTCAGCACAGATAGGAAATAGATTAGTGGATGCTTAGGGTTGGGTGGTAGGCAGGTGGGATGGGGCTAGTAAAGGTGGTATGATGGCTAAAGGGATGTGAGGGTTTTGGAGAGTAAAAATATGTTCTAAACTTAATTGTGAAAATAGGTTTACAACTCTGTGGATATACTAAACGCCATTGAATTACATACTTTGAATGGATGAGTTGTATGATATGTGAATTATATCTTAATAAAGGGGTCAGAAATTAGTGTCACTAGAGAGAAAAAACAGAACCAAAACACAAAAATACACATTGCATAACCAATATGTGTATGCAAGTATTTGCTCTCTGTGAATTTTTAAAAGTAAATGTTTGGTTATTACCATTGCCAGGAAGTCTGTACATCCATGCAGTGTATTTGTTAGTACATTTGCAGAGTCTGTTTGCCCCTACAGTTTTTATAGTTTTGGTTTATGAGGAGAAATATCCAAGTATATAACTAAATTTCTATAATGTTCTTATTTTAGGACTTTTATTTCAGGTATTACTTGAGACTTATTTTTGGCGTTTATATTTTATGGGACTTGCTAGTGCTTTTATATTGGAGGAGCATATATATTAATGCTGCAAGAATTGAGTGTTCTTCTGAAAGCTGAATGTGCTCAGATTGTGAATTTCAGATTCCAACAGTCAACATTTTTGTGACTTAAGGATCAACATTTTTTCCGTGTGGTTCAATGGTAAAACTTACCCTTTGTATAATTCAGGCACATGGTGACTATCATATAAATAATTATTCAGATAGTCGAGCAGTACCAGCTTTTCAGTGGCGCCTAAACTGAAAAGAGAATCAGTAAAACAGTTTTAATTACACCCTTCTCTGTCTGACAGTGAGCAGGAAAAGGAGAGTTTTGCCTTTGAAAAGTGGAAGGGGTCTTGGAGAAGGAGGCTGCCCATATAATTCCACGCGTTGCTCTCAGCACTTATTGTGAGAATTGTCGGTGTTCGAACTCCTGCTCGCAAGGTGGCAACCTCAGCATCCAAAAATGCTCTGAGGAAACCCAGTGCCACCTCAGTAGTGTAAACGTGGTGTTCTCTAGATGAAATAGCTGCAATTTTGAAGTTTGCAGGTAATAAGGTTTGAAGATAAGATGACTTTATGTTCAGTAAATGTCTGCCGTGGCGACGTCTTTCCTTTTTTTCTGTGCAGCTGATCTATGCCGTCCAGTTCAATCCAGTTGAGCTATAGTTGTCAGACACATATTTTGAGTTTAAAAATAATTATTTTAAAGGCAGCAATTAAGTACTTTTCAAGTGGTTGTTAACAGAGGGAGTTGTGGCTAAAGGGATATGAGGGTTTGGAGAGTAAAAATATGTTCTAAACTTAATTCTCCTAATAGTTTATGTTGCAAATCCTGAAACATAGCAAGCTCTCCAGTATTTGAGGAGCAAATGTGGAGGGGGGCGGCTGTAGCCACAGCTTTATCACCACCCCCGCTGTAGCTGGAGGGCCACCGAGTGAATGCCTTTTCCTCAGATGGGGCACACATCTCAGCGGAGCCTAAGGAGACTGAAGTGTAATTTGTGATCTCCTTCAGACCCCTCGCATGTAAGTCTTGCGTTGCCTACGAGAAATGGATGCGGGGCATTCATCACCTCCTCACCCCGGGGATGCTGAGGTCTTCCAGGCCAGCCTTGCTTAGGACCTTCTGCAGAGTTTAATATTGGAGGATTGGGCAGGATGGTGGTGGTGATGATGATGATGGTGACGACGACAGTGGACCATGGAGAAGAGGTCGGTGCAGTGTTTCTTATAAGGTCAGCGCCCTGGGAAAACAAAGAACCAATTCTGTGGCGAGCGGCCGTGGATCTCCCTGGAGGCTGGCGATGACTGAATTATCAGTGGAGCCCGCATTCTTAGCGCTGAGCCAGTGTCTGAGAATGCGGCGCAGTGACCCTCTTCCGTATTAGGACACGGAAGCGTGTACAGTTGAAAATAGCTGTCCTCTGACAGTCCCTCTGCTGCGTCTGCTCTGGAATGGACGCCTCTTGACATAGAACCCAAGTGCCTTTCAGTGCGACATCTTCCCTCACTGAAGTGTGTGGGGCCACCGCACCCAACCTGCCTCCTGGATTGTGGGCGTCCTGTTGTGTAGACCCTCGGCTGGGAAGCCCGAGAGAGTTGGGATCCAGGCTTCGATCTTGGCTTGATCTCGTCACCTCTGAACAGTGCCGTGCCAACAGGAGATAAACGCCCGGCTGACTGAGTTTCTGGCTCGGCTCCCTCCCAAGAGTTTTCTGTGTAAGAGGGATCTCCGAGTGGTGAAGTGCTACAAACTGGGGTGGTCACTGTTGTGTACAGCTTGTAGTATCCACTGAGCGTAGCATTGGGACTGTAGTACAAGGTCATTTGCAACGCTCTTGGCCAGCTGCTGGGGAGGAGGGGCCTGAGAATTCATGGTTCTTGGACAAGACACGCTGAGGGAGTTGGGAGCCGGACAGGGCGGCTGGCCACGGAGCGAGGGAAGCTGAACGTGTGAGGCCCCTCGCTTCCCGGCCCCGAGGGGTAGGGGTAGGGTTAGGGGAGTTGTTTCAGGGCGTCCTGGGAGGGGAGGGGAGGGGAAGGCAGGTGGACAGCGTGAAGAGATCGCAGAGGAGACACCGAACCTCTCCAGGCTCTGGGATTTGTGCGGTTTACTTTCTCATTTTGAGGACATGTTCACTGTCTATTTCCTACTGTTGGTAAATGGGGCTTCAGGTTTCTGAGTACTTCTGGTTTGGACACCACATTCATTTGCCTTTTTCCCCCTTCAAATCACCTGGAAACTGAGGGAGGTGGCCAGCTACATTCATCCCTGTCTCTATTTTAGTCTTCCCATTTATCTATCTATCTATCTATCTATCTATCATCTATCATCTATTGATCATATATTATCTATCTATCTACCTATCTATCTATCTATCATCTATGTATGTATGTATGTATCATTTATCTACCTCTCTAATTTTGGCACCTTTCCATTTCCTTTTACATCACACTCTGGTATATCCGCACACCCTCTGATGGTGCTTCATAGCAAAATGAGTAGGGAGCCAGTGAAAGACAAGGGTGGGGAAAACTGTCCTAATTTCCAGGGAGCCCTTCCCTACAAATGCCATATTTAGAGTCGGGGTTCCTTTTGAGAGAGGAGAGAGAAAAATCTCCCCCCCACCCCCACTCTGAGGAATTCATAGCTTTACGAGATTTCCAGATGTTTCTCATCTCGACACGCCTGGAGAAGCAAATGAGGGACGGCGTAGACTTTAACTTGTCTTGGCCGTTAGCGCCTCTCAGGCAGGCAGTAAATAGTATAGGGCTTTTTCCTTTGCCCGCGTCGATCCAAGGATAGAATAAGGGGGCCGGTTAGATGCAGTATGCTGCGCTGTTAGTGCTTTTTGGAGATTGTGGCCTGTGGATGGACGCCAGCGATAATATGAAGCACCTTTAGGAAGGAAGTGTGGGAAAGGCTGCCAGTGGCATGTGTGGGCGCCCGGAAGAGGTTACTTCTGTCTACCAATCCCAGGGACCTGGGGCGTGAACGCTGTGAAGGTTGACGTGGACACGGTCGGGCTGTCAGGCCCGTCCAGCCGTGAGTGTGTCTCAGTGGACGCCGCGGCGGCTCATCACTGGGTCCAGGCCTCAGCTCGGCCTCCCGGAGCCGCGGGCCTCCTGCCGAGTGTAGCTTCCATGTGGGTGAGGAGGAGCCCCCGTGGGAGGTTCTGTGAGGGTGTTGGTGAGGCTTTCTGCTCAGGACGCTGGGGAGAGCCCTGCTCTAGCTGTGGCGTGTGCCACCACAGGGAACTTGCTGGAATGCCTCATTTTCCCCTGCTCCTCCATCCCCTCCAACAGTGGGGTAGTCCTCGGCCCTTCTCAGTGCACTGTCTCCCCAGTGGTTAGATGTGGACTCCCTTACCCACCTTTTTTTAAAAAAAAATATATTTTATTGATTTTTTACAGAGAGGAAGGGAGAGGAATAGAGAGTTAGAAACATCGATGAGAGAGAAACATCGATCAGCTGCCTTCTGCACACCCCGCACTGGGTATGTGCCCGCAACCAAGGTACATGCCCTTGACCGGAATCGAACCTGGGACCTTTCAGTCCGCAGGCCGACGCTCTATCCATGAGCCAAACCGGCTACAGCTCTTACCCACCTTTTTAAAAAAACAACAAAAAAAACCCCACACCAAATAGTGGCGCTAATAGTAATGACATGTTTAATAAAATGGCTGAGATGGAAAGCACAAGGAAAGTAGTATAAACATTGCTGTTGCCCTATAATAATTTTGTGGTGCGATTTTTTCCCCCAAAACTTTTTGATGAAATAAATATAATTTTACAAAGCTTTGTCCTTTTTTTAAAAATCATCATAAAAAGACTTAAGAGGGCCAGACACTGCTACTTAAATATAACATTTAAGTAGCTGATTTTTAAGTTACTGCTTTTTAAACATTAAGTTATAGTTTTTAACAATTGGGAGCCTAGGAGGCTTTTATGAAACTGCGTTTAACAATCTGCGATGTTTCATACCATTGTGTAAATGTTACACCATTAAACTTTGGAAAGTTTTCCTATCTGCAGCTGCCCGATTTCATGGGAGCGTGGTGACTATGAACATTAGCTCAGGCGCCTGATGTAGAGTGCTTGTTTTACAGTGTGAGGAGCTGTTTTAAAAATAGTCTTCGAATTAAAAGCCGGCTTAGGAATGTGAGAGTTTTCATCCACAGTAGCTCACAGAAGTCCCGAAGGCACACATAGCTGAGGGCCTCCTGTGACTCAAGTCGACTCTGTTGGATTATGAATTGCGGTCCGTTAGTTCAGTTGCATATTTTCTCCTAGAAGAGTTGGTAGGTCCTTTCGTTGAGCAGACAAGTGCACGAACCGCTGCCAGTACTCTGTCCTCCTGCCTGATATTCTTGTTCTTTTGACAGGATTTTAGCCACTTTTTAAGTTTTAAAAGGCAGGAGATACATGGCTAGAAAAATAGCATCTCAGAAGTTTATCTCAAAAGACAAGGCTGTTCCACTTGGAGGTGTTTGTAACATTTAAACACAGGAACAAGCCGGATGACTGTGCGTTGGTTCTGGTTGAATAGATGGGGGTAGATCCGTCTGCAGAAGCAAGCGCCTCGCAGCTGTAAAAAGGAAGGGGCGTGAGCCTAGAAAGGGCTGTGGAGCGAGCTCTCCATACAGTGTCAGCGAAGTCATCGCAGTGGAGGGAGGTGCAGCTAAATAAGCGCCCGCTCGGCCTGGCGGTCAGCCCTCCGGCTCTGCCGGGTCTTCGCCGTGCGGCTCTCCTTGCCTTTTGGTGTTTTTCTTTGTTTTTCCCCTTCTTTTGGATGCACCAGCAACACTGCAGCTAGAGCATTATCTAATAACTCCAAAACACTCCCCGCAGTCTTTGAAATTTCTCCGCCTTTCCAAAGAAGTGTAAGATAAGACCTTGTAGAGAAGCAAACCATTAAACATGATGTTAGCTTTTTGTTTAAGAAAGGAGGTGTTTTAGAGTTCTCTTCTCTCTGCTTTTCAATGACAATGAAGTCTGAGAAAATTAATTTTAATTTTCATTTGCTATTGTTATGGCCTAAACATAAACTGAAATTCAAATAATGATTTCTCTTCCTTATCTGTTTAATTACAAGTTTGATACAGATATTGCTATCATGTCTTCTCTTTTTATGTCTCTTATACAAATTACTTTCCATGTGTAATAAATTGAAAATGCAAATTATGACTCTAATTACTTTTTCATTTCTTCATTTTTTCCTTTTTGGAAAAGTATTGTGGTGCTGAGGAATAGGAGTAATGTTCCTTGTAAAAGATGTTATGTTGGAAAACAAGCTTGCTTTGCACTCGATAGACTACTTATTCCACGATGCAAACAGCTACCATTAACTGTGTTAGGGCTATAACGGCATAGTGATTGATGCTCTAGGCATATATACCAGTGGGGTCAGGGCTTTTCCTTAAAATACCTAAGCAGTGACAACAGAAGGGACAGGTGAAACGCGTGTAGCAAGTTCTGATGATTGTCCTATCTGGATGATCCGTGGGAGTTTATTGTATTACTCTTTTTTGCAATTACCCCAGTAAAAATGGATGCCATGACATCATTATTGTTACATAGTGATGTCATAGGAAAACGTGCTTACGTAGTGATGTCAATAGAAAAACGTGGTTACATAGTGATGTCATAGAAAAATAACTAAGTATTTACCACATTCTGGCCGTTGATCCATACAGTTCGCTGTTCTGTAGACCAAGAGGCGTTTTCACAGCATGTGCTGAGAAACGGAGGAAAACCCTATGTCAAGAGCAGGCCAGTCCTGCAGTTACTAGGAAGCATTTTGAATGTGATTCTTTTGCAGCAGAGGGATAAATTCGTTTTTGTTTTTTTTTTTAATATATTTATTGATTTGTTTACAGAGGGGAGGAGAGAGGGAGAGAGAGTTAGAAACATCGATGAGAGAGACACATTGATCAGCTGCCTCCTGCACACTCCCTACTGGGGATGTGCCCGCAACCCAGGTACATGCCCTTGACCGGAATCGAACCTGGGACCTTTCAGTCCGCAGATCGATGCTCTATCCACTGAGCCAAACCGGTTAGGGCAAATTCGTTTGTTTTACTAAGAATGTTTGGCTCTACGTCTCCTAAGTTTTAGAAGCCATGCCGGGAGCCGGTCCATCCTTGCTGTTTCAAGGGACCTGGCGTATATAGCATACTGTTCTTAATATGTTTGCTCCCCTTAGCGCTGTGTGTTTTAACCAAGGTCACCTCTCTGAGAAAGGTTGTTTCCCCAGGTAGGAATTTTTCCCTGAAGTCAGGGAGGGGATGCCTCTCCTAGAAAGGTTGTTTCCCCAGGTAGGAATTTTTCCCTGAAGTCAGGGAGGGGATGAAACTCCTTAACTAAGTGCCAGGCGGGTAGTTAATCACTACAAACAATCATGCTTAAGCTACATAATCTTTACTCCCTGGAATGGAGATAAGAAACACCCTAACCTTTGTAATAGAAATTGACAGGATTAAAATCAACTGGTATAAATACGGATGTAACAAGACAATAAACAGCAGAGCCTCTCTGGAGATCAAGACCAGAACTTGGCTGGAGATCCTGGCTAGGCTGCTGATCAACTGAACGCTGTCTCCGTGTCATTCCTTCTTCGCCGAATCCGTCCACACCTTTGGGGAACCCCTGGACCCGCTGGGGCTGGACCCCGGCATCTGGCGCCCGAACAGGGTTCCCTTAGGTAAGTCCCCCTGTACTTGGGACGGATAGGACTGCACCGTAGGGTGCTTCAGACCCCCCCTATAGAGGATAAGTAGGGTAAGCGGGTAGTTAGTACAAAACTTAGATTGACAGGATGGGTCATACTGAGTCTAAAGAAAAAAGACTTTGTATTAATCTTTTAACGCATATGCTTACTAGCAGAATTGGAGTTAAGGTTACTCCCAGTGAGACAGAAAGTTTTATAGAAGAAGTATGTCAATGGCTTCCAGAGGATGGAACTGTTAATTTAAAAACTTGGGTTGAAGTAGGAAAGCAATTAAAGAAACACCATGAATCTGACGAGGTCCTGCCATGTTTCTTTTCCCTCTGGGAATCAATCTGTGACACCTTGGCACCAGAGGCAAAAACGGTTGAACTTTCTCAAAATTTAAATAGTCCCTCGGCTCCACGCAGAGAGGATACATCATCATTGTCTTCAGCTCAATCTAAAAGCAATTTAGCTATGCCTACTGATCGGGAGGAGAATAAATATCATAAACATGACCATTGGTCCTTTCCAGTCAGTAGAGAGGAGAGTGGCCCTCCCATTCAAAACAGGCTCCCCAAATTAGAAAGGAAGCCTAAACCAGGTCCTGTGGCTCCTAGGAGCTCCATGTCTAAATTTCAAAGGGCGATAAGAGAAGCTGAAGCTAATGGAGATCTTGAATTCTCACTCTGCTTCCCAGTTACATATGAGAATGAGTCTGGTGGGAATAGAAACCCCACCTTGGAGCCTATACCTTACAAAGTACTTAAAGAATTAAAATTGGCCTGCTCTGAATATGGACCTCTAGCTCCTTACACACAAACCTTGGTAGAAACCCTAGCCAGTAAATGGATGACTCCTTATGATTGGTCACAGGTTTGTAAATCCTGTCTCTCAGGAGGCGATTACTTATTATGGAAAACTGAATATGATGATCTTGCTAAGAAAGCTGTAGCCACTAGCGGAAAAACCAGAAAAGGAATAACCCTAGACATGATATTAGGAGAAGGTGATTTTAACACGGCTGAGGAGCAAATGAATATGCCCACAGAGGCACTTACCAAAGTAACCAGTTGTGCAGTAAGTGCCTGGAAATCCCTACCGTGTACAGCAGGAAAAACAACCACCCTTACAGAGGTTAAACAGAAGGTCGAGGAACCATATCAGGATTTCCTTTCTCGCCTCATGCAGGCAGTCAAGAGAGTAATCAATAACAAAGAGGCAGCCGATATCCTAATCAAACAACTGGCTTTTGAAAATGCTAATAATACCTGTCAGGCTTTATTAAGGCCGATTCGCAGAACAGGAACTATAAATGATTTTATAAAACAGTGTGCTGATGTAAGTCCAGCATTTATACAGGGTGTAGCTATAGCTGCAGCTCTCAAAGGGGAGACATACCCTCAATATGTACAGGCTATAGGACAAGCCAGCAATAATATAGGTAATAAAAGAAATATGAACTGCTACTCTTGTGGCTTATCTGGGCACTTTAGCAGAGAATGCCCAAATAAAAATAATAATAATACTCAGGCCAGATGGCAAGCTCCTCGACAGCCTGGAAATACATTAGGGAATAATATTAATCCTCCAAAAACCATTTGTCCCCGATGTCAGAAAGGATTCCATTGGGCAAAGGAATGTAGATCAAAATACCATAAAAATGGTCGGCCTTTAAACTCTACAAATAGCTCCCAAGGAGGTTATATCCCATCACCTCAATTGGGAAACTTGAGAAGGGGCCAGCCCCAGGCCCCTGCAATAATAGGGGCATCAACCTTCAACCCCTTTGCAAATTTCGATCAGTCAGTGACCTCTTCAGGGCAACCCCAGGCAGTGCAGGATTGGACCTCCACTCAACCACCCATGCAATACTAACCCCAGACTCGCCAGTAGCAGCCATTCCTACAGGAGTGTCTGGGCCGCTGCCTGAGGGAACTGTAGGTTTAATATTAGGGCGGAGCTCCACCTCCTTACAGGGGATCTTAGTCATCCCAGGAGTTGTTGATGCAGACTACACAGGAGAAATACAGATTTTACTTTCTCCACCCACCACAACTATACAGATTCAGCCCAACCAGAGAATTGCCCAATTAATCCTGTTACCAATACATAAAATAGGGACAGCTGTTACCCAGGAAGCTAGAGGGGCCGGAGGCTTTGGATCTAGCGATGCAGCATTTTGGATACAAGAAATCCATGCTACTAGACCTACAAAAATTTTACAAATTCAGGGAAAACCAATTGAAGGTCTATTGGATACAGGAGCAGATGTTTCCTGCATAGCAGAGAAGGATTGGCCCTCTTCATGGCCCACGCACACCACCTCCACTTCCCTAGTAGGACTAGGCAAGGCATCTAATGTAAAAAAGAGTTCTCAGATTCTAACTTGGGCTGATGAAGATCAACATTCAGGAACATTCTGTCCCTATGTAATTACGACTATCCCCTTTACATTATGGGGAAGAGATATCTTGTCTCAAATGGGAGTTGTATTATATAGCCCCAGTGATAGAGTAACATCACAGATGCTAGACACGAGATTTAATCCAGGAAAGGGATTAGGAAAGGAAAGTAATACCTCACACTCCTCGACAGGATCTGTAATTGGGGCCATTGCCCTTAGGACTGCTGATCCCATAGTCTGGAAATCGTCACAACCAGTATGGGTTGAGCAATGGCCCTTAACATCTGAGAAAATATCAGCAGCCCGACAATTAATTGATCAGCAATTAGCAGAGGGACATATAGAGCCATCAAATAGTCCCTGGAACACACCCATATTTGTAATAAGAAAGAAATCAGGCAAGTGGAGACTTTTGCAAGATCTAAGAGCCATAAATGCCACCATGGAAGATATGGGTTCCTTACAACCTGGATTGCCCTCCCCTGTGGCAATTCCACAGGAGTATTGTGTTGTTGTTATTGACTTACAGGATTGTTTTTTCACTATACCTCTTCACCCAGCTGATTGTCAAAGATTCGCATTCAGCATACCATCAGAAAACTTTAAACAGCCTTATCAGAGATACCAATGGAAGGTTCTCCCACAAGGGATGAAAAATAGTCCTACATTATGTCAAAAGTTTGTAGATCAGGCATTGCAAGTTATTAGAAAGAAATTTTCAGATCTATATCTTATTCATTATATGGATGATATTTTACTAGCTCATAAAGATAGGGCTACTTTACAGGAAATTCTTACTCAGACCATCCTTGCTTTAGAAGAACATGGTCTAAAAATAGCCCCAGAAAAGATTCAGACTGAACCTTCTTTTTCATACTTAGGCAGAATATTACATACCTCTACTATCACCCATCAGCCTCTACAATTAAGAAAAGATCATTTAAACACATTGAATGATTATCAGAAACTATTAGGTGATATCAACTGGGTCAGGCCATATCTAAAAATAACCACTCTTGACTTGACACCTCTATTTGACATTTTAAAGGGAGATTCTAACCCTAAGTCTCCCCGACAATTAACTGTAGAAGGAGAAAAGGCTATAGCAAAAATAGAACAGGCCATCAATAAACAGCAACTACAGTATCTAGATTATTCCAAATCTTGGGCCTTAATTATTCTAGCCACTAAATATACTCCTACAGGATGCTTGTGGCAGGAAGGACCATTAGAATGGATACATTTACCTGTCACTCCTAGGAAGATTGTACCACCCTATCCCTCCCTAGTGGCCACTCTCATTATCAAAGGTAGACGACGCAGTATCGAACTCTTTGTGCCCTTCCTTCTTCGCCGAATCCGTCCACACCTTTGGGGAACCCCTGGACCCGCTGGGGCTGGACCCCGGCAAAGCCATGCACTCTTGCAGGCGTTGGAATGATTGGGACATCGGATCTGTCCCCTTCCTTTACTCTGTGCACTGCACTCGGAGGCTGCGCTGCCGTTTGGAGAAGCCAGGCCCCTGTTACTGACCGTGGGGATAGCATCATCCTGTGAATGATGCAGGGGTTATTTTTTTAGGGCTTTTGGTGTCTTCCCAAGGTCATTGTTACTACGATTCATGATACCCAGGTCTCCCACAGCTTCAGTTGTGAAAGATCTTTGCCCTCAGTTAGCGACACTTCAGTTTCCACTGCAGTGAAGCAGGTAGGACATTAGAACGTCTGATAAAAGACCGTCTGCGCAACAGAAATGCTGAGCATGACATAACGCTCACAAGGGCTTCATCGCGGCATCACTGTGCTTTGAGAGCTACTTCGAGAAAAGCATTGATAGCCCGGAGGTCACGGTTCGATTCCCGGTCAGGGCATGTGCCCGGGTTGCAGGCTCGCTCCCCAGGGTCCTACCAGTGATACTCTCTCATCATTGCTGTTTCTATCCCTCCCTCCCTCTCCCTTCCTCTCTGAAATAAAAAAAAAAATTAAAGAAAAGCATTTATAGAAAAACGCTCATAGTTGTCAGTGTTTAGAATAACATGCTTAAGATGTAGAATTGGGGAGGAAAACTGTTTGAGAGAAGTTAGTGTTTTCAGTGTTAATTAGGAAAGACACCTGGCTGGGTGTATTTTTTTTAACTTCTGGTGGTTCCTTTGCATAGTCCCTTTCCAGACTGACGAACGTCATGACCACAGATGCAAAGAGATGAACGTGTGTTAAGCATCCTCTTGAGCGGACCCGCCTGGGCCTCCTCCCGGTCCGAGGCCGAGCCTCTCTGTGTGAGAGGAGAGCGCGCGTCCCCAGGGCCTCTCCTTGTCGAGTGGACCATCTGGGGTGGGAGCGGGGAGCTGTTTCCACGCCAGATGGGTCCCCGCAGAGCAACAAACGTGAGAGAGACAGTCTGTCTCCACCGTGGGGTTGGCTTGTTCTGTCTTGAGCTATTTTTAAGGAGGAGGGGGAGGCTGGTGAACTATGGCCAGCGTCCAGGAGGCCCCTCCCTGAACCCTGGGGTGCAGCCTGCTAGCTCCTGGCCTGAGCTGCTTAACCTGGGTGAGTCTTGATCTCCTTATCGGGGAGGGGGATGTAGTTACACCAGGGGAAGTGTTTTAAGGATCGGAGGAATAGAAAGCGGCTGTTCAGTGTCCGAGATGCTGAGGCGGAGTATTTACTAAACAGGAACAGCTAGTTATGTGGGTGCGGAGCGCTTGGAGGGGGTAAATTAAGAAGGCCCAGTTTTGCTACAGCTTACAACTCTATTGTCTTCCATCGGCAAGAAGGACATGTTTTCATGTTACCCTCTATGTTATTTAATATGTGCGGCTTCTCACTGCGCTCTTTACGGTGACACAGTGACCATGTCACCATGACTCAGATCCCAGCTGGCTATGGCCAACATCCTGCTGGGGCGTCAACCCCGCTCCTCCTCCCTGCGCCTGCGCCTGCACCTGTGGGCTGGGCCGGGCTCCGCCGCCCCGGGCTGCGCTTGGAGACGAGCTGCGGGTTGAGCTTAGGTGTGGACCGTGTCTCCCCACCCCTTTCCCTTCAGTGGGACCCATTCCCCGCGTGGCGAGGGCATCCTCCAACACGGCGGGCCAGTGCTCCCGAGGCAAGCACGTTGCAAGCATTTGTTTGGGTCACGTGTACCGGTGGCCAGAGGGCCAAAGCAAGAGGCGTTTCCAAATCCAACATCGAGGGCCTGGGGACATATATCCTTCCCAGAGGCGGAGGGAGAAGGTAGTGAAGTCAGGCTGTGTAATGACTCAAACTCTTAAAAGGATTCTCGTCGTAATGACGATTAATTGCATCCAGGTTATGTGATAGTGAGGGTTTCTCCCAGCAGTAACCCCTCCGCAGGATGTGGCCAAGAAGGTGCTTTGTTCTGGTTGCTTATTTTTGTTTGTTTGTTTATTTTTAATATATTTTTATTGAATTCAGAGAGGAAGGGGGGGAGAGAGAGAGAGAGTGAGAGAGAGAGAGAGGGAAACATCAATGATGAGAGAGAATCATGGATCGGCTGCCTCCTGCACGCCCCACACTGGGGATCGAGCCCGCACCCTGGGCATGTGCCCTTGACCGGAATCGAACCCTGACCTCCTGGTTCCTAGGTCCATGCTCCAACACTGAGCCGTGCCGGCCGGGCTGCTTGCCTGTTTTTTGACATTGAACATGGCTGTGGCCTCCTCATGGGCGCTGTGTGGTGGTGAGTTAGTCCAGAGGCTCACGCGGACCCTCAGGCCAGTGCAGGGCTGTCCCCCGCCTGGAACAGGTGCGTATACACACGTGAAAGCCCGGCGGGCTTCTCGGTAGCTTTGGGAACCCAGTCCAGGGAGGGTGTTTTCTGCTGGTTTTGTCAACCCGCCCTATTCGGCCTCACTCCGCCCTCAGCGCCACCAGGGAGCGCACCTGCCTGGTCACCTGGTGTCTGCCTGGAGTTTGTCTCGCAGGACAGTTCCGAGCGCGTGGCTGTGGCAGGTGCCGGGACGGGGCGGGGCCGCTGTGGTTCGGGGCGGGGCCGCTGTGGTTCGGGGCGGGGCCGCTGTGGTTCGGGGCGGGGCCGCTGTGGTTCGGGGCGGGGCCGCTGTGGTCCGGGGCGGGGCCGCTGTGGTTCGGGGCGGGGCCTCGTGCTCAGCGCAGGGCTGGCTGGGGCCTCAGTCGCGCTGCTGGTTGGAGGTGCCACTCAGTGCTTATTTTTTTCAACTTTTCCTCCTCCCTCCGCGGGATCCCAGGCAGATCGGCCAGCAGCCTCGGGTGGAAAGCTCTCCCTATGGGATGGGCACCACCAGAATGTAAAATAGTTCTGTGTGTTCCCCCGAATGCACAATGAGTGGCAGTATCTGATGGGCTCAGGGAATGAAATAGGCTAAAATGGAAGTGGTGGCCAGCCGGCGTGGCTCAGTGGTTGAGCATTGACCTATAAACCAGGAGGTCAGGGTTCGATTCCTGGTCAGGGCACAGGCCTGGGTTGCAGGTTCCATCCCCAGTGTGGGGCGTGCAGGAGGCAGCCGATCAATGATTCTCATCATGGATGCTTCTCTCTCTCTCTCTCTCTTCCTTTCCCTTTCTCTCTGAAATCAATGAAAATATTTATTTAAAAAAAGGAGTTTGTGGCTCCTGGAGATTTATGCTGGAGACCAGCAAGTAGACAGACCTTTGTCCTCCTGCTTGCATGCGGATACTGTGGTCTTTTCCTTCCCTCCTTCCTCCTTCCCTCCCTCCTCCCTCCCTTTTCCATACAGAAGTGGGCAGGGAGGGCTGTGCCAGCTGCCATGATGAAAATCTAACCCCGGTGTTGGGGGCAGGCTGCTGCTCCATGCTTGGCCGTGTCTGCTTTAACATGGTCTGAGAGCTTGTCGTCTTCGCTGCGGAGGCTGCCGCCTCTGAAGCCGAGAGGCTGCCCATCACCTGGGCCTCAGCGCCCTTTGCTGACATTCAGATTCGCTTCATGGTGGTCTTGCTTCCGATCCAGTTACTGGCAACGCCTCCGTCAGCCTGGGACAGCCGCGGGCAGCGCCGTGGTCTTGGAGAAATGCCCAGAGCTCCGCGTGGCTGTCTAGGCACCCACTCCGCCTGCTCTGGGCGTTTGGTCCACGTCGCACAGCACGTGCAGTTACTCATCGTAACGACCAGCGCCATCATTCATCCCTGTGCGAGCTGCGCGGCTGCGGGGCTGTTGCCATGTGTTCCGTTAACATCATCCAATCTCTGCCCGTATCCCAAGGGACCAGCAGACAGGCGATGCAGACATGTGATGGGGAATTTTACTTCCGCTCTGCTCCCCTTTCATCTTTGTTTTTTAGCATCAAACACTAAATAAAGGTAAAATATATCACCATTCAAACTTACCAAGACTTTAGTCTTTCTATGGAAAAGATCTGTGCGTGTCAGTCTTCTTCGACGAGAACATGAATAATTGGATGAGAAGTTGTTTTTGTTCCTGACACTTACTGAACGAAAATCTAGCCTGGCTTCTGAGGCCAGTGTCTCCTCTATTTTAAAAGGGTATCCAGGGAAGGCATGGGGGATGGGGGAGGGGGAAGAGATCAGCCACAGAACTTGTCTGCATGTATGCATCACCCATGGACACAGACCATAGGGTGGTGAAGGCCTGGGGCAGAGGGTGGGGGTGGCTGGAAGGGGCCAGTGGGGAAAAGGGGGAAATACGTAATACTTTCAACAAAGATTTTTTTAAAATTAAATAAGAGGGTAGCCATATATGCGCAGTCTGTGGGCGGAGTGCCTGGTAGGCCGAGCTGACCCCTGGTCTGAAGACGTCTGGCGCTGAAGAATGGAGAGTCCGGTTTGATGCGTCTTCGTGCTCAGCCATGGCTGCGGGCCCACGGCGTTCTCTGATGGATGTCTAGCCTTGATGAGCATCTCGGTGCCTCCTGGCCCCCAGCCAGCTCCCAGGCATGTAAGTCCCTCAGTGCTTCTGTGTCACTGGGCTGCTCCTCCAGCTGGGAACCCGCCCCTGTGAGAGCCCTGGCATTTGTGTGGGAGCTGCCTGGAGGGAGCATGCCGATCACGGCCCGCGGGAGATGGGAAGGGAAAAGGAGTCCCTCTGGGAACCACCGCCAGAGCCATCCCCTGGTTCCTCGCACATCAGTGACGCATAGTTCTTGACACTCGTAGTTAGATGTTGCAAAGGTAGCACTGTGCACCTGCCCTGGGCTGCCTGAAGAGAGGTGCTTAATCAGCCCTGTCTCCCTGCGCTCTCATTCACGGCTCCACTGAACAGAAGAAATGGTACACGCACCGGTGGGAGTTTTGCTGTCGGTGAGGTTCATTGGGAAGCCCAAACAAGTTCTTAAAAAACGTTATGCACATGAGAATGGGTAGCACATCTGCAAGTTTTATTGACCTAGCCACTCATTTTCTTTAGCTTTTCTTTTCTTTTTTCTTTCTTTCTTTTTTTTTTTTTTTGTACTGATTAGGTTGAAGGTGGATAGCTAAATCCCATCAATTTCATCTGGTCTGTGACAACACTCCCTAGAAGCCCTGTTGTCCGAGACGCACCCTGTAGGCTGCAGAGCACTTCCTCATGCCGGGTCTTATTTTACAACTTAATCTGATTGGCAATGTGAGGTCTCCCCTAAATTATGAGTTATGTTTACATACCTTCCCCTCCGACCCACTTTATGTCAAACATTATTATTTTGGTTTCTGATCACATCTTTGCACACATTCTTCACGTTTTGCTATGGCATAGCTATCGGCATGTTTTAAAGAAATCGTTACCTGTTTTAATCAGCTATTAAACAGATTCTCAAAGTGAGTTTTTATCTTTCCCAGGTTTCTTCTAAAAGTTCCATTCCCTGTTGAGGGAGTTCCGTGCAGATTTATTAAAGTTTCCTAACTTTCCTCATAATGCAGGAGATGGCCTCCGATTGCTGGATAGCATCAACCCGTTGTTGCCTAGTAGTGCTCTGTGTTGAAGTTAGACCAGCCGTGGGCAAACTGCGGCCCGCGGGCCGGATCCGGCCCGTTTGAAATGAATAAAACTAAAAAAAAAAAGACCGTACCCTTTTATGTCATGATGTTCACTTTGAATTTATATCAGTTCACACAAACACTCCATCCATGCTTTTGTTCCGGCCTCCGGTCCAGTTTAAGAACCCATTGTGGCCCTCGAGTCAAAAAGTTTGCCCACCCCTGACTTAGACTGTAAGGCATATCTGAGTCGCTCCAATTGTTGAATGGGCAGTAGCCACCTCACGACAAACACTTGGCTGGACACTTTGGGACAGTGTGTCGGCTTTATCCCATTCTTTTTTTAAAAAAATGTATTTTATTGATTTTTTACAGAAAGGAAGGGAGAGGGATAGAGAGTTAGAAACATCGATCAGCTGCCTCCTGCACACCCCTTACTGGCATGTGCCCACAACCAAGGTACATGCCCTTGACCGGAATCGAACCTGGGGCCCTGGTCCCAGGGCGATGCTCTATCCACTGAGCCAAACCGGTCAGGGCTATCCCATTCTTAATGACCTTAAGTAGGGTGTCTGAGTAGCTGTGATGGGATGCTCTCTTAATTAGTGGAAGTCATTATGGACGGATATCGCATTCTGTATTGTTGTGGGTCTGGTGAGACACTGGATGTCTGCAGACTGCAAAACATACGCCGAACAGTGCTTTTCATTCTTGAAATTCAGATTTAAATTCCTTCCACTGTCTCTGTTGCCTTCTTTCCTCAAGCCAGCATTGACTAGGGCTTGTTATGTGCCAGGCCTGAGCTGGGCACCAGAGCCCTGAAAGGAAAAAGGCCTCGCTATACCCTTCCGTTTGGGGAAGTATGGGCACAGCATGTTACATACATGGAATATGGACAAGCCTGTTACATACGTGCATGGATGCTGGAAGTGATGGAGTTCTTAAGGGTTGTCCTTGGAGCACACTTGGGCGGGGGCGGGCTCTACCTGCCAGGTTTTTCCTGAGGGAAGTGGCCTGGAAAGATGCGTGGTCACTTGCCAGGGGGCGGGATTAAGGGCGTTCCACTCAGAGGCACCACAGGCAGAGGCAGTCGGAAGCGTCGGCTGTGCTGAGTCTGGACTGGGTGTGAGTGGAGTGGAGTCGCTAACAGGTGTGATGAGAGGACTGACTGTAGGCCACGGCCCATGGTCAAGGGCTTGTGTAGCAGCCGGAGAGTGCATCTGTATTCTCTAATCAGTGGAGACTAGTCATAGGTTTAAACTGGAGCAGCTTAAAGTTTTATTTATTTTTATTTTTTAGAAAATGAGAACCCAGATCCTCTACTCTCTTCACCACAGCAGGCTTCCTCCTCAGTTTTTTTTAAATAAATATACTTTTGGTCTTTGTTTTTTTAATTGATTTCAGAGAGAGAAAGGGAGAGGGAGAGAAGGATAGAAACATCAATGATGAGAATCATTGATCGGCTGCCTCCTGCACGCCCCCTACTGGGAATCAAGCCTGCAACCGGGCATGTGCCCTGACCTGGAATGGATCCATGAAGTTCTGGCTCAAAGGTTGACGCTCCACCACCGAGCCACACGTGCTGGGCAGCTTTGAGTTTTAGAAGGACGTACTTGTTTCTGTCCGGAGGGTGAATTGGGTAGCATAACGAAGGCACTAGGAAGCTTGAGTCCTGGAAAGAGGTGCAGAGGATCGGGTGCTGGGAGAGACAGGAGGACGGGTCCCAGAGAAGTGAAGGAGGTAAAGTCTGCCCGGCGAGGGAACCAGCGGGTGGGGAAGGGAGTCTCAGATTGTCTCGCTGGAGGCTGGGTGCCTGGTGGATGGTGGCGCCATTCCTCAAGGTCTAGGGATATGGGACAGTCCAGGTTGGGAGGAATGAGCAGTGCGGGTGTGGACCTTCCTCTGGGACGGGTTGCATTTGAGGTTTTTCTGCATGGAAAGACCCACAGGCACTTAAATCTGTGACTCTGCATCCGAGGCAAGGATTTTGGATGAGAGATGCAGATTTAAGTTATGAAATAAAGACGGGCCTCCTTTATTGAAAACATTCAGTGTGCTAGAGCCTGTGCCAGGTGATTCTATATGTATAGTCTTTTAAAATCTTTAATATGACTCTAGTAACAAGGTATTTTCATCTTCACTTTATTAAAGAGTACCCGAGGCTTAGAGAGGTAAGGACATTGTAGAAGCTTCCACATCTCATAATCGGCAGGCCTAGCATTGGAAGCCAGACGCATCACTGCAGTCATGTTCGCGGTCTCTTCCATGATCCCGTTCAGGGGTGATTTAGGAAGAACGGGAAACAGATACGGAGGTGGGAACAGGCCACATGTGTGTACTGAACCCGGGGTGCCATAAAGTGAAGAGTGGGACGTTGGTAGATTTGGTTTTTATCTTATTGGCAGTAGGAAATGTTGAACGTTTTAACAGGATGATGAGAGAAAAAGGAAATGACTTCAAATGGAGCCCACAGAGTGGACTAGTGGGAGGAGATGCGATTGAATGTTCTTGTGGATGCGAGTAACAGAATGAATGTAAGCAAAGGGGGTGCTCTATTAGAAGAATATCACAAAACTGTCTGAGAAGCCAGGTGAGAGGCCACCAGCCAAGGAGTGGAGCTGCTGTGGAACTTCCCTTCCAGGGCACAGATGACCATCAACACCCTGTCAGCAGGTCCCTGTCGTTTCCTGTCTCCGTTCAGAAGTCCAAGAGGCCGAGAAAGAAATGAGTGGTCCAGCCATGGATGGGGTGGCGGGGGGAGTGAGGGTAGGGTAGTCCTGTCCTCCCAGATCATTCCCTGGTAAACACGGCTTCTCCCTCTCCTTCTGGCCTCTTGTGCAAGGGTGTAGGATAGTCATCTCTTTTATCTTTATTTGCTCACTTGCCGTGCAGTGATATTTTAATGATCATTAGGAGAATAGTACTGGTGGGATATTTATCTCAGGAAGAATAGCCACAAAGTGTGAAGTGAAATGCGATGTAATGAAAACTCGGTGGTATCAACCACTGAAGAACTTAAGTGCCCTTAGAAGTCAGGAGTCTGCGTCAGCCCCTGCAGGTCCAGCCTGCTCTCAGGGCTCCACACGTCGCACCCCGGGGGGGAGGAGCGGGTGCCTGGGCCCTTTGCCGGGACGGGGTTCCTGCGAGAAGCGACTCGTGGTGGTGACTGTGTGTTCTGATCCGTCGTCTGTTTGGGAAATGACAAGCATTTCCTCATTTCACAGGCTTCAAACAGAAGGGTAAACTGCTTTTAAACCTGAATTTTCTGCAATAACTTGGTTAATCAATGCAAGTGTTTTCTTAATTTTCCTGACGTGGTTTCTGTGTGTGTGTGTGTGTGTGTGTGTGTGTGTGTGTGTGTGTGTGTGTATTTTTGTTTGTTTATTACTGTGTTCCTCAGGCTCATCAGTGCCTGGCACATGGCAGGTGCTTGGTAAGTAATTGCTGAATGAATGAATGATGTTATTAGACATGTTACCGGGAGGTGATTGTCTCCTTGTTTTCAACATGGAATAGAATTTACCAGAGTTTACGTGTGTTCAGTGCTCAGGGAGTGTGATGTCAGACCATCAGTGATACCAGAGCTATAACACCATCCTGTAAAGAGTGGATTTAAGGATCAAACAGATCATCTTAGGCGTCACCTGAGGCAGGTTACTCAAGGAATTACCAAAGAACCTCTCACTTAGAACATGCTTAAGGCAAGATAATAGAGCATGATTTCAGTCATTCTAGGATATATTACTGGGTCCTAGAAAAGCAGAGGAGTGCTCTGGCCAGTGCGGCTCATTTGGTTGAAATGTCATCTCATGCACCAAAGGGTTGTGGGTTTGATTCCCAGTCAGGCTACATACCCAGGTTATTATACCCAGGTTGCGGGTTTGATCCCTAGTTGGGTCACATGTGGGATGCAACCAGTATTCGTCTCTCTTTCTTTCCCTCCCTTCCTCTCACTCTCAAATCAATGGAAAGCATATCTTAGGGTGAGGATTTAAAACACATACATACATACATACATCAATGCAGAAAAACTTATCTATGAGTAAAGAGAAATCAATTGTTCTAATGTTCAAAATTTTAAGTCTCCTTCACACATACAGAAAAAAATATTAATAATGAAATCTGTGAGTAAAATGTGAAAGCACATATATTGTTAATAAAAAGTGCTTTCTTAGCAGTGCTTTCTTAGTTTTTCAGACCTACCAGCCCTTCTGGTACATTGCTGTTTCTCAGTTCTCACTGCAAAGGGCATAGCACAACTTAAGGGAAACTGCAGAAAGCGAAAATAAATTATGGGTGTTAATTAATTTCTTGAATCAATAAACTATATTAAAACTTTCAGCTATGAGATGAATAAAGCCTGAGATTTTCCTGTGTATCATGGTGACTATAGTTGATAACTATATTGTATAACTGAAATTTATAAAGATGGTAGAACTTAAATGTTCTCACAAAAATTATATATATATGTATTTGTGTGTGTATATATTTACATATATATGGTGAGAGTGGTGTTAATGAACTAATGGGGGAATCATTTCACAATGTGTTTGTATACCAAATCATCACAGTGTACATTTTAATAGCTTAACATTTTATTTGCCAATTGTACCTCAGTGGAGCTGAAAATTATATGTAGGTAAAATCAAATGTCATGTTATTGAGAAAATTGGAAACATTTTGATGGAATGGTATACTTTTATGTATTTATTTTTAGAAAATAAATTTATTTCATTCATTCTTACCATTATTGGGAACTTTATAAACTGATAATCCTATATAATGAAAACCTAATATGCAAATTGTCCCCTTGACAGAGAGTTTGACCGCTCGCTATGATGTGCACTGACCATCAGGGGGCGGCGTGGAATATGGCGGTCATTGGCGATGTGGTGATGGCAGCGGGCAGCAGTGGAGACACTGCTGGCTCCATTGGGCCCTGATAAGAGCAGGACTGTGCCGGGATGGTGGAGCAGGTGGGCAGGTGGCGCCAGACCAAGGCAGGTGATAGCGGAGCCCGATCGCCCCTCAGATGGTGACCAGAGACAGGGGGTGGGGCTGCCTCCCGACTCCCAGGCACTGAGGGAGCTGGGCAGGGGCCCGATGACTCAGGCCGAGGGGGTCGCCCAGGGCCCAGGTGCTGCCCAGAGCCCAGAGGTCAGCTGGGACCTGCCCTTCCACGCCAGACGTTCCTGCTTCGATCGCCAGCCAGGCCTAGGGACCACACCCGTGCACGAATTTCGTGCACCGAGCCTCTAGTGAATTACAATAAAAGGTGTGAAGTGTCGGCTTGTAGTGACATGCCAGACAGGTAGCAGGTGGCACAGGCACCGGCTCGGTTCAGAGACAGGTACAGAGTGACGGGGAGGCGGGCCCTCGCTTCGTCATGCTTCGTAATTCTCTCCCGAATGAGCCGTCTGTTAGAAATGGGTCAAAGAGGTAGATTGGTCTCCGGCTAATTCTTCCTTAATTTCTGTGAGCCTGCTAGCAGGGTTGCTGGGGAGGCTGCGGCATGTTTCCCTGTTGTCATGGACACTTAGCTACTGAAAACATGCGGACTCCTGCTGACTGTCCATTTTTTCCCATTGCCTGGGGAGTCTGAGGTCCGCTTCAGGCTTTGACTAAAGGAGAAAGCATTCAGTGCAAATCCATTGTTCTTACTTCATAGCAAACTTGATGTGTGATTCCAGTGAGAAATTAACTGCATTCTGATTATTTTTTTTTTTTTTAGAAAAGTGAAAAATACTTATGAATCCCGAGTGTCGAAGGATATCTTATTTTAAGTAGAATGGACAGCTTTTCACTGCGGAAAACCACATTTATACACAGGCCAATTAAAAGAGAGTTTCAGGAGTGGAACACATGACAGAGATTTTATTATTTTATAAATGTATGATCTAGTTACAGTTCCGAAGGGAAAGCTGCTTTCATTCATAAAGATGTTAATTTGTGGCTCATGTATTTACTCTCCACTAGTGCTCACCACCGGCTTCCCTCCCGTAACCAAAATCTTTGGAATCCCACAGCCACGTTCAAACACCGGTGCCACCGCCGTGTGACCTTGACCCCGGCCCTTTATCTCCTGCTCTGAAGTCACATCTACCGTGGAGAGCTGCTCTGAGGGTGCATGAGACGGAGTGTGTTGTGTGTCTGGCATAATCGCGGAGTCAATGGACCAAAGATCTCTTGATCTGGGGACAATGAACCAGAGGCGTGGGGTGGTTGGTCTGCCGCTCGCTGGGCGTGTGTGCAGGGCGGGGCGGGAGCTCCCCGTCTTGGCGTTCCTATTTACTCTGCTCCCACCACGCGGGGCGGTACTGACCACGGCAGTGAGGTTTGCGGACACCCACATCGAAGCCCAGCTGCACTCTGCTCAGCTCCCACTTGATGAGTTTCTCTGCTTTTTGCATCTCATCTGATCGCGTTCAGGCGGTTGCCAGTCTTGCTACTTGCGGATAATTTTGTTCCTGACACTTCGGTTGACGGGAGGCAAAGCTGAGAGTTTTGGTGTTGCAAGTGGATGGTAGGAACGCGGTTTTTATGAGCCCGAGAAAACGAACATGCGCCGCTCATCTCAGAACTTCACCGCTGGGGAGGGAGCTCACTATTGGGCTGCGCGGTGGACCCGGCCCGATCGGAACCATCCTCCGCCCTCTGCCTGTGGGAAGGCGGTTGTCACCCGGAAAGTGCTGTCGCGCTATCGGGCGGCCCGTTGTCACCTGGATCAGACAGACAGTCATGCGGAGATGGTTCCTTTGCTCCGAGCAGGGTCTCGGCCATAAAGCTAAGCAGCCGCGAGGCTCCGCGGGCCCCACACGTGCTGGGACGTTCACTCCAGCGCCCTGTGCGCAGAGCCAGTCACCTTCCCCCGCGCGTCATTGGCGCCTACTGCGACCACGGTTCCCCTTCCTCAGCAGCACCCTGGGCAGGTAGTCCAGGAACCAAAACGGGTTTCAACTTTCATTGGGGTTCGGCGAGTCCCAAAGGGGTGCCCTCCTGTGGCTTGCGGGGCCCCTCCGCAGGGCCAGTGGGAAAGCATCACAGATCCGGCGAAGGAGGCGCTGGCTCATGGCTGGGCGTCTGCGCCTCTCCCTTCTGGAACCATCTATGCTGACGGACCTTCACTCTGCTTGGTTTGTGTTGAGGGTTTCGCTGTGATTCTGTTTCGTAGTCACAGGAGACTACGTTTCTGGGCATTGCCTCTGCCTGTAACGAGCAGACGCGGAGAAGGGTCACACTTACAGATCCGTAGTGAGAACTTGCCGTGAAAGAGCGCGTGGACTGAAGCGGGGCGGTGCAGGCGGGGCGGACAGCAGGGGCTTCTCACAGGCCGTCGACTCCCTGTGAGCGAGGCACCCGTCACGCATGCCCTTCATTTGGTCCCTAACGATGGCAGGGTGCTGCCTGCCGCAGCCGGGGGACCCAGGGCAGGGGGCTTCCTCCCCCCCCACCCCCCTGAGCCATCAGGATCGGTGCATTTACCGGGTGGAAATGAGTGGCTGCTGACTCAGCCGGAGTGAGCTGTGAGGACCCAGTGGTCATGTCTGTGCGGTCACTGGAGTCTCAGCCCGCCCCTCAGTCCCGGGCGGACCGGGGGGAGCCCTTCAGGGATGCAGCCTGGCAAACAGGGCAAGTCAGGCCTCAAACTCCTGACATCCGGGCATCGTGTGTCAGAAATGTGGACTCAGGCAAGAGGCCGGGAGTGTAGGCTACATGCTCACCGGAGACCGTCCTCAGTGGCTGTGGCAAGGGGAGACAAGAGGGACCCCGAATGGCATTACTCCCAGGGCATCCATCTCCAGAGCCCTAAGGAGGGGACCAGAAGCCTGAAGGGGGGCTCACAGAGGCCACGGCCCTCTCTGTTACACCGGAGATAGGGTGTTCGTTGCTCAGTTATCACTGCTGCTTCCCGAGATTTCTAAGCTCACAGGGAATTGCCACATCTGCACAGGAGTTACAGAAGCTGAACGTGTTTTGCATTCAGTAGGCACACACCTGTTATTTCCTTGGCGATCATTTGCACCAGCATTTGAGCTTAAGGATTGTTGTTCTGTGACTTTTACGTGTGAAAGAGGCACGAGCCGGTTAGAATATGGTGCAGAGGAAAAGCAAAACAAGTCACCGAAGGTCCACGAGTAAAGAAACGAATGGATTCAACAAGGAGGAGAATGGGACGAGGGCTGGCACCCGTGTCTGTTTCCCATCTTTTGGGAGAGATGTCTGCGCACGAGACGGGTCTCAGATGTTGTCTGTCAGTGAGACCGCTGAACAGCATCATCTCCGCGGAGATTCTAGGTGGGACATGGCTTTCTCCCCGAAGACTCCACCTCGTTGCTATCGCCTCGGTTAGGCAAGTGATCTGTGTTTCTGTCTCTGTAATGAGACTGGGAGCAACTCCAGGGAAGGGCTGTTTGGTAGTTTATGAGTCTTCTACACCTCGCCCGGGGTCATGCGGTCAGAAGGTGCACAATGCATATGCTTCCGTAATGCTGAATTAGTCAGCAGTTGTCAAAAAGTAGTCTGTCGCCCTGGCCGGTTTGGCTCAGTGGATAGAGTGTCGGCCTGCGGACTGAAGGGTCCCAGGTTCGATTCCGGTCAA
The DNA here is from genome assembly GCF_963259705.1 of Myotis daubentonii. Taxonomy (NCBI): domain Eukaryota; kingdom Metazoa; phylum Chordata; class Mammalia; order Chiroptera; family Vespertilionidae; genus Myotis; species Myotis daubentonii. Next base: position 92,892,957 of record NC_081847.1, read on the forward strand.
GGGCATGCACCTTGGTTGCGGGCACATCACCAGTGGGGGGTGTGCAAGAGGCAGCTGATTGATGTTTATCTCTCATCAATGTTTCTAACTCTCTATCCCTCTCCCTTCCTCTCTGTAAAAATCAAAATATATTAAAATTAAAGTATTCTGTCGCCCAGCTGGGTACAGCTCAGTGGCTGAGCACTGACCCAGGAACCAAGAGGTCACCGGTTCCATACCCAGTCAGGGCATATGCCCAGGTTGTGGCCCCACCCCATAATAAAGAAACAGAATTGCCGGAGGATGAGACCCAGAAATCAGGATTTTACAAAGATTCCCAGGTGATTCTAATGTGCAGCCAAGGTTGAGAACCACTGCTCTATGGCTTTCTCACGTCTGTCCCAGGGCACTAAACTTCTTAGCAGGCAGAATGAACTGGGAGTTAATTGTTGAAGGGGGGGCAGGGGCAGGCGGTTCCAGAACAAGAGGACACCTCTGACAGGCCATAGCTGAACGCAGTTCCACCTCCAGGGGGAAGACCTATGTGAAACCTCCCGCAGCCTCCTGGTTGTTGAACATCTACAGGACTCCAGGGAAAAGCACTCTTTAGGAAGCTGCATCTGCCCATTAGCACAATGGTTCTCAGGCTGGTGGGCACTTAGCATCTCTCCTTTGAGGAGGAGCATTCCTTTGTAAAGCTGCTTTGTATTTTAACAAGTATCCTCAGGCACATTCCTTTGGCGATTTCATCTTGGATTCAGACCCAATTTAGGGTCTGAAAGCAGCCATGCCTCCCCCATCTTCATCAGCTGCTGGGCGCTCCCAGCGCTGCTGGCTCCCAGTGCTGCTGGGCACTCCCAGTGCTGCTGGGCTCCCAGTGCTGCTGGGCACACAGGCACAAGCATGACTGACTTTTCATCCCAGTCTCTTCTTTGGAGGGAGTGGGAGAGCTCCTGGAGTTTTACCTTCACCGATTGCTAAGTAGCCGGCGATGGAGGGGAAGTTTTCGTTGAAAAAACCAAGACAGACCAGGCATCTTGCAGTATGGAAAGGGAGATCTGGGCTCACCAGCAGTGCCCTGTCACCCCCGCGCGTTGGTTCTCGGGTGGGTGTGTGTCCAGCGGGCGGAAGGAGAGCAGCTCAGGGAGGCCTGCGTGGGCCGAGGCGGGGCAGGACCTGAAAGGGGTCAGCGAGTCGGATGTAATGAACTTGTCTGCATAGATGCATAACCCATGGGCAATAACAGTGGGGTGGCCAGGGCCTGTGGGGCGGGGGACAGGAGAGGGCTGGAAGAGGTTAATGGGGGGAAAAGAAGGATCTATGTCATACTTTCAACAATAAAGATTCAAAAAATAAAAGGGAAACCTCATCACAAAACTGTACAAAGATATTCTGGGGGGTTGGGGGGGGGAGGGGATGTCAAGGAAGGAGTGTTTTAAAACCGGATTTCCCCTTTGCCTTCTTAGGGGTGCATTCTGAGATTGCACATTTGTATTTCAAAACAAGGTACCCGTTTGTTTTCTAATCCAGCTGGTGGAACTTTCAGCAAGTTACATGTGGTCCTTTCTCTGTAGGGTAGACATGTTTTCCTACAAACTGGAGGTAAATTAAAATCCTACGTAGCAAGTATTTGTTGTAGCCAACTTCATACTTTTTTTGTCATACTCTCTTTAATCTTGTTCTTAAAGGTCAACTTCAGCTTTTTAATTTCTTGGCCTCATTTCTCTAATCCCCACTGTGCTGATCGTAACGTTACCATAGTTCACAGAATTTGCTGGAGAAATGTAGAGAGACTGTGTGTTTCTTGATGGTGGAAAACTTGCCCAATTCCCTTTTATATTTCCTGTTCCTCTCTCAGTTCCTATCTTGTACTAAGCCATATATGCTTAGGCATAGAACAGAGAAAAAGCCAGCATAGCATGTATCTATGAAAGGGAACTTTTAAAAATGAAAAACATTATTAATGTTCCTTTAAATTTTAGTTCTGGTGCCTATAGTTTAATAAATCTAATTTACTTTATGCACGATTAATGTGTATTTAATTGCCGTAAAGTGTTTAAGAAAGTTTCACATACTTTTTATTTTAGGATCTACCTTGAACTCAGAAGACTTTGCCAAAAGGGAAGTCAAGTTTAAAAGTCCTTGACAATGAGTTATCGTTAATTAAGGGGTCTGTGTTAACATAAAGTAATTCTCCAAGTCTGAAAAATGAAGGTTAACCTCATTAGGTTTGCAAAAATTTGCCAAACATCAAGGGATTTGAAACCGCCTGGAAAAACAATAAGGTATTCAACAAAGTTGCTTGTGTTAAAGTCTGCACAGTAATCCATGAAGTAATTATCAAAAGGTAGTGTGTGCATATAAAACAGGCTGCTCAGAAAAATGACTTTGAACCAGAGAGAAAGAATGCTCTGGTTATTAAAAGCCAAAACTTGGAATAGAATGCTTATATATGGCTATTATGTTAAGACCTGAATAGAGAATTTCTGCTGTATCACAAATCCTGAGTTTAGTTTATTAGAAACTTTAAAATATGTCCTGTAAGAATTAACTTAAACCCGTCATAAATTAAACCCAGGGTAGAGTCAGATGGGTTTTCTGTCATATAACTTCCAAGGGCTTTTGTAGGTTTATCTTTCTCGAGGAGCATTTATCCCACCAACATTGTAAATTCAGAGAAACCATGGGTTGTGTCCTTGGTCATCTCGAATGCCTGTCTTTATTCTCCAAAGTTACACCTGTGTTGTAGTCCTTACTACGTAGTTCCAAAGAACTGTTCTAAAGAGGATTTTTTTTTTTTTTTTTTTACCTATTCTCATTGACATTCATTATTTTCAAAGGGCACAACACACACAATTTGAAACAAAGTACTGGTATCGTTTGGTCTTCAAGGATTTATACTCATGAAAACGTGGTGATGGAAGACTGAACTCTGTTTCATGGAAAGGAGGCGACTGGTCTGTTGTCGGAAGCGTTCTGTGTCAAACAGCATCACCTGGCTTCTGGCTTCTTGTGATGACACCTCAGCAGGAGACGGGCACCGAGGTGACGGTCGCGGTGGATTAATGCCAACGAGGCTGCTCCTCTAACGAAGAGGCCCCTGAATGGCTGCGGTGGTTTCCCTGGCAGCGCATGGCTGCCCTTTCCCAGATAATTCCGTGGAGTGTGATGTTTGGGCTTCACCTTGGCTTTGGGTTGTGTTGCTTTTAAACGCTGGGGAACATCCATTGAGAATAGTTTTATTCCTGTCGCAGTTCCCCTTTGCTTTAGGCCCCAGAGGAGCCGTTGGCTTCCCCTTACAGCCTGCCCAACAGCAAGAAAAAAAGACACAGCAGCCATCCTGAGAGCGGTGTCGGGTCTGCGGTGACGGGCGCCGGGACCTGTTCCGACGGGGGGTCAGACGCCCGTGTGCGTGTTTTTAGTGCCGCCAAGTTGTCAGCAGCCATCGGGTGAGAGCCCCACACTCCCGCCGAGGGGATGGAGACCACGGCCGCTTAGAGCGGTTCCGTGTGGTGGCAGCGTAGCAGGCCTGGGTTTGCTGGCGGTAGTCCACTGTTTATTTTATTTTACTTTTATGATTTTAACAAAAGAAAAATGGCTGCTACCAACAAATCAGCAAATGACAAGTGCTGGAGAGCACGTGGAGGAAAGGGAACCCTAGTGCACTGCCGATGGGCATGCAGACTGGTGCAGCCACTATGGAACGCTGTGCAATTGCCTCAAAAATTAAAAATGGAACTGCCATCTGACCTAGCGACTCCACTTCTAGGAATGTATCCTAAGAAACCAGAAACACCAATCAGAGAGAATGCATGCACCCCTATGCTCATAGCAGCACAATTCACCATAGCTAAGACCTGGAAACAGCCCACGTGCCCATCAGTAGACGAGTGGAAACAAAAGCTGTGGTACATCTACACAATGGAATACTATGCAGCAGTGAAAAAGAGGATCTCTTATCCTTTGAGACAGCGTGGAGGGACCTGGAGAGTGTGATGCTGAGCGAAATAAGCCAGTCAGAGAAAGACAAGTATCACATGATCTCACTCACATGTGGAATCTAATGAACAAAACAAACTGATGAACAAAATAGATCCAGAGACATAGAAGCATGGAACAGATGGTGGAATCTCAGAGGGTAGGGAGGCAGGGGGAGGAGATCCACCAAAGAATTTATATGCATATATGCATAACCCATGGACACAGACAGTGGGGTGAAGGCCTGGGGAGGGGGTGGGAATGGAGTGGAGGAGGTCAATGGAGGAAAAAGGGATATCTATAATACTTTTAACAATAAAGATAATTTTTTAGCCCTGACCGGTTTGGCTCAGTGGATAAGAGCATCGACCTGCGGACTGAAGGGTCCTGAGTTCGATTCCAGTTAAGGGCATGTGCCTTGGTTGCGGGCACATCCCCAGTAAGGGGTGTGTAGGAGGCAGCTGATTGATGTTTCTCTCTCATCGATGTTTCTGACTCTCCATCTCTCTCCCTTTCTCTCTGTAAAAAAAAATCAATAAAATATACTTTATAATAAAAAGATAATTTTTTAAATGATAAAAAATCCCATTATCAATGCCATTTCTTTCTGTTCAAAGAAAAGGATGCTATGTCAGACTAGTTGAGAGTATGGTTCAATAGGGTTTAAAATTATAGTGTTTTATTGAAGATTACTTATAAAATACATGAGATTAGAGTTGGCCTTTGTACAAAGCAGGGTTTTTATTTAGTGTCTTTTAGCTTTATTAATAATTCATCTCATTAGGTGGGGACGTTGCTGCTGTACTGTACTCCGAATGGAAGTGCAGACCCAGTGCCCCTGTTGGTGGGGCTGCAATTTATACAGGACGTGCTCGTTATGTAATGAATCTGATTCCTCTGTGTGATTTGTGGAATCAATCCCGTTTCTTTATAATCACATCTTGCATATTAGATTGTGTATTTTTGAATAATCCCCGTGTTTTAAAAGTGCCACGGATGGTCTTTCTCATATTAACCGGTCTAACCCAGGGGCCCAGGAAAGGGGAAATGCTGAGCTTTTTCATAAAGACCGTAGGGCATTTACATTTAACACATCACCCTGCTGTCAGACACGCGTATCACACACACGCTTCCCTCACCTCTGTGAGCCCGCCCGTGTGCATCAGTGACTAGATCTTCAGTTGGTGCCTCTGCTGGCACCTCCTCTTCCAGCCTCAGGGATTTCAGTTACCTGCAGACTGCCTTCCCCGGAGGAGACTTCCGCCCATAAAAATCCCTCCCCACAGAGATAGTCTGTCCTCAGCGCACCGAGCCAGACAAACTACCCCTCGGAAACAGTCCTTCACAAATGCTCATCCTTACCAAAGGCGTGGAGCAGGGGGCAGTTGAGCTGGTCCAGGCACCGCTCTTATTAATTTAAATTTATTGATTTTTATTGATTTCAGAGAGGGAGGGAGAGAGAAACATCAGGGATGAGAGAATCATGGATCGGCTGCCTCCTGCACGTCCCACACTGAGGATCAAGCCCACAACCAGGCCTGTGCCCTGACTGAGAATCAAACCGTGACCTCCTGGTTCATAGGTTGATGCTCAACCACTGAGCCACACTGCCGGGCAGCCCCGCTCTTGACAGAAACACGGCTGCCTCTGTGAAGCAAGGTCACTGCCGGGCTCTGGCCCGTAACTGGCGAAGCCCGTGACTTCCCCGCCCCCCACGCAGCCTGTTGAGTCCTGCGATGCTTCTGTGCTCAGATCCCAAGCTGCCGCGTCCATCACATTCTCATTGATTGCTTTCCTCCCCTCAAATATGAATGTCAGGAGCTTTGGTTTTGTCCATATTGTTATGTGTGGTTTAACTTTACTGTTAGTAACTGCAGGCCTTTCCTGCTGAATGTAAGCTCTAGAGATCGGGGACCTTGCTGCACCCAGCTCTGCCTGCACCTTAAACGGCAGACTAGGAACCAGTTGGTTAATTTTCGTTTTGACCAGAAGTGGAAGCATCCCTTGGCCCTGAAATGTGGTGGGTGCCCTGTGAGATGACCCCAAGAACTCCAGTCGGCAAGGCCAGGTCCTCTCAGTGTGACAAGGTAATTTACACCTGTGGTCTTTAGTTTCCCTCTGTGTAGAGGTGGGGAACTGCTGTACGAACAACAAAAAAGTCCATGAAAGTATTCGGATCATTGTAGGTTAGGGGTGGGGAACGTGCAGCCTGAGGGTCGTATAAGGCCCGGGAAATCACTGGGTCTGGTCCTGCCATGGCGTTAGGGGTGAGTTAATGAAATGTTTAACCAAATACCGCAGGCTCGTTTTTAAACTAATAATTTTCCATGGCCCATGAATTATGTCATAGATATCCCAATGGCCCTTGGCAGAAAGAAGGGTCCCCACCCCATGATGATGTCCAAATGAGGACATCACAAGCATTCTGAACTCCTTACCCAGAAACAGCAGTCATCCTATAGAATAAGACGGTAATATGCAAATAGACCAAACGCGGAACAACCGAACAACCAATCAAAGCGTAATATGCTAATGATATGCTAAGGCTGCTCAAGCACTCGCTATAATGTGCACTGACCACCAGGGGGCAGATGCTCCTGCCAGTAGGTTAGCTTGCTGCTGGGGTCCGGCCAATCGGGACTGAGCAAGATGGGCCGGACACACCCTGGAGCCCATCCGTGGTCCTGCCCTGGTAGGATAGTGCACCAGTGGGGTCCCTCAGCCTGGCCTGCGCCCTCTTGCGATCTGGGACCCCTCGGGATGTCAGAGAGCCGGTTTTAGCCTGATCCCGCAGGCCACTCCCCTTGGAGGGTGCCAGACACAGGGCTCGTGCCTGGTGAGCGCTGCTGCGGCAGCACGAGCCTTTCCCGATCAGGACTGATTGGGCGCGAGCCCACAGCAGGCATAGTGGGGCGGGATGAGCGGGAGCAGCAGGTGGGAGCTGCAGGTGGTATTGGACTACGCGTTTCAACCCCATCCCTGCAGGCCAGCCAGAGGGACCCCACCTGTGCATGAATTCGTGCACCGGGCCTCTAGTGAGAGTAAGATTTGACTACTTACTCCGTTCAGAGCATTGTGCTAAACACTAACCTTTTATACGTAGATACATAGGTGCCCACACATACATAGAAAACAAGTTAGTGATATTATTTACATGTGCTGTTGGCTCTGAGAAAGTGGGCACAATACCCAACTTCTTTCTTTCCTTAGAGGAAGGCATCCTGTCCCCACTCACTGAAGCAAGGTCACCATCGGAGGTTGAGAGGCTGAGCGCACAGGTTTCCTTGTTAGTTCTCACTCGTGCCCAGTTCTGAAGGGACTCGGTGTGGGCATGAGTGTGCCCTGGCCCACACTGTGCTGCTGCTGCTGGCCCTGCCCATTACTGCTGGGGATCTGGTTGGAACGTGTGTGTTCCTCCTGCAAGTGTTCTAATCCCAGTGGTGTTGGAGGCCACGTGGGTGGGGGAAGCAGAGGAGAGCGTGTGTGTTGGGGGGGGGGGGGGCGGAGAAACATTAAGGAAAGATAACCTAAATTGGCACAAAGCCTATAAAAGACCAAAACGAACCTAACTATCTTTTTCCCGGACAGTTGATCGAATTACTTGCTGGTTTTCCAGGGTTTTGTTTTTTTTTTTGCTGCTTCTACTCTTTTGATTTTTCCTCTCCTCCATCATGCCTTGTGTAATCTTTCAAATATACAGAAGAGGACCCGCAGCAGGAATTAATTTGACCTGTTGGAGGGGTCACAGGTCAGCTGCCCTGTGTGGAGGCAGCAGCCGGCGGGGGGTGGGCGGGTGGCGGTTGGAAGCGGGGGTAGGGGGTAGGACGGGGAGGCAAGGAGCAGGGGGCTCCCAGCGGGGCTTTGTGAAGGATTGTGTTCTCCGTTAAGGATTCTGTTTAGCCGGATCTGATTGATGTGTTAGAAGGCCACCACAGGTGTCATGACGAGTGGGAATGATCGGCCACTTAGCCGCCCCAGACGTGATTCAGCGCAGATAATGGCTGGTGATTAGAAGGTAGCGGTAGAGGTGATGAGAAATGGCCCTTTTGGGGACATATTTGGAAAGTAGAGCTGGCACGACTTTCAAATGGATTACATTTGCAACGAGACAGGAGTCAAGATCGACCCGTGGACGCGTAGCCTGAGCAGTTGGGCTGCCCTGTTTCCCGGGGCGTTTGCTGGGGCGGGAGTGCACAGCTTGGCTCTGGCACCGGCTCCGCGTGAGCTGCCCGTGGAGGAAGCAGCGGGCTGCTGGATGTGGAGCTCAACATCTCAGGGGAACCATCCCGACTGGAACATACACAGCCACCAGTCCTCGTGCTGCCTGTGGCTTTGAAAACCTGTGGGCTGGCTGCGATCCATGGGGTGAGAATGTCGAGAAGGGAAGGTCCTGGACTGAACCACGAAGCATCTCAGACGGAGGAGCTGGCCGTCGGGTCAGGGGGCCCAGAAGGTCCCATGAAATCAGTTTCGTGTGGAGTCCGTTAGGTTCCGGCGGTTGATTTTGTCGGCTGTCCTTGGTAGCCAGTTTCTGGATGTGCGGCAGTTTGGGGGTTGCAGGCTCCTCGGGAGCGGGGTTTGGTTTTCCTCTCTCAGCCTGCCCTTGCCCAGACCCGCCCAGGCCCCAGCCGCATCGCATGGTATCAGGTGGCACCGGCATGCTGTGCCCACTTCCACTCACCTTCAAGCCTCTCTCCTTTGCAAATTGAACTTGCAGTTGTCCCTGCTTGCTTTCTATCCAGGTAGCAGCTTACATTAATTCCATTTCTGGGTATTCACCTAATTTTTGAGACAGGATGTTGTTTTGGTTTAACTCTCTAGTTTCATTGTCGTTGCTGTGTATTTGGAACAAGGTGGTGTGGTAGATGCTTAAAAAACGTGGACCCATTGTGCCACGCCATGCTAGCCTGCATACCTGTATTTCTGTCTGTTTTTGGTTCTTATATTTCTCCTTTTTTATTTTATTATTATTTTTTAAATCCTTACCTGATGACATGCTTAGAGAGGGGAAGGGACAGAGGAGAGAGAGAGAGGAACATCAATGTGAGAGAGTAACATTGGAACATCGATCGGTTACCTTCTGTATGTGCCCTGACCTGGAATCGAACTGGTAACCCTTCGATGCTCAGGACGATGCCCAGCCAACTGAGCCACTTGGCCAGGCTATATCCCTCTTTTTTTAGAAAAAAAAAAAAAAAAAATATATATATATATATATATATATATATATATATATATATATATATATATATATAGTTTTTTAGGCGAAAACTTCACATTTCATAACTATTTTATCATTCCCATCTAGATGTGTGTTTTTTTCTGGCATCGTGTCAATTACTTACATCTGAAGTTTTATTTCATTTTTAAGCCTCTGGAAGTCAAAGGTCCACTCCAAGTCGACTTTTGAAAATGGAGTTTTCAATGTGTTCTTCTCAGACAGGAGCACATGTGGAGGCTTTTAGGCTGGAGGGCATACTGCTGATCTGCTTACCAGAACAGAGTGAGGGCATTGGCTTAGCCTAACTCGGTTATTGCAGCCAATGCAGACTTTGGGAAAAGCTGAGGTGAAAGCAGATAGTATGTTCCCAGGCCACTTGCCTTCACATCAGCGTGGTTAATGTAATAAAGACGCTTTAATACAGCCTGGCGTATTTAATGGGGCAAATTAAATGGGCGAAATCTTTATCTCTGTAAAATTTAAAGCCACCTTGACCCTCCCCGAGGGTACCTGAGGGCGGCCATCAGTGCCGCCAGGCAGGGAAGGGAGGAGAGCCATGCCCCCGGCAGAGCCCTCAAGCCCCTGAGAGGTTTCCCGCTGAAGCCACGGCCAGCAGCGCGCAGGCCACGGCCACGTCACAATTAGTCCCATCCGCTTCCATGTAATTGAGGAGAATGGCGACCGAGAAGCGGAATCGTTTCTCCAAGAGGAAATGCCAGCCCACTAATGAGGGGGAGGCTGATGACTGTCCGTGGTCACGGGGTTGTGACCAGCTAGGCCAGTGGTTTTCAACCTTCTGGCCCTTTAAGCACAGCTCCTCATGTTGTGACCCAACCATAAAATTATTTTCGTGGCTACTTCATAACTGTCATGTTGCCACTGTGATGAATCGTCATGTAAATATCTGACATGCAGGATGGTCTTAGGCGACCCCTGTGAAAGGGTCATTTGACGGCCAAAGGGGTCGCGACCCACAGGTTGAGAACCGCTGAGCTATGCCAACTGCTGGCGCTGTGTTCACAGCGGTGACACCCACCGTCTGGGGCTGGGATGGTGGGAGGGGACCTTTCGAAGAGGACTTTTGGGTTTTCGTTTGTTTGACACCCAGGGAAGCATTTGGAAGGACGGCAGCCCTGGACGCCGTGCCGATGTAGGAAGCATGAAGTATAACATCGGAACGCAGTGGCGTTCGAGAGCGTTACTCAGCTTACGGCTTACACGCTGTGTGAAATCCAACGCGTGACCTGTCAATAGCTCTGGATCACTGGGATGTTAGTGCATTAAAATCACAGCCCACTTTTGAATGATGTGTCAGATCAATTGCCCTCTTTTCCGTGTGGCTTCGTGTGGCAGATCAGAGCGAGTTGAACTGGATCTAAGACATACTGTCTGTCTAGGCTGTTGGCAGAGTACGCTCATGCTACGGGAACAGCTGTGTCGGGCTTATGCAATCACGCCTAAAACGGTGGACTGAGACAATAATAAAAAGATGGGCTGGGAGACAGTGTGGTTTTCCAGGTTACTCAGTGATATTTATCCAGTAATAATGCATGAATGGAACTTACACTATTAGAACATGTGAATTGCTCTTTAGTGCTTGAATTGTGTTGGTAACTTAGGGCATTTATATAATTGCTTTGAGTAACTTCATTGGCTTTATGAAATAACTAGTCACGTGGATGAAATTTTTATGGAATCTCACATATATTAAATACTTAATGCACATGTTGCTAATGTTCAGAACCCATAACCTTTAGAAATAATGTGTGTAATATTGTAGGGTCTGGTATTGCTTTTACTATATATTTTTATAGTTTGCTGTCTGTAGAACGTCCAACTTCGCCATTTGTGATTTCCAGGAGGTAGTGAACTGATGTATCTTTTGGGTAATAGGCAGTAAGAATTGGGAATTCAGCTTTTAAACTATAAGTTATATGTTATTATGGCAAATTTTCAAGAGCTGTTTTATATATATTATTTCTTTGTATATGAACATGATCTTTTTCTCCTAATAGTGTGCACAAAGAAATTAATATTTCTTAAGTTGCTCTAAGTGTTTAGGAGAAAATCTTAACGGTTTGTTTTGTAACTTGACAATCAGCAAATGGTTTTGGATGTGATAGTGCAAGAGTTCAGCGGACTTGAATCTCAGTTATTGGGATACCATGTCATACCAGTAGGGCTAGTCTGCTTAGTGAGCACTGTATTCTGTGTAGCCCCTCAATTCAAGTTCCATAAAACATAGCACGTGATTTTCACCCTGGTGTGCCCGCGTCTTATAATGAAACATCTGTCTTTTAGGGGGGCATTTATTCTTTCCGGTCTCTGTGGCACCTTTCGAGGCCACATTGCTGAATTGATTTAGGTACAAGGCTTATTTTTCCCTTTCTAGTGGTGTTTTTGCAAACTCCAGTTAAGAATTTCTGTTTTCAGTAAAGTTTACTACAACTACTCTTTGATTTCTGGTTTCAGTGAAGTTTATTACAAAAACTCTTTAAAAATTAACATCTCTCACAAAAATTGTAAATTAGGGTCCTTTTTATTGTTTAATTGAGATGAATAGTCTGAAGGATAGGGCTGACTAACTTGCATCAACTTTCAGAGGATAATGACCGTCCTGTTGGGAAGTTTCCATGCACCCTGTGCCCAGCCAGTCATTCAGTCAGAGGCGGTGGCCCTGCAGTGCAGTTTGTTCATGAGCACATTCTGCAAGGAGACCAATTCTGCCCGGGCACTGAGCATTCTGTATCTTCCTAGCTGGATTCTGTCGGAGGAAACCATTTCTGTTGTCTTTCATGGCACAGAGATGCCTGGAGGAAGAATATCAAAGAAGGAAACGGCAACTTACAGTCTCTGTGAGTTATTAAAAGGCATAAAGGGAGAATGTGCTCATTCATTGCTTTTTCAATCGTATAATATAGAGAACTGTATGCACAGCATCATGGGACTATTGAAAGTCTAAACTTCATAGTTTTGATGTCATGGTCATTCTTTTTGATCATCTCCACGGCTTGTTTTTATATTTTTCAATTTCATATCAAAGACAAGTATCATAGATCTTCACTCCTGTCTTTTTATTTGTGGCAACTTGTATACAGGTGTTAGTTAAATCTCACATGACGTTTTGGAAAGGAAGTGAAATAACAGATTCTCTAATAGAACTCATGTGGAGAATAGTATGGAGTTTCCTCAAAAAACTAAAATGGAACTCCCATTTGACCCTGTGATCCCACTTCTGGGGATATATCCCAAGAAACTAGAAACACCAGTCAGAAAGGATATATGCACCCCTATGTTCATAGCAGCACGATTTACAATAGCTAAGATCTGGAAACAGCCTAAGTGCCCATCAGCAGATGAGTGGATTAGAAAACTGTGGTACATCTACCCAGTGGGATACCATACTGCTGTAAAAAGGAAGGAACTCTTACCATTTGCAACAGCATGGATGGACCTGGAGAGCATTATGCTAAGCGAAATAAGCCAGTCAGTGAAAGATAAATATCACATGATCTCACTCATTTATGGAATATAATGATCAACAGAAACTGATGAACAAAAACAGATCCAGAGACAGAGAAGCATCGATTAGACTGTCAAACCTCAGAGGGGAGGTAGGGGAGGGTGGGGGTGAGCGGGAGAGATTAACCAAAAGACTTGTATGCATGCATAGAAGCCTAACCAATGGACACGGACAACAGGGGGGTGAGGGCATGAGTTGGGGGGGTGGGAGGTGGGGGCAGTAAGGACACATATGTAATACCTTAATCAATAAAGAATTTTTTTTTTAATTTTCTTTTGGTGGGGATGTACCAAGGCTTTTATGAATGAGAAATATTTTTTGTTTTATGAATTTAATCTACAGTAAGTTTGATTCCGTTGTATTTATTTCATAGAAACTTTATGCTAATTTGGCTGGACTGAAAGGGGTTAGGCCCCTCGCTCGAGCTGGGTCTTGGCAGACATGCTGGGCTGGGACGCGCTGCACTCACAGGCACCGTCCGTCTTCTGGGCTCAGCACAGGACCCACTTCCTCACGCGGAGCCCATTGGGCAGCAGGCGACCCTCCGGGGCAACTCTCCATGGGAGCGGGGGCGGGGGGGGGGGGGCGGGTGGTGATGCTCCCTCATCCCAGCTGTTCCATCTTCTTGTTGTTCATTTTCACCCGAGGATATGTTTCCATTGACTTTTAGAGAGAGTGGAAGGGAGAGGGAAAGACAGAACATTGGTGTGAGAGACACTTACCGATTGGTTGCCTCCTGCACACGCCCTGACCAGGGCCTGAGCCAGGGAGGAGCCTGCAACCAAAGTATGTGCCCTTGACCGGAATCGAATGCGGGACCTTTTGTCCACAGGCCAACGCTCTCTCCACTGAGCAACACCAGCCAGGGCTCAGGCGTTCCCTCTCGTGTCATCCCCGTTTCACATGTTCTCTCATGGCTGCCCCTGCGGAGAAAGAGGGTCTGGACTCTTCAGTGCTTCTGCTGGGAAGTGGCGTGTGTCACTTCAGCCCCCAGGTCGTCATGACCAAAGCAAAGCACGTGGTCTGGCCTAAGATCTAGGCCAGCCGTGGGCAAACTACGGCCCGCGGGCCGGATACGGCCCGTTTGAAATGAATAAAACTAAAAAAAAAAAAAAAAAAAAAAAGACCGTACCCTTTTATGTAATGATGTTTACTTTGAATTTATATTAGTTCACACAAACACTCCATCCATGCTTTTGTTCCGGCCCTCCGGTCCAGTTTGAGAACCCATTGTGGCCCTCGAGTCAAAAAGTTTGCCCACCCCTGATCTAGGGAGACGAGACGGGGGCCTTTCTCAGTGTCTGGGAAGGAGAGAAAAACGGGAACTGCTGGTGACTCAGCCTTCACATTCCAGAGTGTGGCCACACGCGTGAGCATGCCCGAGAGAAGGCCAGGGAGGGGCCCGGTGGCCGCAATAGCCAGGTGCTAGCGCGCGGCGGCATCTTTATGATGAGACAGTTTACCAACGAACTGGCAACGCGTAAAATACGCGGCATAACCTGCGTTGAGTGTGGGAAGACAATGCAAAAAGGCAGAGGCATGCGTAGGAATAAAAATATTTTGCAGTGTTTCTTACAACAGTTTCTAAATATGACGTGATGTTTTACTTGAGCAAAAATTGTAAACCATATGTTAATATTTGCACCTTTTTATTCATATGGTTTATGTAAACTGCTAATGCATTTAATATGTTAGATCCGTGGTTTTCTGTGAATATTTTATAAGGATATTATGGTTTTATGGTTAACATTAACTTGAAATATTGCTTTAACAGTAAAAGGTACTTCCCTGATGTTTAATTTTGTATTAATCATGTTAACACAATAACTACATATTATGTAAACTATGCAATAACTGTAATAATAAATTTCCTGTTTAATATTATGATGTTTTTAGCCCAAAAAAACCACCCATTTAATTCTATATAGAGTAGTTTAAATAATAATCTATATATATATAGAAGCCTAAGTGACCGTTAACGACCAGTCGACTGAACGACTGGTCATTGCGCTCCCACAGCCAACCTCCTGCAGCCAGCCAACCTCCCACGATCCCTCCCCTTGGCCGGCCAACCTCCCACGTTCTCTCCCCACTACCCGGAGTGAGCGAGACAGCCTCGATCACCAGGCCGAGGGACCCCACCCGTGCATGAATTCGTGCACTGGGCCTCTAGTTAAATAATAATCTGATGGATCAAGACTTTTTTTTAGTCGTATAAGGAAATTTCCTTTTCTCTTATGTTAATGAAGTCTAGAGTTTCTGCTTTGAGTGGGGGGTATCTGTATGAACATCTTGCGTGTGCATGAGTGGGGTGCACCTGTTACAACCAATAGGGTACATTATTAACTGAAGTCCACAGGTGACAGCAGGATGCACTCTGGGTTGTACAGGTCCGTGAGTTCTGACAAATGCATAATGTCACTTATCCACCGACTATCCTACAAAATAGTTTCACTGCTAAGAGTGCACTTTAATTATTTTTTTTTATGTATTATCAACTTTTCTTCAAAAAGCACATGTTAAAATAGGATGAGCTCGGCTGGCATGGCTCAGTGGTTGAGCGTTGACCCATGAAGCAGGGGGTCACGGTTTGATTCCTGGTCAGGGCACACGCCCGGGTTGAGGGCTTGATCCCCAGTGAGGGGCGTGCAGGAGGCAGCTGATCCATGATTCTTTCTCGTCATGGATGTTCTGGGGGTTACCCATTGTATGCGTTTGTCAGGGCTGTCCTCAAATAATACGGACTGGTGGCTTAAACACAGAAACCTCCTTTCTCACAGCTCCGGAGGCTGGAAGTGCAGGACCGAGGGCCAGCAGGTTCGGTTTCTCTGAAGACCCTTCTCCTTGACCTGCACATGGCCACCTGCTGCTGTGTCCTTCCAGGTCTTTCCTCCATGGACACGAGTATCTGTGCCCAAATGTCCTCTTCTTATCAGGACACCGGTCAGTTTGGATGAGGCCCCACTCATATGAGCTCATTTAACCTTAACTACCACTTCAAAAGACATGTCCTCATTCCAGTCATGTTCTAAGGTGCTGGGAGTTAATACATCAACCTGTGGGTTTGGGGGAACAGGACTCCGTCCATATCGCCCGTTGAAATTAGTATTTTAACTTGCGACTGGAAAACAGTGAAACGAGGCTGTCATTGATTAAACATGTCACTGTGAGCCAGGCCCTGTACATGCCTCACTTCGCAACCCCAAGAAGTTAGATCTGAGTTTTCACCGAGGAAAACCTGGCCAGTTGGCAATGGACTCATTGTCATTAATGGTGTTGATTCCACTGAGTGTGTGTACAAAGGGAATTATATCATATGAAACGTTTCTGTAAAGCTGAGTAATGCCCAGAATGTTGCTTATTTTGTTTTAACCTTAGAGCAAAGGAGAATGAGCATTTGTTTTAAAAGCACGGAATGATTTAATAGCCTATGTATTGAACCAGTTCATATTGGTTATAGGTTAGGTCGCATGGGGGCGATAGAACGAGTAATTGTCTCTAAATCACCGACTTGTATGCAGCTTCCTCCAAAGGGCTCTCGCCAGTGCGGCCCCCCTTGAGCTCAGCCCCCTCTCGCTCAGGGGATGCGCGATGGTCCGTGTAGGAAAGGGCACATTTTCTTGGCTGACGCGTTTTCTAAGGCCCCTTCGTTTTCTCCTGCGTCACTCTGACACCTGAATCCAAGTGGGCAGCTGAGTACCAGAGTAACAGGACAGTCAGGCCCAGCCACAGCGAGCGAGAATCTTCCTTTGCTTGCCGAATGCGTGCCAGCCATCGGCTCCAGCCGCCTGCCCCGTAGGACATTCAGTGAAGAATTCCTTTTGAAGATGCTATTGACGGTAGCATTTTCCAAGATCGAATGTGGCTTCATCCTCTTCACAAGCATTTACCTTCATTGTTTATTTATTTCTCAATAACTTAAGACGTGTGTATGTCGATTCCTTCAGGCTTTTGGAGGAGGAAGAAGACGGGGAGTCATCTAGCCAAGGGCACAGGAGGGTCTCTGAGCTTTCTTTCTCCTGTTCCGTGGAATGGAAGTAACGAGCCCCAGTTCAGGAGGCCATAGTTGAGGTTCAAGCAGATGAGCTAAGTGTCTTGTTCAGTGCCTGGCTTTCATCAAATACTCCTTTTTCTTTCACTACCAGCAACCTAGCACAAAGCCAAATGATTTGAAGCCCCTGCAGTTTTGTGTTTCCATGGACAAGAAATGTAAAAACAAATTAAAAGTAAAACGAAAGGTGCAGCACCTCTTCAGGTGAGGGCGTAGGCTGCTGACTTCTGAGGGACATCCAATGGATGGTACCTGCACTGTGGCCTGCAGGCCTGGCTCTGGAGCTGTGGCATGGAGAATGGGGTGGGGGGGTAGGGGCTGGGCATGGAGAATGGAGTTGGGGGGGTAGGGGCTGGGCATGGAGAATGGGGTGGGGGGTAGGGGCTGGGCATGGAGAATGGAGTGGGGCTTTCAGACAAGGTGATGCCCGTGGGTGTGGGCCACAGTGGGGCGGGAAGTGACCGAGAAATCTGTGACGGGGCCGAACATGTTTTAGACGATGCTGCAAGTTAAACCAGTGACCAAGGGCACAGTAATTGAGAGAGCGTTGCATACTGGGTAAAGGGTTTACTTACAGTGATACAGCGGGTCAGCGGGCGGGAGGAAATCATGGAGTGGCCGGCAGTGGCCTGCAGCAGGGAGGAGACCAGCCAGGGTGCAGACCCCTCGCCCCTCACCCCGGTGCGAGTCGGGGAGGATTCGTGCCCGAGTGGGGAAGTGCAGGAGAACGTGTCGTATTTCTGCTCCAGATGACACGTTCTTCAGCATCGTGAATACCGTGTGTGATACGAAAGGTACTTTTTATACAAAGAGATGATAAAAGTTTTTCATTTTGATGGCTCAGCAGGGTCCTCCCAAACAATACTTCTTTTCATTTTGTCGTCGGACATAAAAAATAAGCAGTAGATGGCATTGTTCTAGAGAAAGGAGTCCCATTTTTCACTTTCAAATCGCAGGTCATGTGAGTTGGGTAATGAAGTATCTTCGGGGACACTTCTCTTCCAAAGACAAAAAAACGACGGTTTAACATAATTTAGTGTGAGGTATAATAGCTTAGTGTGAGATACAACTTTTTATTTTGAATTGTTTGAAAGATGAAATATATGGGATTATGTGGAAAATAATATATCCAGTGAAGTATTTTATTACTGTTAGCAAGGACTTTATGGTTATGGAGGGAAATAAACAGGCTTGTTATGTGTGCTCTTGAGCACATCTCATTGAATTTATACTAATAGAAACGAAAGAACTGTCATCAGTGCGCATGTGGGATGGGGATATTCATAAATTTACTTAGATCCTTGAAAGAGGCAAACGGTGTATAGGATTCTATTTTGTAACGTGTGCCTGTTGGTGCCCTCCAAAATGCATCCTGTGGAATTACGGTCAGGACATAATCTCACATGTTTACACAACTGGAAAAAAATTGCTTTTTCTTTGATCCCTCATGCTATTCCCCTGTAATTTTTCTTCAGAGAGAATGATTAATGATTTCAAAGCAAATGATGTTTCTTAAAGAATACTTTTATTATTTTAAAATTTCATTCCGACTTACACATGTCTAGTTCTACATTTGTAAGTACGCGGCTTAAATTTTGTTATCTGATGAGACATAAGTGATAGAGATTGTTTTTAAGAAAACACTTCTTCTCTTTAAATCATTACATGTGAGAGAGAGATAATGAAGATACTGAAGGCTTTTTTGTTGTTCCACTCTTAAGACATAGATGTTTCTAATTAACATTTATTTTGAAATACACTTTTATTTTCATTTGTTTGAAAATGTGTAAAATTCGTCCTGCTTTAAGGAACTATGACAAGTGCCATGAAGACTAGAAATTGCAAATTATTCACCTTTTAATTATCTCAGGTTTTGTCATTCTAGAGTAGAGTGGGCATTCACCTTTAATCAATGTAGCATTCATTCAGAAATTAGGTATTAATTCCTGAGTTCCAGGAGATATGCAGGGAATGCTAGGTAGCTGAGAACATGTACTCAGAAGCACCTCTCCCGGGGAGTGTCAGGCTAGGAGACGGTGGCAGTGGAGTTCAGGTGGCTGCCGGGACACGGAGAGCAAGGGGTTGGTTCTGCCTTCGGTGCCTTTGCAGCCGGGTTCTGAAGGATGTGTAGGAGTTTGCTGGGAAGTGGTAGGCAATGTCAGCGAGGGGCATGGGGAAAGCAGGTGGGTCTGAGGGCCCAGGGGAGTGGAAGGAGAGGCAAAGGCTGTGCCACAAGGAGACGCTGGGGCACGACTCAGAGCCACAGTCTGATGTTCTCTACTGTGACGATTCCTTGCAGGAGGTGAAAACGCGCCTTTTGTCTCCCACGCGAACTGTACTGTGTCCTTCAGCCTGAGCAGGATGCAGATTATGGCGCTGGCTGTCTCTGTGTTGGGAGTGTAACGTGTGCGTCCTCTGTTACAGTGAAGTTCAGCAGCTGCGATGGGAAGAGAAGAGTGCAGTATGAAAGCAGCGAGCCGGCAGACTTCAAGGTGGACGAGGACGGCGTGGTGTACGCGGTCCGGAGCTTCCCCCTGTCCTCCGAGCGCGCCCGCTTCCTGGTCTACGCCCACGACCGGGAGACGCAGGAGAAGTGGCAGGTGGCCGTGAGCCTGAGCCTGCAGCCCGCCTCGCCGGGGGCTGCCGCGCAGGTAGGGCACCGCAGCTCCCGTCAGCTTGTGCACTTGGAGCCACACGCACCCTTTGCCTCACACCCGTGGGTGGATGCCCGGTGTTTGAATTTTCATCAGCTTTTCAGTCCCTCCAATTGTATTTTGTTGTGTCTTCAATCTTATAAGATATGTGGGCAAAATGTGTTTTGAGCAACCAGAACTCGTATTGGAAAGGTTTGTTTACACTTTGAGATTTATAACTGATATTAGAAGTAGTCCTTTGTTTTAAATTTATTAGAAGCTTTACACGCTCTTAAATATGAACCCCAAAAGAAACAATCCCTTGCAAGGTTTCACCAGCCGAATGTCTGAGGTGCGAGTCCGGATTTACGGTAGTGACGGGGAAGTGCTTCTGGCAGGTCAATGGGGGTTGTCTTGTCCCCTGATCATCAAATTGGGAGTGGGAATTATGTATCCACCAACATGACCCTTAGGAATAATCTGGTTCTCTCTGGTGGAAGCTGCTATAAGCCAAGATACAGTAAGTAAGATTCATTTCCAACAGAGGACAGGCCGATCCAATTCGACAAAAATGTATCGAGCACTTACTTTGGATAAGTCCCCATGTTAAGAAATGTAAATAAGATACAATAATTTCCTCAGTACAGTTATGATTCCATTCTTCATTTGAATATTCTACTTGTTTGAGTTAATTGGAGACCAATCTGAGGGGATTCCACAGTCATATATTCTGGTTTATGATTTTGTAAACTGTGACTCTTACATTTTCTGTATTTATGGTATCGAGAAAGATAAGAGGACACACATTCATTTCTGGTATTTAATGGTAAATGCGATATGCCCACCAGTAATCAAATACGAATAAATATATCGGAGGGAAAATATGTATCATTTTTCTTTGAGGCCAGCGTCCGGCTTTCATTATGTGGAGGAGCGTAATCGGTGAAACGATTAACTGTTGGAGGGGAACCATGCCGTTAGGGTAATAGAAAGTGAGCAACTGTAACGAATCGAGTGAAAGGTTGCTTTTATTGTTGGTGGTGCGAAGTGTCCCAGCAAACCAGCTTGGATATTGCCACTGGAGCCGCAAGGGCTAATGGGCACTGTGGCCACAGAAATACGGAGAAACAGAGGAAAACGCTGGCATCCGCAGAGATTAATGCCCCGTGTGCAAAGTGGGCCAGTTGCAGCATCCATCCCGGCTGACATAGGTTTAGAATAATTACAGCATTAATCCTGTGCGATTTAATAGGGTCATAAATATCTGAGACATTCCTTAGCAGTACGAATTAAAACTCTCTCGGAATTCAAATTATATTGTCGCACATCAAGATCTAAATTTAATGTACAGTAGCGCATTACCTGAGCTGCGGTTTAAACTAATGAGAAATATATAAAAGGATCTTGTACATTTGCCTCCATATTAACTGCTATCTAAGGTGGTTTGTAGAAATTGCAGATAGTTTACACAGCTCAGTCACATAACAAATTGTTTGGAATTCAGTTTTCCAATGAACAGTTTAGCCCAGCGGTGGGCAAACTTTTTGACTCGAGGGCCACAATGGGTTCTTAAACTGGACCGGAGGGCTGGAACAAAAGCATGGATGGAGTGTTTGTGTGAACTAATATAAATTCAAAGTAAACATCATTACATAAAAGGGTACGGTCTTTTTTTTTTTTTTTTAGTTTTATTCATTTCAAACGGGCCGGATCCGGCCCGCGGGCCGTAGTTTGCCCATGGCTGGTTTAGCCTGAAAATTTTATAGTGCTCTTTATTATTACTTTTTAAAGATTTTAAAATTGAGTTAGAGAGAGAGAGAGAGAGAGAGGGAGAAACATCGATGTGAGAGTGAGACATTGACCGGCTGCCTCCTGCACGCTCCCTGCTGGGGATGGAGCCCGCAGCCAGGACATGTGCTCCTCCTGGAATCGAACCAGCAACCCCTCGGTGCACAGAATGACCCCCAACTAGCAGAGCCACGTGAACCAGGGCTTCTTATGTTCATAGGGAGGCGAGGAAAGGGCCTCTCCAGACTTCTTTTTTTTATATATATATATTTTATTGATTTTTTTACAGAGAGGAAGGGAGAGGGATAGAGAGTCAGAAACATCGATCAGCTGCCTCCTGCACACCCCCCACTGGGGATGTTCCCGCAACCAAGGTACATGCCCTTGACCAGAATCGAACCTGGGACCCTTCAGTCCACAGGCCAACGCTCTATCCACTGAGCCAGACTGGTCAGGGCCGGACTTCTATTCTTGTTGGTAATGAACTGTGATGCCTGCGCTTCCAGGTACCCCTGACACTGATGAACTTTCAGGAAGTGTTTCTCCTGGTACTCAGGGATGTCTTCTTGTGTTTCAATGCAAAGGGGCCACAAGAAATTGAAGAAATAGTGTTCCCACGCCCGCCGGCCCGGAGCGATGGACGCCTGCAGAGGCAGAAGAGAGACTGGGTCATCCCTCCGATCAACCTGCCCGAGAACTCGCGAGGCCCGTTCCCGCAGGAGCTCGTCCGGGTGGGTGGCGCGGTTCTCCCTGTCTCGGTGGCTGGGCAGGTGTGGGTGAGGAGGGCTTTGGTCTGTTTTTCACAGGTGGAGTTTCGGGCGCACATCTGCTAAAAATATTTTCTATAGATGCGATGTCTTACGTTGTCCGGAGCCTCTTCTCATTTTGGCTGTCACCTCGGAGGGTGGTCTGTAGGGGGAGCTCCCTGTAGGGAAAGGTTTGTTCAATGTGTGCAGACAGAAGCCCCGACTGACTCCAACGCCATTCGCACCATCACCCCCTCTGCCATGAAGCACACGCACCTCAGCCTCCCTGACCGAGCTGCCCTCCCCACCATGGTCTTTGCCCCCTACAGAGAGCGTTGGGGCCAAAGGAAAAATAAAGGGGCGATGGTTGCTAAAAATGCCAGCACTGAGTGCATTGGAGGGTTTTTAAAAGGAAAAAAATGACCTCTGATACCATTAACAGAATCCCAGGGGCGTGCAAAAATACAGGCTTTCACCTCTGAGGAGTCCGTTTTGTTAGTTCCGCTAAATGCATACCATGAGATGCGGGGGAAGGGCGGGGGGCTGGAAATTATAGACAGTTCTGTGTGTCCAGCCAAATTAGCAACCTGTTGTTTATCACAAAAGGAAAATAAGAGAAAGTCGTTGTGTTTTCATTTTTGAGAAAATAAGTGTTTCTGTAGATGATTGATTTAGCATTCCAGTACCTACCTACTGAGAGCTGTGTTTTTTAATAAGTCACTTTCTGGGTTGTATGTGCTATTGTATTGCACATTACAATTCAGTTGAACAGCGAATGACATAACCCTAAGTAAAGGTGTTCCTTATTTTTCTACTTTAATGAGGAAAGAGAGAAAATAATTGTGCCTTTCCTTTAAGAAGGTAACTAGATTCTGTTTTGGGGTCAAGCATATGTACCTAATGCCCGCGTGTCTCTTACTGTCACCGCCCGCAGGCCTGCGCTCCTGCCCTTTCTGTAGCCTCAGCCACGGTGACTCAGATATAAGCTTCCTTTTCCTGGGAGTCGTGGTCTTTGGAGAAGGAAGTGAGCCCATGAGTATAGTTCTGGAGAGTATGGAAATATATTTTAAAATCACGCGTATGATTTGTTGTCAATAGGGAGTTTGCGTGTGAAAGTGCCACCTGAGAAGGATATGGAAATCTCATTGGTAGGCTCCACCGTAATCCTAGCGCTCCCCAGCGAGGCTTTTCACGCTCTAAACGATGGCCTCTTACCCTAACGGAGGCCAGAAGGAAACCGTGTTTTCCCATGAAGTTGTCGTTTGGGTGATACTCTAACCTGCAGAGTCCCAGGGTAGAGTCCGATGCTGCTGAAAAGCCGCCGCTCCCTCATGTTGACGTTTGGCGCTGCCTCCAGGGAGCGTGCTGTTAGATGTTAACATCGTCCCCGTCTTTGGGGTGATAGGGGGAAGGGCATCTCTTTTTGAAGCCTGTTGCCAAGAAAGCAGGACGAGGGACAGGCCTGGGAGCAGTGCCTGGTTTTCTGGGAGGCGATGGTGTAGGTTTGTAACTGCAAAAGGGCATGAGGTGTGGCAGCCATGTCTCAGGTAATGAGCTCACGTGGTCTCACCTCTAATATGATTGTCTTCTTGGCCCTCAGATCCGGTCCGATAGAGATAAAAACCTCTCCCTGCGGTACAGCGTCACTGGGCCCGGCGCTGACCAGCCTCCGACTGGCATCTTCATTATCAACCCCATCTCCGGGCAGCTGTCCGTGACCAAGCCCCTGGATCGAGAGCAGATAGCCCGCTTTCATGTAAGATTTATGCTGATATCCTATGTATAAAGTCTTCTCTGTGTGTGCTGAGGGTGACCTGCGCCTCTCATATCATTTAAAAATCCTCCTATATAATAAAAGGCTAATATACAAATCGACCGAACAGCAAAACATCTGGTTGCTATGTCGTGTGCTGACCACCAGGGGGCAGATGCTCAATGCAGGAGCTGCCCCCTGGTGGTCAGTGCGCTCCCACAGGGGGAGCGCCACTCAGCTAGAAGCCAGGCTCATGGCTGGTGAGCATAGCAGTGGTGGCTTAGGCAGGGAGCGGGCCTAAGTGAGGGGGTGCAGGCTGGGCTGAAGGTCCCCCCCACAAGTGCACGAATTTTGTGCACTGGGCCTCTAGCATGTATATATTTGTGTTGACTTCAGAGAGGAAGGTAGAGTTAGAGAGAGAGAGACATCAATGATGAGAGAGAATCACTGATCAGCTGACTCCTGCATGTCCCACACTAGGGATTGAGCTCACAACCCGGGCATGTGCCCTGCCTGGGAATCGAACCGAGACCTCCTGGTTCATAGGTCCACACTCAGCCACTGAGACACGTCGGCCAGGCTCATATCCATCTTAAAGCTTTGCTTCCGAGAATTCTAAGATGGGAAATGTGCTTGGAGCCTCTTCCATGTCCTTTCATCATGGTGTTATCTTCATGGAGTGGATGAAAACTCCTGGTCAAAGAGCAGGTGGTACGGAAGAAGGGAGCGGAATCGCCCCAAATTGCGTGACCCTGTACTCGCGGATGCCTGCTTCCAGATCCGTGGCCAAGGCCTTCTGAGAACAGGTGTGCCCACGGGTCAACACCGTGCGTGGCAATGTGGAGAGGCCACAACGTTTTTAACAGCTGGACAGGATGCCTTGAACATACAGCCTGCCGTTTTAAAACAGGTTCTTACTGACAGACGTCTGCGCTTGGCGCTTGCACTTTGTTCCTCTGGCGCCGTTATTGCCGCCAAACAGAGGCCTAGAACGTGGATCGCGCGCTTTTGTTCTGTCGTCTGTTGGCAGTGCTCCCTGCAGGGAGGTGGCCGTGTTGATCCTCCTGGGAATGGAGATCTCTCCTTTCCTCATAACCATGCGAACACTGGGTTTCACCAGTCGGCCAGGATGAGCAATCTTTTCTTAGATGTTGTAACTAATTATGTTTCTTAGGTTAATTCTTGTTCTTTATTGTTCTGTGCTTTTTATTTTCTTACTGAGTTATAACTGCCTTTTGCATATGGTGATATGTTCATATTTTTGAATACATGCAGGATGGGGCAAAAGAAGGCGTACAGTCATGAGTACGCGCAACCCATAATTCATTCTTGTATTATCCTATCTAATAAAAGAGTAATATGCAAATTGACCATCACTCCAAGACACAAGATGGCCACAAGATGGCTGGCAGGGGAGGGCAGTTGTGGGTGATCAGGCCGGCAGGGGAGGACCGTTGGGAGGGACCAGGCCTGCAAGAAGGGCAGTTGGGGGTGATCAGTTGGGAGCCAGCAGTCCTGGATTGTGAGAGGGGTCCCAGATTGGAGAGGGTGCAGGCTTGGACTGAGGGACACCCCCCCCCCATGCACAAATTCCATGCGCCAGGCCTCTAGTGATTTATTAATTGTTGAGTTCTTTTCCATCCAAACAATTGTAAACCTACTTTTGCCCCATCCTGTATATATTTGAAACTGATATTCCCAACTTAGAAATAACGCTGGGGTAAGTGTTTTAAGATGCAAGAATTACCTAATATGAAAATGTGAGTTCCAGGAACTTGTTTCTGTTTTCTGTTTTTTTCTGGTCATACTTGTACATTTTCCTGGAACAAGATTTCAGCAATTTTTTCATGAGTTTAAATATAGAAGTCTAAATTGATCTTTGTTACTTCTTTAATTTCCACATGAACAACTAAAACTTTTAACAAATTACTATTTTTTAGAGGAATACGTGCATGTTGCAAAAACTTTTCAAATAACATAGAAATAAAACTTTTCAAATAATACAGTATTAATAAGAAAGTGAAAACAATTTGTAATCCCAGTTTGTAAAACTAACTTATTTTAAACACATTGATGCTATCCTATAAGATATTTTGCTGTGGATAAATTCATAAATGTTGTCTTTCGAAATTAGAACCATTCTCGGAAACTAGCCTTTGCCACTTTGCTATCATAAGATTTAACATATTTTCATGTCAGTAAAAATTATTTATTTGCCCTAGCTGGTTTTTCTCAGTGGATAGAGCATCAGCCTGTGGACTGAAGGGTCCCGGGTTCAATTCCAATCCGGTCAAGGGTACATGCTTGGGTTGCAGGCTTGATCCCCAGTAGGGGCTGTGCAAGAGGCAGCTGATCAATGATTCTCTCTCATCATTGATGTTTCTCTCTCTCTCTCCCGTCCTCTCTGAAATCAATAAAAATATATATTTTAAAAAAATTACTTACTTAAATCAAGCATGTCAAACTTGTATTGGGCCCGCCAGCCTTGAGTTTGACATGCGTGATTTAAATAACAAATTTTGATTGCTCCAAATTATTTTGTTGAATGAGTGTAACATAATTTTGACACCTATTGGTGGATGGTTGTTTCATGTATTAAGTAACCGCTAATCAGAAAGGGTGTGCTGGTGCTTCTTTAACTTGGTGAAGCATATTCCACAGAAAGCAGCTGCCAGCATCATCCTTAGTGGGAGAATTATGGACGTATTCCCGTTAAAAATAAACAATTCCATCGGATGCTACAGGGCTGGTGCAAAGAAGGAAATGGGTCTCTGTGTGCCAGGGGAAAAGATTTTGAAGATATTCTTCCAAGAGTAGCTGAGTGATGATATTTGTTTAAAAAGAAAAAAAGAAAAGAAAAAATCTCTAGAACACCTACAGAACGAAGGACTTGAGCTTGAGAGAACAACTGTTATGTATTCATGTACTTCAAGCTTTCTGAGTGCCTTTTGCAGTTATAAAAACCAAACCTCGTGTGAAAGTTCCCTCTGCACACAATTCTTCCCGGGTTCCCTCCTGCCCCCTTGGTCGGTGTGAGTGCTCTGTGCCAGGAGCAGCTTTTTAATTCCCCTGAATCATCAGGATGATTTAGCGAAGCGATTTGGGCGCGGAATGTTACTGGCCTTGAACGCGGGCTCTGCCAGTGCACACAGCAGCGTGACTCGGGCTTTCTGGGACTCAATTTTTCTCTTCCAAATGCTGGTCCCTTCTTCCTCCGTCTTTTGAATTTGGATTAAATGAGTCAAATCCATAAAACTGGGGGCACAGTGCCTGGCGGAGCGTCACTGTGGGCCTGGGGCCGCTGTATCAATGCTGGCTGGGTGGA
Organism: Myotis daubentonii; assembly: GCF_963259705.1. Taxonomy (NCBI): domain Eukaryota; kingdom Metazoa; phylum Chordata; class Mammalia; order Chiroptera; family Vespertilionidae; genus Myotis; species Myotis daubentonii. Next base: position 92,919,954 of record NC_081847.1, read on the forward strand.
GCTCTGCTGACAGGTGTTGCTGGAAGAGTCGCTTCTGTTCTCTTGCTGCTGGGTGCCTGGGTGCTGGTGGGTGGCCTGGTGAGGGTGAATTTTATCTGCTCACTCGCGACGTGAGCCTGCCCACTAGCCCCGTGTTCTGATGGCTTTTGCAGCTGCGGGCCCACGCGGTGGACATCAACGGGAACCAAGTGGAGAACCCCATCGACATCGTCATCAACGTCATCGACATGAATGACAACCGCCCGGAGTTCCTGCACCAGGTCTGGAACGGGACGGTGCCCGAGGGCTCGAAGCCGGGTGAGTGCGCGCGGGTCACTGGGAGGTCGCTGCGGGGAGCTGCAGAGCCCGGCACCGCGGAGAGGCCAGGGAACGGGCGCCTCGGGGCCCTAGTGCTTTTGGGGGAAAGGAAGGTAGCTTCGGGGAAAGCTGATAGGAGAGAGAAAACGGGAAAATGTCATTCTACTTTGCACTAGGATTTTCCCACCTTTGATAAAGTGGACCACGTGTCTGAGTCTATAGTGTCGAATCCATAGGGGGATCCTTCATGCTCGGGCCAGGGCAGCTAGAAAGTGGGCACCAGCACCCAGGGCCTTGGCCCAGGAAGTACAGAGCGTATCGTATTAGCCACAGCAGCAGCCAGGGGGCAGTTGGAGAGTCCAAAAGGGACTTGGGCCGGGTCGGCGTGGCCTGGTGGTTGAGCATTGACCTATGAACCAGCAGGTCACAGCTTGATTGCCAATCAGGGCACATGCCCGGGTTGTGGGCTCGATCCCCAGTGGGGGGAATGCAGGAGGCAGCCGATCCATGATTCTCTCTCATCGTTGATGTTTCTCTCTCTCTCCCTCTCCCTTCCTCTCTGAAATCAATAAAAATATATTAAAATAATAATAATAATAATAATAATAATAATAATAAAATGTACTTGGTGTTCCTGGGACCAGCTGATGTGGTAAGCCCAAACGCGGAGAGGGGCTGGGTGACGCTGCCACCATAGCTCTTGGAGTGGGAGACTCTCAAGTCTCCCGCTGCTCTCTCTACTTACCCATTACCTTTCCTCCAGCTGGTTTGGACTTATTTGATCCTAGTGCTTTGTACATTTCCCTTCAAAATGTCTAATATTTGACACTTCAAAGTCCCTTGAGGTTGTTGCAGCGTTCCTTTAATCTCCAAGGAAATAATGAGCCGCAATGCCAACCCCTGTGCAGTTACCCAAACAGTAATGCATGGAGGGGTCCATGATGGCCCGGCCAATGGAGCGTTCACCATTAGGCACCAGCTCGCTTTCCCAAGTGACTGAGGCCATGGGAAGCTTGCTCTCAGCATCTCATTCCCGATGCGACTGCATAACAAGAAAATGGGTCAGAGGGAAGGAACCGGTGGCCGCAGTACATGTGGCTAATGGCATCCGCCTCACGTGTTAGCTGCCTTCTTTATAAAGGAAAGTCTGAAGTGATCATTTACTTAATCTACAGTGAATTTGACTTCAAAGTTATGGGAAAATCGATTCTTTATAAATGTATAAATGTTTTATAATTTTTCTTCCAAGTAATGAAACCACGGTTTATATTTTTTAAAGTGAGTACTCTTTGTGGCCTGGCTGGCGTGACTCGGTGGTTGAGCATCAACCTATGAACCAGGAGGTCACGGTTGGATTCCTGGTCAGGGCACATGCCTGGGTTGCGGCTCAATCCCCAGTTGGGGGTGTGTAGGAGGCAGCCAATCAATGATTCTCTCTCATCATTGACGTCTCTCTCTCTCTCTGCTTCTCCCTCCCTTCCTCTCTGAAATCAATAAAACTATTTAAAATAATAATAATGATATGAAGTGAGTACTCTTATTAATAGTGTTTTTAATCAAGTCTATGTGATTACATGCCTGCTTTGGAAAAGTGGAATTGCGATTGAACGCAGGGGCAAACATGCCTGCTGCTTGGGAGACGCTGAGGTGAAGGCCGACCGTTCACTTTCCGTGTGTGCTGTGTCCAGGAACATATGTGATGACGGTCACGGCCATCGACGCGGATGATCCCAACACCCAGAACGGGATGCTGAGGTACAGAATCCTGTCCCAGGCCCCCAGCACCCCCTCGCCCAACATGTTCACCATCAACAATGAGACCGGGGACATCATCACCGTGGCAGCCGGACTCGATCGCGAAGTAAGCCGACCACAGCTGTCTTTCAGTTCATTTTTAACCTTACAGGTGCCCAGTGTGACACGCGGTTCATCTCCGGGTAACAACACACCCACAGCGTTACTCATGGTTTATTCCCACTCAGAAAGCTCTTGGAGTGGCGTTTTCTTTCAGCCCTAATGCTTTTGGGGGGAAAGGAAGGTAGCTTCGGGGAAAGCTGATAGGAGAGAGAAAACGGGAAAATTTCATTCGACTTTGCACCATGATGTCCCACCTTTGGTAAAGTGGACCACGTGTCTGAGTCTGTAGCGTCGAATCCATAGGGAGGTCCTTCGTGCTCGGGCCAGGGCAGCTAGAAAGCGGGGATGCTTCTCTTCTGCACAACTTCCAGTTGGTTAAATGATATATGTCCACAGGAGGAATCCTTCTAGTCGGACATGGTTAGTCTGTGTAATACTCAGTGTGGTGATCGACTAAGTTAATGAGATGCCTCTGGGGGTTAAACGTTTGTTTTGAACAAGTGGAATTGGACACCTCTGGCACCTAATTTTTAAAATCGTCGGCATTTTCTTGGTCTGGCCTTGTGGTTGGTTTTTGTGAGGAATTAAACTAAAAACCACGCCCCGATCACGTGTGTCGACAGTTAAGAGAAGGATGAGCATCACACGTTCAAGAGGCTACAGATGACATGCGTGTGGTCAGGCTTTGGCCGCCTCTGCGGAGAGCCTGGTGCAGGACAGGGGATAGTATCTCCCGTGTTAGCACTGGAACCCTGGGCTCGGAGGGTACTTTATGTAACAGGTGTGAACACGGGTAGCTGCCCTCATTCTGCTGACCAGCCTTTCAAGTTGTAAACGGAGGGAAGCACTGTTGTGCCTCATGTTTTGTTGAAGAGGCAGAGCAGTCGGCGGTTTTGGAATATCGTGGCGGGATGGCTATTTGGGGTCATTGCAGACGGTCGCTCACTGCGACAGACCCCGACCCACTGCGCTCCACACACCTCTGCGTTTCTCTTCATGGGCTTCTGCCGGGGTCCCACCCCAGCAGGTCCAGGGGTTCCCAAAGGCGTAGACGGAGTTGGCGAAGAAGGAATGACAGGGAGACAGCGTTCAGTTGATCAGCAGCCTAGCCAGGATCTCTAGCCCGGATCTCCAGCCAAGTTCGGGTCTTGATCTCCAGAGAGGTTCTGCTTAGGATCTCCAGCCAGGTTCTGTCTGAGATCTCCAGCCAGGTTCTGTCACCAGGTTCTAGTCAGGCTCTCTTGCCAACCTCTGCAGTCAGGTTCAGTCCAGGATCCCTTGCCATGTTCTCTCCATCGAAGCTCCTCCATCTCCAGGTTCCGCGTAGGTTCTGTCTTCTGAATTCTGTCTCCTGAGTTCTGTCTTCTAAGTTCTGTGTTCTAAGTTCTGTGTTCTTCTGTCTCTTGCTGTCTTGTTGCATCTGTATTTATACCAGTTGATTCCAATCCTAAGGTTAGGGCATTTCTTATCTCCATTCCAGGGAGTAAAGATTATGTAGCTTAAGCATGATTGTTTGTAGTTAAAATGATTAATTACCCGCCTGGCACTTAGTTAAGAGGTTTTATTCCCTCCCTAACTTCAGGGGAAAATCCTTACCTGGGGATTCAACCTTTCTCGGAGAGGTGACCTTGGTTAAAACACAGCGCCAAGAAGGTGAGCAAACATATTAAGAACCGTATGCCATATATGCCAGGTCCCTTGAAACAGCAAGGATGGACCGGCTCCCGGCAGGCTTCCTGCCACCAGGAATACCTTTACCTTCTCCACCTTGAACACTCTTTCTTCACGTTCCAGTCTAAGCCCTACTTCTGTTCTTTTCTGAAATCTCCAGCCCTAATGAATCTGTTACATCTTTTCTTTATTCTGTTCTTAAGAAATTCTCAAGGTCATTCCTGACCATCAGTAATCATCGTATGTGTGAACTATCCAAGTGCCGACTTATAAGGATCCATGTTTTGTGGATTTCTGGCCAAGCCAGCGTTTATAATGGTGAGACCTCATGTTCTGTACATCAGAAGGAAACATTACAGCTGCCATAGTAAATATCGGACAAGGATTTTAGGAGTTGGTTTTTATGGTACTTTATTTGCCTTAGCGGCATTCATCTGAATTGGACCAAAGAAAACTTGACTATTGCGATTAATTGTATACGAAAGGTAGTACTAGAAGCATTTTAATAAAGTAATATGAGCCAATCAAGATTGCTTTATTCACAACTGAGCTCAGAGTCTTACTTGGGAATTAGGTGTATGTTTTTATTTCATTGTACCTATTAACTTCCGGGTGTCGATTCTTTTTGTTCTAGGAATATTTTATGTTAGAGATTGTTGAAATTTAGTTTTTGCAATAGTCCTTTTAGTTTAGGATATGCACAACATGGATGTCTTCTCACCTTTTCCATTATTATATTAAACTAGGGGCCCGGTGCACGAAATTCGTGCACTGGGTGTGTGTGGGGGGGGGGGGAGTGTCCCTCAGCCCAGCCTGCCCCCTCTCACATACTGGGAGCCCTCAGGCGTTGACCCCCATCACCCTCCAATCGCAGGATCGGCCCCTTGCCCAGGCCTGACGCCTCTGACAGAGGCGTAGCCCCCCATCACCCTCTGATTGCCTGATCGGCCCCTTGCCCAGGCCTGACGCCTCCGCCAGAGGTGTCAGGCTTGGACAGGGGACCCCCATCTCCCCCCAATCACTGGCTCTGGCACCCACCCAGGCCTGAGGCCTCTGGCCCAGGAATCATGCCTGGGCAGGGGACCCCCATCTCCCTCTGATCACTGGCTCCACCCCCCCGCCCAAGCCTGACGCCTCTGACCCAGGCTTCAGGCCTGGGCAAGGGGACCATCATATCCCCCCAATCCCCGGCTCCGCCCCCCACCCAGGCCTGATGCCTCGGCCAGAGGAGTTGACCCTCATCACCCTCCGATCACCAATCACCGGATCGGCCCCTTGACCAGGCCTGAGGCCTCTGGCAGAGGTGTCAGGCCTGGGCAGGGGACCCCCAGCTCCCCACGGTTGCAGGCTCTGCTCCTGCCCAGGCCTAATGCCTCTGGCTGAGGCGTCCGGCTCGGGCAGCGGGGACCCGCAGCTGCAGCGGCCCCGCGATCGTGGACTTCGCTTTAGGCCCAGGCAAGGGACCCCTAGCTCCCGGGACTGCCAGCTTCGACCGTGCCCAGCTCCCATCGCTGGCTCCACCCCTACTTCCTGCTATCACTGGCCAGGGTGGCAAAGGCGCCTGATTCTCCGATCATGGCCCCCCAGCTCTTAGCTCCCCGCTGGGTTTCTGATCACTGTCAGTGGCAGGGGGCTTCTTCCTGCTTTCCCTTTCGCCTCCCTGCATTGTGCCTACATATGCAAATTAACCACCATCTTGTTGGCAGTTAACTGCCAATCTTAGTTGGCAGTTAATTTGCATATAGCCCTGATTAGCCAATGAAAAGGGTATCATCGTACGCCAATTACCATTTTTCTCTTTTATTAGATAGGATACTCTGTTTTTTAAAAATATGTTTTTATTGATTTCAGAGAGAGAGGGAGAGAGAGATAGAAACATCAAAGATGAGTGAGAATCACTGATCGGCTGCCTCCTTCACCCCCCACACTGGGATGGAGCCCGAAACCTGGACATGTGCCCTGACGGGGAATCGAACCAGGACCTCCTGGTTCATAGGTAGATGCTCAACCACTGAGCCATGTCAGCTTCAGCTGGGCATGAAATACTATTCTTACATGTCACAAATGCTGTATTTTATATGAGAATACGGTATATTTTTATATTCTCTCTTGAGGGCCAGTTGGTTCACATACTAAGTATGTGTCACTCGCCTCCCAACCCCAGTATTTCTCCTTCATTCACACGTCCCTTGTGCGGCACAGACACAGCTTCCTCCTATCTCCGTACAACAGTGTCCCTGTCACCTGGAGCCTGGCTGTGCCGAGGCCAGAAAGAGGGAGGCGTAGAGAAGTGAGCTTAGTCTTGCTGAAGCAGACCAGCCGCATGGAAAGAGCAGAGCTTCTGAGTTCAGTTTAGAGGACGAAGCTCTGAAGCCAGACCGTGATGGGGTGAGTCTGCCTCCAGCGGACAGACACAGCCGTGCCCGACCCCCTGAAACGCAGGCGGAAATGGGCGGGGACCGTGGGACCCTGGGTTAGACGGTATGAGCAGTAGCTTCTTGACAGCAGGATTATCAAACACACCACGTGTTAGGAAGGAAAATTATGGAAAGCCTTCATTTTCCAAAAGCCGTTGAACGGAGGAAAAACGTGTCTCTCTCGGTTCATGGCAGTTCTGCCTGAAGCCGGGAAGGAATTGCTCTGCGGGCCTCGCGCCTCTTTTATTTCTATGAGAACTCGCCGTTCCCTTTTCATTAGAAGTCATTTCTGTCATTCTCCCAGGAGATGATGGCACCTTGAAGGGATGGAACTTCTGGCCATGGAATAGGAAGGGTCCGCTTTCCATTTCCCTTGAATCTCCAGGTTTAAAGGCACGAAGTCTCCAGGTTTTGTCGACCTAAGGCTCTGCCCCCCACACCCCAGGGCTCAGGGCTTCATCTCCACCTGACTCCCCGCATCCCTTGGGGTGCTGATCCTGGCATTTCCTCCTCTCCTCCACCCCCCTCCTTGCGCCTGTCTCCCGACCACTGAGGACTCCCCCTCCGCTTCCCTGGGTTCGAATCCTGGCTCTGCGTGGATTTGACCTTGAATGTCTGAACCCGAACCCTTCGCTCCCACATCTGTACATGGGGATAATGACCGGCCTCCCGCCTGGGAGGGTTACGAGGGTTATGCCACGCGAAGCAGGCAGCCTTCAGGGTGTGCCAGTGAGTATGGGGGGTCCCCAGGCCGCCCTGCATCGCCCTGGCATCTGCTGGCCGAGCCCCGTTACTCTCCTCCTTACACATTTCTCTCCTGGCAAAGGGGGAATTCTACTTCCTGTATTCCCAGCCTCGTCCTCCTTTTCCAAGGAGTGTCTTCAGTCTGCCGTGGGCTCAGTCTCCTGCTCTCCAGGCTCCTTCCTGCAAACCCCGGTTCCCTCCTGACCTACACCCCTGGATCATCCCTGATGGTGAAATGCGGCTCCACAGCCACAATTGGGGGGCCCGAGGCATGTTAGGGTCACGTGAGAGGAACTTGGGGACTGAATATGGAGGTGCATTGAGGGCCCAGCATGTAAAGGCAAGGAGACCATTATCTTGGAGGCAGAAGAGAAGGCACGTTTCGGGGGCCGGGAATGCCGCTCTTGAACCTGGTGGTCCAGGCCCTCTGACCTTGACCCTGGAGCCCCCGTTAGCCGACGGGGGAGGCGGACAGGGTAGTGGACAAAACAGGTGACGGGGAATGAGACGTACACACTTCCAGGTATGAACTAAGGAAGTCACAGGGAGGTGATGTACAGCATACGGAACATATAGCCAATAGTATTGTAACAACTTCGTACGGTTACTAGACTTACCACGGTGATCACTTGGTAAAGTATACAAACGTCAGATCACTTAGTTGTACACCTAAAACTAATGTGATATTGTATATCAACTGCACTGTAATTTGAAAAAGAAATAAAAAGTATATGTACCGCTGGGAGTGCTCTGTGGGGCATGGTGTAAGCCAAGGACACACACTGACAAAGCGAGGGCCCAGGAAGGAGTGAGTGTGTGTGTGCAGCAGGAGGGCAGGCCTGTGGTGCTGACAGCCAGAGAAACGGAAGTAATGACAGAGGTGTGTCCGAGTAGCCAAGGACTTCAGACATCATCCCTGAGGTGACTTAAGCTTCCTTTCGGTCAGGCTCAGAGTGAAGGCAAGGGTGTGCTGTGCTGGGCCAGGGTTTCTCACCCTTGGCCCTGTTGACATACAGGCTGGCTAGATCTTCGTTAGGGGCCCGGGATGTTTAGCAGCCTCTCTAGACCAGTGATGGCGAACCTATGACACGCGTGTCAGAGGTGACACGCGAACTCATTTTTTTGGTTGATTTTTCTTTGTTGAATGGCATTTAAATATATAAAATAAATATCAAAATATAAGTCTTTGTTTTACTATGGTTGCAAATATCAAAAAATTTCTATATGTGACACGTTACCAGAGTTAAGTTAGGGTTTTTCAAAATGCTGACACGCCGAGCTCAAAAGGTTCGCCATCACTGCTCTAGACTGCCTATCCATTAAATGTCAGTAACACCCCTTAGTTTTGATCATCAGAAATGTCCCAGGAGGTCCCCTGGACGGGGGTGGGGAGGACAGAATCGTGTCAGCTGAGAACCACCAGTTTAGGCAGAAAGAAACGCCGAATGCAGGGGCCTACGTGCAGTGGCCTGGAATCACGATAAGCATTTGAAAACAAACGCAAAAAGCTCAAGGTGTGGGGTCAGCAGGTGAGCGGTGCTAGCCTTGGCAAGGTAGGTAAGACAGAGAAGGCAGGATGGCCGGCAGGTGCATGAGCTCATCCCTTCTAGAATGGGGAGGGAGGAAATGTGTGTTGTTGTTTTTTAATTTATTGTTAAAAGTGTTCCAGATGCCCCCCTTTTTCCTCACCATTGAGCCCCTTCTCCCCACTCCCGCTCCCTCCCAGGCCTTCATCGCAGCACTCTTGCCTTGTCCATGGGTTATGCATCTCTGCATGCTAGAGGCCCGGTGCACGAAATCCGTGCAGGAGCAGCCCTTCCTTCCCCCCGGCTGCCGGCACCGGCTTCCTCTGGCTCCAGGGACCCGGGCTTCCCTCACAGCCCCGGCTTTGTCCGGAAGGTCTTCTGGAAGGATGTCCAGTCTAATTAGCATATTATGCTTTTATTATTATGGATAAGTTCTTTGGTTAATCTCGTCTCACCCACCCCCTCTGAGATTTGATGGTCTGTTCCATGCTTCCCTGTCTCTGGATCTGTTTTGCTTGTCAGTTCATTTTGTTCATTAGATCCCACATATGTGAGATCCTGTGATAGTTGTCTTTCTCTGGCTGGCTGATTTCGCTCAGCATACAGGAAGAGTTTCTAAGCAGAGTCCCCTCGGTCAGGGGGGGACTCTGAGAGTGGGAAGTCAGACCCTTAGGGCATCGAAATGTCAGTCAAACAGGGCCAGACGCCCAGTGACCGAGTCAGGCCAGGCGCTCTGAGCAGCGTGGGTGTTGGAACACACCCAGTAGTGCCTTCCTTACCGAATGAAAGAGCATTTTCCCAGCCAGGCGTCTGAAATGGGGGGTGACATTGTTTTCCAAGCCATTTCTTGGTTTGAAGAGACACTGTGTTTTAGAAATAACAGTGTCCTTTTATAACTCAGAGATTTCAAGACTCCCTTGAAGCAATAGGAAGTTCCAAGTCTTAGCTCCTGATCCCATTGTTTCAGCTACATGGGTAATTGCATATAACATGCGTATGTAATTTTAAAGATCTTTGTAGAGTAGACAGTAACAAAGAACTGTGTCTCCATATAATATCTGTGTCAGTTTATCTTTTTTTTTTAAAAAAAAATAAAAGCTCCATTTAAAAAAATATTTTTTTTAAATGTTCATCAGTTTCTGCAAACAGAGCTAACATGGAATTTCTGTTTTCACTCTTTCTGGCGGGGAGGCTGACCTGAGCACCTACAGACGTCTCTCCTAACCATGAAGCATCATGCTGGAAGGGTGCTCTTGATTGGGAAAGGGAGTCATTGAGAATCCTCGCTTGCATCAGCATTATGGGAGGTGTTATGAGTTAAAACTTAAAATGGCTCAACCAGCACTATCCCTTTCTTTTTTTAATTTTAGAAAGTACGATTTTTATTTTTTAGGAAGACAAAATAGAAACTGAAATAACTGTTAGCGAATGACATTTGGGTAGACAGAGACTTAGAGGTGCATGTGTGAGGTTGGCTTGCCCTCCTGCTCTTCGCTATTCCCTGCCCTTCCCACTCACAGCTGAATCGGAAGCTGCAGGGTGTGCTGTCCTGGCCACGCTCCAGACACCCCCAAGTGTGGCCATTCATACTGTGGGTTATATTTAGAATCAGGGAGAGCTGCACTTTGCAGTGGCGGTTTATTTGGGTTTGAAGAAGTGAGTTCTGTTGTGCAGAATGTCTCAACATTTATGAAAACAGCCTATATTTTTATCTGCGCCAATTTCCACAGAGATTTCCCATGATTTGAGATACTCGTTTGGGTTAGATTTTCCTAATGTGAATTTGCCAGCTAGTGCTACAGACTTCTCAGACAAGCTCTGCATTTTCTCTCCGGTCAACACAGCTGAGTTGGGCTGCCCTCTACAAATTCCAGCAGAATTTGAAAGCAGCGATGCCCATTTGATAATAATCGCCTGTGTGTAAATGTAGTCATATCCGCTGTAGGTCTCTGGGCACAATGAGTATTATGTCCAAAGAGAAACATGTCAAGTATACATATATGAGATACCTACTGTGTTCCAGGACTAAGAATATAAACAAAAATCCTTTAATTAGGTTTTGCCTTCATTTAAGAATGTAATCATTCTCTATACAAAGTATTCCCAAGAAATGTATGCACGCTTAAATAACTGATAGCTGAGTTTTGAAAATGTAATTTATTGTAATCATTGTTAAGTTATTAAAATACATTCAATTAATAATTATTAAATATTGAGAAATATCTTAGCTTGCATAAGCATTATAGTGAGGTATTATCGATTAAGTAAACTTAACACCTCACCAATTACATGACTGCCTTTATAATTATTCAAAGTGTGTGTATACATTTTTGGGGGGACACCCTATAGTTGAGAATAACAAGTATGAATTGGAATAGGAGAAAATATTGCATCAACCCTGTTATAATAGAATGAATACATACAAGAAAACATGCCCACAAACATGTAAGCATATGTAGTGATTGTGAATGTACGTAGGATCAACTTGCTCAGTAAAATGAGGTACCGTTGTTGATTCATCAGATTCATCATATTTTCCATTAAAGATGGAAAATATCCCAGTTTGGCAAGGGGTTGAGGAGTTGGTTTGAACACAGTTGATGAGGGTAATATTTCAGTGGCCAGTTTGTAAGTATGTGTCAAATTTATTGATATGCCTACTTTTTGACTCAGCAATCCCACCTAAATAAAAATATCTATACTAATAAAAGGGTAATATGCTAATTAGACCGGATAGACTGGATGTCTTCTGGACATCCTTCTGGACAAAGCCACAGTGGCGAGGCCAAGGCATAGGCGGTTAGGGGCAATCAGGCCAGCAGGCAGCAGTTAGGGGCGATCAGGCAGGCAGGCAGAGGGGTTGGGGCAATCAGGCAAGCAGGCAAGCGGTTAGGAGCCAGCGTTTCCGGATTGCGGGAGGGATGTCCGACTGCCAATTTAAACTGGCAGTCGGACATCCCCCAAGGGGTCCCAGATTGGAGAGGGTGCAGGCCGGGCTGAGGGACCCCCCCCCTCCTGTGCGTGAATTTCATGCACCGGGCCTCTAGTAATATATAAAAGGAACACGTATATACTTTGTGAATTACATAGGTTTTCTTCTCCCTCTCAAGAGTCTTTATTGTCTCTAGTCCCCTAAACTGGGTAGAAATTAACATGTGATGAAATAAATGAGACCCGTGGACTTGAGGGCCAATCACAGTGCACTTGGACGTTGAGAAGTTCCGAGGAGAAGGGAAGGCAGAGCCCGGCTGGCGGTGTCTGCTTAGCTGTGAGTTCAATACCCCTTCCCACGAGCAGAGGTGAAACGCACGGTTCAGTCTCTCCGGACAGAGACCAGACCTGCGCTTGGCCAGTTAAAGCGACTCCATCGGGGCCTCTCGGTGTGTTCCTCGGAATGAATGATGCGGTGCTAGTCGTGCGGCGTGAAGAGCCATTTACAGAACAACTGTCGTGTCTTCTTGAAGAGCTGGTTTTATTTATGTGACCTCTGTCTCCTTTTAGAAAGTGCACCAGTACACGTTAATCATCCAGGCCACCGACACGGAAGGCAGCCCCACCTACGGCCTCTCCAACACGGCCACGGCCGTCATCACGGTGACCGACGTCAACGACAACCCCCCCGAGTTCACGGCCATGTCTGTAAGTGCTTCACAGACTCTGGGCCCCGCGGGCGCCCCTGGGAGGCGGCATCTTGAGTGACACGAGTGTTTGTAGAGGTGGGACTTGCTCAGCCTCATTGTAGACTGGCTACTGACTCCAACATTTCCTGCCCCTGAACCAGGTTTCCAATGTGGCACCAAAGTCACTTTTTCTCTTTTGGTCGCTGAGTCCGCTGATTAGGTTGTTAAAATATGCTGCCTCGGAGGCACGCTCCCCCCAAAAACTGTGCTGTTAAAGCAAAACACTTACGCATGTGTTCAGGTACACGGGTGACATGACCGATGTTTACGACTTCATCCGCATTAGTGGTCGTCTCTAGTGGAAAAGTGGGTCCCTCAGACTCATCCTGTCCTCCCAGTTCCTGCCCATCACCCCAACACCCAATGGGTGCTCATTTTAATATTCATGAAACTGTGATGTCCCTCAGAAAATAAAACTGACTGCTGGCTCACATCCTGTTATTTTTAAAGTCGGACGTAGGTGTTGTGATTGCCTGTGTCACGTTGAGTGGGGATGATAGAGATCGGATGGGCCCGGCGGTCAGGATGGTGGTCCTCACAGCCGGTCTGACTGTGGTCCCGGAGACACGCTGTCCGGCCTGGCCCCTCCGCTCCTCTCACTGAGCCTGTCTTCCCGGCAGTTCTATGGCGAAGTCCCCGAGAACAGGGTGGATGTCATCGTCGCCAACCTGACCGTGACCGACAAGGACCAGCCGCACACGCCGTCCTGGAACGCCGTGTACAGAATCAGCGGCGGGGACCCCACCGGCCGCTTCGCCATTCAGACCGACCCCAACAGCAACGACGGCCTGGTCACCGTGGTGAAGGTGAGCGGGGAGCTCGGGCCGCGGGCCCACGGCCGCTCCGGTGGCCAGGATCCCCGTTTGTTACTCAGTCTTGTGCCTTCCCTTCCAGCATCGCTAAGGCTGGGATGGATGCGCTTGGAGGGGCCGCATGTTGTTTTGTAGTTGTTGTTGAGGCCAGAGTAGGTTTTGTCACATCATCTCTGGAGCCTGGTTGTTCTTAAATGAGTGGGCGGTGTTCATCCGGAGGCAGGACCGCCCCAGCCGTGTTGCCGCGAGTGTGGCTGCGAGAGTGACATGTGGCGGCCCGAAGTTTGGGTCCCGTGGGCGGCGATGAGGAACGGGGCCCCACACCCTGTTCTCATGCCTCCAGGTGCTACTAGGTCCAGGCTCAGGGGACAAGCCAGGAAATACCACAGAAGTAAAGTGGGGTGAGCCGGCAAGAAGAGGCTCACGCTTTCGAAAGGTTTTGAAGTTGCGTTGCCGTTTTTAAATGCTGTTTTCAAGGCTCGAAGAAATTGGTTCTTCTGATCTATAATTGGCTGCCCCCCCCCCCCAAAAAAAAAATCCCAGGTGCTGGAGGTAAAGGGATATTAACTCCAAGTGTCATAACCAGGCAGCGCCAATCAATGCAAAAGCTCTTGAAGTGGAACGTCTTCCATGTGCCCACCCGGAGAAGCGAGCAGCTCCGGCCTCCTAGCCCACGACTCCTGACGTGTAAGGAAAGCCCCAGCGTTGGCCGTCCCGGTGGCGTGTCAGCCGCCAGGGGTTTCCCCTGTGCGAGCAGAACGGGCGTTTCCCCCAGGAGCTGGGGCTGGACGTCTGTGATCACACGGTAGTGATCCCCAGCACGGGCCCAGAATGTAACTGTCTGCGTTCTGGCCCCAGTTCTGCCCTGGGTGAGGTGTGACCATGGCGAGTTCTTACCTGCAAGCCTCAGACTCCAAGCAGAAAGTGGGAACGGTACCAGCACCCACCGGGGCCCCAGCGCCGTTCTGAGGGGTAAGGAAGCGCCATGCCCGGGAGCGCTCACACTGTGCGAGCCGGAGCCCCAGGGCGTGTCAGGCCAGGGGTGTTCCACGCGGCTCAGGAAATCGCTCAGAGGAATTCTCTCTGTCTCGCTGGCTTCTCTGCTGTCTTGCTTACCCTCGTTGAGAACTGGAGGTTGAATGGGGAGTTCAGAAAAGCTGTGTTTGTGAAGAGTTGGAGGCGGTCCACCCTGAGAAGCGGGTGCGGTTCGTGCTAATACGCTGGTCTTCACTCCAGCTTCGCCCTGGACCATTCTTAGAGGAGCACGAAGCTCCCTAACTCTGTCCATGTTGCCCTGCAGCCGGGCGAGAGAGATGTCTGCCTGCCTGCGCCCCACTGGCAGGTGGTCAGAAGTAGGAATCGAAGTCCAGGCTGGTCCCTGGACTCCTGGCGACTTTCCTGTTGGCAGGAGGGTTCACGGAGCTCCGGAAGTTAATATTTACACAGAGGGTTACGTGGGCATTGCCTCTCTCTAGAGTGCTGTTCTGAGATTTGGGTTTTCACAGATCAGGAAAATACCCACAATTCTCCTGGAAAACAACCAGAGTTTTTGTTTGCTAAGCAAGAAAAAGAAAACCAAAAAACACTTTTCTGCTTATAAGCGTTATAATTTTTTAAGTGTAAATGTGCATATACTTTAAAATGTATATATCAGAGTACGATTGAACTTCCCAATGGAGCGAGTTTAGCTTCATGAAAAATGAAAATTTTCTGGGTACGGTTGATTTTTCTTTATCGCAAACCAGACAAAGCTCCCTGCAGAGGGACAGACAGTCTTTCCACCAGAGTTTGAGGACAACCCGGACCATCTCAGGTGATCTGTGTACAGAGTATTTTTGAGCAACCGTACTGTTTTTAAAAATAATCAAGTCTTTAGATGTAGCTGAATAATTCAGTCATTACACTAGTAACGTGTGTTATTTTGGGACCATCAATCTTTGAAGGACCCAAGACTTACAAACATCTCAGCTAAATGGTGAACACTGTTTCCATCACTGGCCATGCGAACGCATGTTTACCAGAAATCCGAGAAGCAGCTGCAGCAGAGCGAATGAAAAAGGAATGTTTGGGGAAAGGCATTGATAGAAGGATACACTACAGAATGAATTTATTATTTCCCACCAAATCATGGTTTCCCCCTTTTTTTTTTCCTCCTAGCCAATCGACTTTGAGACAAACAGGATGTTTGTCCTCACTGTTGCTGCGGAAAATCAAGTGCCATTAGCCAAGGGCATTCAGCACCCACCTCAGTCGACAGCAACCGTGTCCGTGACCGTCATTGATGTGAATGAAAACCCTTATTTTGTCCCAAATCCCAAGATCATTCGCCAAGAAGAAGGCCTTCATGCCGGGACCATGCTGACAACGTTTACCGCTCAGGACCCGGATCGGTACATGCAGCAGAGCATTAGGTACCCGACGCCATTGACGCTGTTCTTACCATTTCCAGTGTGTGCTGGGCTCTGCGTAAAAGGGGTCACTTGAGTCAGAAATTTCCCCTGGAACCACAACGACTCATTACAAGAGTATTTTTAATTCTGCGATGAAGTTTTCTCAGTAGATTGGTGAATACAGTGCATTGGAAACATAAGAATGGATCAATTCCAGTCTTATTGGAAGAAAATGTTCTCTTGTTCCTTTCCTTTTTAAAATACCTAGACCAGTGATGGCAAACCTTTTGAGCTCGGTGTGTCAGCATTTTGAAAAACCCTAACTTAACTCTGGTGCCGTGTCACATATAGAAATTTTTTGATATTTGCAACCATAGTAACACAAAGACTTATATTTTTGATATTTATTTTATATATTTAAATGCCATTTAACAAAAATCAACCAAAAAAATGAGTTTGCGTGTCACCTCTGACACGTGTGTCATAGGTTTGCCATCACTGATCTATACTAATAAAAGGGTAATATGCTAATTAGACCAGACATCTTCGGACATCTTTTGGACAAAGCCACGGTGGCAGGGGCGGGGACCGAGGCAGAGGCAGTTAGGAGCAATCAGGCCGGCAGGGGAGTAGTTAGGGGGCGATCAGGCAGGCAGGGGAGCAGTTAGGGGGAGATGAGGCTGGCAGGCAGAGGAGGTTAGGGGCTATCAGGTCGACAGGCAGAGGCAATTAGGGGCTATCAGGCCGTCAGGGGAGCAGTTAGGGGCATCAGGCCGGCAGGCAGAGGTAGTTAGGGGTGATCAGGCAGGCAGGCAGGTGAGTGGTTAGGAGCCAGCGGTCCCAGATTGCGAGAGAGAGATCTGACTGCCGGTTTAGGCCCGATCCCTGTGGGCAGTCGGACATCCCCTGAAGGGTCCCAGATTGGAGAGGGTGCAGGCCGGGCTGAGGGACCACTCCTGTGCCTGAATTTCATGCACCGGGCCTCTAGTCTATAATAATAAAAGCATAATATGCTAATTAGACTGGGCAGCCGAACGACCTTCCAGATGTCCTTCTGGATGAGCTTCTGGATGAAGCTGGGGCTGTGAAGGCCGAGCCCCTTGCATGAATTTTGCACCTTGGGCCTCTAGTTTACTAATAGTTTAGCTGGTGCTTTCATTCCAAAATCACAGAAAGCTGCCACTGTAAGCAAACGGGTGACACTCGGAAGCTCATAACATTTGTCTCTCCTCCATACATCAGGGAGGAAACTCATTGTTTCCATCCTTCACCTGGACAGTATGTGTAGGACTTACACCATGTATCTGGAGAGCAGTGGTTCTCAACCTTGGCTGCACATTAGAATCACCCGGGAATCTTTTTTAAAATCCTGATTTCTGGGCCTCATCCTCCGGAAATTCTGTTTCTTTGTGATGGGGTGAGGCCACAGCATTAGTAACAAAGAAACAGAATTTCCAGAGGATGAAGCCCAGAGATCAGGATTTTAAAAGGATTCCCAGGTGATTCTCATGTGTAGCCAAGGTTGAGAACCACTGCTGTAGAGATTCCCAACTTCAGCAGCAACAGGTGTGTCCTTCATGGTGAGGCCAGTGATGGTGGGCCGAGCACACCCACACAGCCATTCATTGCTGGCGACAATAATTTTTTAAATCAGCTCCTATTTTACTTAACTTCTTGTGGAACTGCTGCTAACAGATAACTGTGTGTGGTCTCCATCTCGCTATACATTGAGAATCAGCATACATAGCTAAGCCATTGCTGTATTGAATCCTACAACTTTTTATATCTCGAAATGTGTAGGGTATTTTTTGCAATTTGTATATTGGTCCTCTGAGCTTAAGAAACTCCCCCCCCCCCCACCCCGCCACACTCCCCCTAAAAGAGAAGGAATTTCAGATGGTCAGGTGCTGGTGGAGATGGTCTGCTGCCTACAGACTCAGGCTGCGGCACTTCCCTTGAGGAGTGTAGTTCTGAACTAGGAGGTTAAAATGAGATCATCAGTCCCACCAGAGCCCACAGTACAGAGACCGAGCTCCTTGATGTTCCGCTCGGATACCTACACCTGCTGTTTCCTGCCTGCCTGCCCGGAGACAGCCTTTCCAGGCCTCCGGAGCCACTGTCTCAGAAACACTTCCCGTGTTAACCATGGCTTTCCAGCCATTGCCTGCAAAATGCAAGCTGATTAGCTGGTTGCATTTGGAACTAACCCAGCAAAATACACTTTCCCCCCCCCCTCAGTTTCATGTATAAAAATAATTGAATGTGTTGCCCTTTCCTTTTGTAGATACACAAAATTGTCCGATCCTGCCAACTGGCTAAGGATAGATCCTGTGAACGGGCAGATAACGACAATTGCCGTGCTGGACAGAGAATCCCCCCACGTGAAGAACAACATATACAACGCCACCTTCCTTGCTTCCGACAATGGTACGTACTTAAGTCCAGTCACCATGTCGTCCTGCATGTTGTCAGAGAGAGGAGAGCGCATCATGAATGTGTGCTCAGGACGTGGGGTTTTCTACGAAACCCAATTGTCTAGAAAACTCTCAGGCCCCACCTCCGCGTTCCATTTCCACGGGGGTATTTGTGACACACCCCGGGTGCTTCGTGATGTCCACACCCTCCCTGGTGGCCTCACGTGGTTTCTGCCCTGTGGGGTTTCTGCCCTGCTGCCCGTCGACACCTTGTCACTGCAGGTGGAGTCCGCCCTCCCTGGCCCGGACACCGTGGTTTCTGGGGTGGTCTCTGCATGTTTCTGCTGCCATCCGTCTGTCTGTCTGTCTTTGGCATTTTTCCTCTTTCTCATTCTCTTCCTCTAGCCTGCCATGAGCTAGGAAACTTAATTTGGTGCATTCATTGGGCTAATTGAGTATGTGAGCTTTAGTGTATTGGTTTTAGAACCTTTTGTATAGTCTTTCTTTCTTGGGTTTTTGCTAGATTTTAAACAGTTGAGGTGAACAGATAGCGCGTTTTTAATGTATAAGATGAAAGGGACCTCTGTGAACCTGGTGTTGACGGAACTGCTTGGCATCGGTGTGTGCGTGCCTTTCTTTAAGGAATCCCGCCCATGAGCGGGACGGGCACGCTGCAGATCTACCTGCTGGACATCAACGACAACGCCCCGCAAGTGCTGCCTCAGGAGGCGGAGACGTGCGAGACGCCGGCCCCCAACGCCATCAACATCACGGCCCTGGACTATGACATTGACCCCAACGCCGGGCCCTTTGCTTTTGATCTGCCTCTGTCTCCCGTGAACATTAAGAGGAACTGGACCATCACGCGGCTCAATGGTAAGAACCGGTTAATTGTTCGAATGCACGTGCACTGGAGAGAGTTGGAGACCTGGTACGATAAGGTCATGTTAGGTGCTTTATAATCTCCTCATTAAATATTATAAATATTTAAAGTGACTGCAAGCTTAAGACAGCAAAGCCCTTCAAGCCAGCAAGCCTTCCCCGTGCAGCATGCTGTGATCTGCTGCCTCTGTACCTGTGGTTCTCAACCTTACTAATGCCGCGACCCTTTAATACAGTCCCTCATGTGGTGGTGACCCCCAATGTCATTGTTACAAATTGAACATAATTGAAGCATAGTGATGAATCACAAAAACAATATGTGATTATAGATGTGTTTTCCGATGGTCTTAGGCGACCTCGGTGAAAGGGTCGTTCGACCCCCAAAGGGGTCGCGGCCCACAGGTTGAGAACCGCTGCTCTAACCATCAGGGAGGACGGACCTTCTGGAAGATGTTAGGCGTCTGTCATCATCGTCTCAGGTAGTCACTCTCCCTCGGCATTTGTTTAACGCAGGTGATTTCGCTCAGCTTAATCTGAAGATAAAATTCCTTGAGGCGGGGATCTACGACGTCCCCATCATCATCACCGACTCGGGGAACCCTCCCAAGTCGAACAGCTCCGTGCTCCGCGTGAAGGTGTGCCAGTGCGACTCCAACGGCGACTGCACGGACGTGGACCGCATCGTGGGCGCCGGGCTGGGCACTGGGGCCATCGTCGCCATCCTGCTCTGCATCATCATCCTGCTCAGTGAGGACTCGCTTGGCTCCCAGATTCTCATTTTAGCTCTTTTGGCTTCTAGGATGTTGAGCGAAGTGACATGTTGATGTTGCCTCTCCAAGGAGCCTCACGGCTCCCGCCCACCCCGAGCGTTTTCTCTGCGGTCACAGCGCGGACAGCCAGGCCCCTCTGCAAGGAGAGGCACCCCGGCTCCGTCCGGCTCTGGCGTGTTGGCGGCCAGTCCAGCTAGGGCGCCTCTTCCAGGCCCTGCTGCCGTTTCTTTCTTCTTTTTAAATATATTTTCATTGATTTCAGAGAGAAAAGGAGAGGGCGAGGGAGATAGAAGCATCAGTGATGAGAGAGAATCATTGATCGGCTGCCTCCTGCACGCCCCCTACTGGGGATCGAGCCCACAACCCGGGCCTGTGCCCTGACCAGGAATTGAACCGGGACCTCCTGGTTCATAGGTCGACGCTCAACCACTGAGCCACGCCGGCCAGGCTGTTGCCGTTTTCTGATGCCAATGCTTGAGAGCTGTGGCAGACTCCTTTTTTTATATAGAAAAATGTTAGTCCTTAGTTCGAGCACTTACCTTATGATTTGAGTGTGAATTTATGGCCGGCACTTGGTGATTTAGGGAAATAAGTATATTGCTTTCCTTTCCTTGGTATGACGCAGTCAGCAGCCTGCTCTGGCCCTGCGGGGATAAAGGGCTTTCTTTCTGAAGGGCCTCGTAAAATAGTGAGAAATCGTACTTCGGGTGGCACGTTTGATGACAGACGTGATGACACAGCTCAGGGAGTTCTCTGTCTTTAGAGCACGTCCAGGTTAAGTGCTATAGCTCCTTTTAAGGTACTTCCCAATCCTTGGTTCAGCGGAGCGCAAGGAATGAACCCCTGGAAAGGACTTTGGGAACCACCTCTGCGCTTGCAGGTTAAAGGGAGGGATGACGTGCCTGGGCCCGCGCATTCTTGTCGCGTGGCAGCAGGTCGTCGTGGATTGTGGGACGATGCTGTGCACCAATCGCTTTCTTGAAAATGTTGGCCGTTTCTGTACGTTTCGCCGTCTGCAAGGTCCTGGTCGTCTAGAACCCTGTCCCTGTATTCTGCACAGTTACCGTAGGAGCCTGAGCGGTTCTCACCTCCTGGTGGAGGCTCGTTTGCCTGCAGTTGGGAACCTGCGTGCTCTCCTCGCCACCCACTCGCTGGAGTCAGCCCTGGAACTGGCAGAGGAGGTCATGCGTCTGGCTTTAGAGGGAGGCTCTTCACCTTCATGGGCAATAGTAAAGATGTGCTCAGATAGGGGCCATTCAATCTTCCGCTCGGGCGTGAGCCCATCTCCCGATTTGAGAGAGAGAACGCATTCCTAGATGTCACTGAGGGGTGCGTGGCGATTTCGGCCGCAGCGTGGGGTATACGCCGGCCTCTTCGAGAAAGACTTGGCTGTGCTGGATCGTGGCGGGAAGAAGTGACGAGAGCATGGGGAGGAAATGAGTCAGGGCTGATTTTAACACCAGCCCCCTGGCCAATGGGTGCGTCTAAGCCTGGCCCAGAGTGTGACGGGGGAAAGCCTAAGGTTATTTCCGTGCCAGGCCGATGCCCTCGCCTCCCTCGCTGAGACCTGTGGCCCAGTAAGAAAGCACCAGCCTTTGGACCCCCTTGAGGTCCGACTGCTGCCCCAGGTCCACGTGGCAAGCACTTCTCTGGGGTGTGGGGAGTGTAGTGACCGGCACCTTGAATGTTAAATAACAAGTGACAGTCTAACTTTCTGCTCTGCACTGTTTTCGAGTTTGCAAACCACTTTATTTTTTATTTTAAAATACATTTTTATTGATGTCAGAGAAAAAGGGAGAGGGAGAGAGAGATAGAAGCATCAATGATGAGAGAGAATTATTGATCAGCTGCCTCCTGCACATCCCACACTGGGGATCGAGCCAGCAACCTTGGGCATGTGCCCTGACTAGGAATCGAACTGTGACCTCCTGGTTCATAAGGCGACGCTCAACCACTGAGCCACGCCGGCCGGGCACACATCATTTTATTAAGATTAGTGTCCTCCAGGAAGCCAAAGTAAAAGATGGCAGTGGTCATCGGCCCCAGGCCTAGGCCATGGGACTGAGCACAGGCATTCGCCCCGTGAGTTCACGGGGCACCGGGTGTGGGACCCAGGTCTTCACACTCTGAACCCAGAGGCAGGGTCCTTCCTGCTTTGACCTTGTCTCCTAATGTGAGGCCAGAAAAAGCCCGTAAAGAAGACGGCGTATTGCAAGCTTTCCATGCACAGAAGTGTCCGTCGCGGGTGGCAGACTGGCTGGTGGACGGAGTGTCAGACATGACGGTGTTCCGCCTTTCCCTCTTCTCCCCCCGTCAGTCCTCGTCCTGATGTTCGTGGTGTGGATGAAGCGCCGGGACAAGGAGCGCCAGGCCAAGCAGCTCCTGATTGACCCAGAGGATGACGTCAGAGATAATATCCTGAAGTACGACGAGGAGGGCGGAGGCGAAGAAGACCAGGTAAGCCCTATCCTCAATCTTTGAAATGAAAGTCGATGATCGTGTGCTCTAAATCAGTGGTTCTCAACCTTCCTAAGGCTGAGACCCTTTAATACATACAGTTCCTCATGTTGTGGTGACCCCCAACCATAAAATTAGGTTCGTGGCTACTTCATCACTGTAACGTTGCTACTGTTATGAATCATCATGTAAATGTCTGATATGCACAATGTATTTTCATTGTTACACATTGAACATAATGAAAGCATAGTGATTAATCACAAAAACAGTATGTAATTATAGATGTGTTTTCCGATGGTCTTAGGTGACCCCTGTGAAAGGGTCGTTCGACCCCCCCAAAGGGGTCGCGACCCACAGGTTGAGAACCGCTGTTCTAAATAATAGGACAAATGGTAAGGCATGCGGTGAGGTAATGGCACCGGATGTTTCTGTTGTCACATTATTAACCACTCGGTGAACTTTCCCTACACGTGCTGCATGCATGCTTCTGGAGTTCTTTTTCAAAGTGTCCAGTGTCATATTTATTTCGCAAGAAAATCATTAACATTGTTTTAAGAAGCCTGGGTTGCAGCCCGATTCTAGTTATATTTGTACTAATAAAGTAATTTTATTGATAGTTTTTCTTCATTGGATATTCAAAATATTAAGTAAAAGTAGTTTCTTATTTTGGGGTTTAGATATTTATAGGGTGTCCCAAAAATGAATACATACACTGTGAGTAATTATAAAAGCAGTGTTTATTAAAATGCATTTGATTTTCAAAATTGAGCTGTTGGCTGTTAAAGTGTGTATACATTTCTGGGGACACCGTGTGTGTGTGTGTGTGTGTGTGTGTATCTGTATATACATATATAAATATAGAAGAGAAAGCACTAGACTGTTCATTTTACACATATTTTCCAAGCAAATTCGACATTCCAGGTGCCATTACAATCATTGGGGACACAGAGGGGGGCAGAGCCCACAGATGTCTCCCCTCAAGAGCCTTATATTCTTGAGAAATATTTGAAGTTGGAGACATTGTCCAGTTCATCTTTATGTCCGTCGTGTCTGAATGGTACCTAGCTTACTGTTGCTCAATAAACGTTGAAGTTCCCATCTGGCTGTAACGTCACGTGAGCGCCTGCAGCGCTGTGCACACAGGGAAGAGTGTTCTTGTTGAAGGACGAGAGTGACCAGCAGGCACAACACAGAACTCCGTCTGCTCGGAGGCGGCACTTTAGATATCCTACTAGCTAACGTTTACGGGGTCTGTTCTCCATACCAGGCATCCCTCTGCGTGCATTAAATGTTATCCCCTAAATCTTGTGCTATTTTAAAACCTGTGATGTTGCGTGTGGGTGTCCCCATTCCCGTGGTAGAGAACAGAGCCGAAGGCTGTTTGAATTCTGTGAACTCACACAACCGGGAAGTGGTAGATGCAGGCCTCCATCCCAGGCCTGTCCTGTGTGACAGCGGAAACTGACTACTCGGAGGTGGTGCTTCTGAAAGTGACCTGGGTGACATGAATGCAGTCTGCGAGAAATCATGCTTATCAGATGCACCTGATAACTATGTCCTGCTCACTTACTAATGCGTCTATCAAGGGCATAGTCAGAAACAAGAGCCCAGAATTCTTGGTCTTGGATTATCGGTAAATTGAGATGTGCTCTGACTTAGGCGCACATGTAGGCATTCGAGATAGGACCGTGAGCTTGAATAAAAGCAAATTTCCATGGACATATTGTCTCTTCCCTTCTGTACTTCTCTGAGGAAATAAATAATCACTTTCTGTTTCATGAAGCAGGTGCACTCCCACCGCCGCATTTAATCGTTGGCCTCCGGTGGGCGTGCTCCATGGTGCGTGTGTGGCAGGTTGCAGGGAGGGGTGGCCAGGGTGTGGCCCGGCCCCACCAGCCCGGCTCATGTCCCGCTGCCCGGCCCGGCCCACACTCCGCGCCTCTTTCTCCTTTAGAAGAGGGTTTAGGGTCTGTCGGAGGCCTGGCCTGTGTGTAGAGCTGCTGTGGATACTGACTAATTAAAGTGGCCCTGTGACTGTACCCGGAGTTTCTTGCTTAGAACTGCCTTTGGATATTCAAATACATGTTTGGCATCCTCCTTGATTAATCTAGCCTTTCACTTTGCTGAGCCATGTTCAAGGTTAGCAAAAACTACGTCAATCACATTATTTCATAAATCTTCCACTGGTATTTTATGTTTCGTGTCATTCTTCGTAATTTTCTCCGCATAAACTTACACCCAACTCAATGAAGCTTCTGTGAAAATAGGAATAAGTGCCAGCCGGCGTGGCTCAGTGGTTGAGGGTTGACCAGGAGGTCAACAATTCCATTCCTGGCCAGAGCACATGCCCGGGTTGAGGACTCGGTCTCCAGTAGGGGGCGTGCAGGAGGCAGCCTGATCAATGAATCTCTCATCATTGATGTTTCTATCTCTCTCTCTCCCTTTCCCTTCTTCTCTGAAATCAGTAAAAATATATTTTAAGAAAATAGTACTAAGTGGAAGGGCACCGGTCATAACTGGGTGCTGCATAGAACTGGAGGCTGGGGGGCAAGAACACAAGGTTTCTCAGCCTCCGCTCATCTGGACCAGGGCACCTGATGTCACCTGATCTGGGTCCTTCCCTCCCCCACTCCATCCCTTTAGGAAATTGTTTAATGAAGGTTGATGGTTGCAGTTATTTTAGGAAAGACTTCCTTCCTTCATTGACTTTATGCACTTAGATTGATGCTTGAGATCAGATGGTAAAACGTATCTGTGGCAACGATTTAGTCAAATTATCATCATAAACCCTCAGCCTCTTCTCTTCCTGACCTCTGAGGTTTTCTTCGCTCCAAGATAAACTCTTGGGCGTGAATAGGCTGCTTTCTGCCCACTTTCCTGATAGTTTGACGATTTTTCTGGAATGTTTCTTTATATTGTTCGCTGTGGCTAATTTCTTTATTTAGTACTCATCTTCCTGTGGTGTCTTCTTGTAGCTTTTGGTTCTTTGATGGCATTTTAGTCTCGATTAAAGATCTATTTCTGATCCTCTGTTACGATTTCTACTTGCAGTTCTCGTGATAGGAAATGGAGACAAAATTACATAACGGGTCTTTTATGCATTCCAGTGTTTGCCCCATAGTCGCAGGAGGAAATACGCAGGCAGTAATGCTACTCCAGGGTTCTGCCTCATGAAATCCACTCTCTCACCTCCATCTCCGTGGCCACTTCCTGAACTTGGGTCAGAACCAGCACCGCCCGCGGCAGCATCCTCCTGAGCGTCCCGGGCCTGGTTCTGACCCGATGCAGGCTTCCTCCTTCCCACGGCAGACCGTGGGCCCTTCCCCGAGCTGCGGGATTCCTTCCTCCTTCCTCTCACATCCTTCCAGGCAGCAAAGCGTTGTGGGTCTTCTTTCTCCTGGAAAAGGCTTGCCGGTTCCTTTGTTTTCATTCACGTAAGCCTCCTCATGTTCGTCTCGGAGCCCTGTGTCCCTGCGGCATCTGTGCTGCCGTGAAGGAGGATTCGCTGGGCAGGAGGCGGGCCCGGGCTCTTTTTCGTTTCCTCCCTCCCTGGTGCCCAGCGTTTACCAAGAAGACACCCCCTCTCCATGGCCTGGCGGCGGCATCGACCCGAAGCCGCGGCTGTGAGTGTGAGGCTGCGGGTGGGCTTGCTGACTCCCTGTGCTACTCGGCCTGTTTGTCTGTCCTGGGCCCCTTCCGTGCTCTTTTCCGGCGGGAGTTTTCCAATCTATCTCTCGGGATAAATTTGCCAACTGAATGCGTCAAGAGTTTTTTCAAAGTTTCGTAGATTTTATTATTTATCATTTTTCCCAAAGGAAACACACACACGTTTATTTAATATTCTTACTTTCTTTTTTTTAAAGGTTTTACTATCTTATACATTCTTTTTTTTAATATACTTTATTTTTTACAGAGAGGAAGGGAGAAGTATAGAGAGTTAGAAACATCAATGAGAGAGAGAAACATCGATCAGCTGCCTCCTGCACACCCCCTACTGGGGATGTGCCCGCAACCAAGGTACATGCCCTTGACCGTAATCGAACCTGGGACCCTTCAGTCCGCAGGCCGACGCTCTATCCACTGAGCCAAACCGGTTAGGACTAATATTCTTACTTTCAAAGTGAATTTATTCCAAATGCTTCTCTGTCTTCTAAGTAGGACATTATTGCTGTAAATGTTAGAGTGGTGGTCAGTCCCGGGAAGGGCAGTTTTGGGAAATGGACTGGGTTCTAGTTTCTATAAATGGACAGGCTCCCTGTGAGAAGCCTGTTTCTGGGCAGCAGGGAGCATGGAGCTTTTCAGCAGCAGAATAGGGTTCCTGCTTTTTATTAGGTTTTTTTGAAGATATTCTCTCTTAGCAGCCGTGGGCCCAGGACATGGCATGTGGGCCGGCTTGCCCCTGGCAGGCACTCCAGCCCCTGTGTGCGTTGGGCCCTCCCCCTGGATCTCTGAGTTTGCATGTTTGTGCAGAGGCTCAATGGAACCAGCACACCCTGACAGCTTCCCTTTCACTCTGAGAGGCCTCAAGTCTTCAGGAAACGGTGGCCACATTCATCAGCGCTGGCATCCATGACGTGCTCTGTGCCAGGCATGGGGCCGCATTCCGAGTCTGCGTGTCTCTCACCATCTTCCCAGCAGCCTGTGCAGCAGGTACTGCGATTAGTTCCGTTTTCACACCAGGCCCGCCTGACCGGAGAGGCCGCGCTCTGCTGCCCTGGCCCGGGGTCAGGGGGCGTGTTTCCCTCGGTCTTGCTGGCCTGGCGCAGGCAGGCAGGGCTGGGCCACAGCTGGTTAGATGACCACTAACAATCTGGCTTAAGAACAAGTAAAGGGTAAGACCCAGTTAATTGGTTAAAGGCGGTTTGCAAAAGGGAGCACATTTAGACATTCCTAGCGCTAAAATCTGGAGGAGCGGTCTGAGCAGCCAAGTTATTTTATTAAAAGAGCCAGGCATACAATCTGGGCAGCTGGAACTAAAACCTGACATCCAGGCTGGATGCCGAGACAGAGGGAGGGGGTGCAGATAACAGAAAATCCTTGAGGCCCATCCGCCACTCCCTGACTCAAGGTCACTCGGCCTGGGGTCAACTGTGGACTGCCTGCCCCACTGTGAGCAGCCAGGCCCCCGGTCTCTCCTCCTCAGCAGAGAACAGAGCTGCGCAGTGTCACCATATTTGATTCTCTGAAATAATTGTTTTACAGAATCATTCTGCTGTGTCAGCAGACTGGCTGGCAGGTGGCTGAAGCTGGGTGTCTCGGTGGAGGCCACTTCCACAGTCGAATTGTTGGCCGAAGCACACTGTTTGTTAATTATGTCCCCAGGTTACTCCTCTTTCCACCCCCACCTGCAAACAGGAGTCCCTGTTAGCTACTGAAGGAGGGACAGTGACTGCACAGGAGGCCAGGGCCGCCAGGGGTTGGGTTAGCACGTGGTCATCTCCTTTGTTCTCACAACACAGGGCCAGGGGCACCTTGGGGCCTGAGACAGCGTAGATTCTGAGCATTCCCCTTCCTGTGCCCTGCTCTGCATTCAGTGCATTGAATGGGCACATGGCTCCTCATTGCCTCTCCCTGTCACTTCATGTGCATGAGCACAGTACTTTATCATTTAAATACTTATTCCTCCTGACGCATCCTATGTTTACTACGTTCAGAGTTAGAAGAATAGGGACGAATCAGTATTCCAGGAATGAAGTAATAGAGATTTGAATGCCAAGTATGTTAGCAGTAAGTTGGGTTGGGGGGAGCGAAAAAAAAGTGCCAGAGTTCTGCCACTTGGCCAAGTCCACCAGCCGCCTGGTTTGATGAACAGGGTTGTATTGGACATAGGAGAAGTGTGCCGAGCCTTGCTGCGGACTTACTCCATTCGCGGGTTCAGTTGCCATTTTTCTCCAAAGGTTGCATCCTCTGGAGGTCAGCACAGGAGATTTCAGTCAGTCATCTGCCCAAGGTCACCCAGTGTGGTGTGGTGGAGCCGGGTTTGAGTTAAAGTGCTCCGAGTTCAGATGTGAATCACCACACTGCTTTCTTTTCTGTGTTGAGTTTATTTGAGAATTTATAGAAAACACAAATACACACACACACACACACACACACACACACACTCTCTCTCTCTAGAGGCCCAATGCACAAAGATTCGTGCAAGAATGGGCCATCCTTTCCCTGGCTGCCGGCACAGCCTTTGCTCTGGCCGGGACCTGCCTTTCCGCCTTCCCACGCTGCCCAGAGGCCCAGAGCGGCTGGGGTGTGCGAAATGCCTGCGCCCCGCCCCCAGCCACTCGGCGCCTGCGTATGCAAATTAACCGGCCAGCTTTGTTGGGTTAATTTGCGTACTCACTCCTGATTGGCTAGTGGGCATTGCAAAGGTACGGTCAATTTGCATCTTTTTTATTAGTGTAGATAACTTTTTAGGAAATTCCAAGTAAGGTGTTAAGATGTGACACAACCCTAGTGAAGGATTTTGATGCTCGGTCACCATATTTCCAAACAGACATTGCCACTTCCTTATCACTTATTTGTAGGTTTCCTCCAAGATAGAGTGACAGGTCATGCTACCATGGAAGGACCGGCCTTGTCTGCAGGGTGATGTTTCAGTTTCTGCTGAGGCGGACGGGGAACTTGGGGAGAGAATGTGGAACTGAAGGTGCAACTAGAAGGCTACGTGTTTGTCGCCGGGGAAGAGTCTAAGAAATGGGCTCATCCTTACAGGGCTCTCCTAACTGCAGGACAAGCTTTGGCTACGGGTCAGGTTTCAGGAAGAGCATCCTTCTGAAGCCCTTTGCTCCAGCCCCACCCCCACTCCTTCAGCAGAGCCTCACAGCTCCTCAGCCCTCCACCCTCCATAGCCTTTGTCAGAGTTTATTCGTTATTTTGTTTTCATTATTTTTATCTTTATCATTGAGAACATTACAGATGTCCCTCCTTTTCCCCCCATTGCCCCCCCCCCAAGGCCTTCACCGCACTATTGTCTGTGTCCATGGGCTATGCATGTAAGATCTTTGGTTAATCTCTTCCCGTCCCCCTTTCCCTCCCCAGCTAGGGACCCGTCAATCTGTTCCATGCTTCTGTACCTCTGGATCTATTTAGTTCATCCATTATTTTGTTGATTAGATTCCACATGGAAGTGAGATCCTGTGATACTTGTCTTTCTCTGACTGGCTTATTTCACTCAGCATAATAATCTTCGGTGTGTCCTTGTAAAAAACATTAGACGAAAAGCTCTATGAGGTCAGTAACCAGATCCATGACGCAAGAGACTCTTC
This sequence comes from Myotis daubentonii, assembly GCF_963259705.1. NCBI lineage: Eukaryota > Metazoa > Chordata > Mammalia > Chiroptera > Vespertilionidae > Myotis > Myotis daubentonii. The sequence continues at coordinate 92,949,133 of NC_081847.1, forward strand.
AGAAAGTATCTGTTGCATGAAATTGAATTGAATTGCATCTTTCCAAGAGAACATGTCAGAATTGTACGGTCGGAAGTAAGTTGTAATAACCTTTCAACAGTGCCAATTTCTGAAGCCGAGCCATAATTTTGCACCAAAGAATGAACCCGCAGCTCATCCCTGATTCTGAAAATGTTTCCCCTGTGACGGATAGGGCAGCCTTAAAAACGGAGTTGTGGGAGCAGAAACAAGGCCTGTGTCCAATGGGGACTCGGCCAGTGTCCCTGCAGGCTGTGAGAAACTGCCCACCCCCCGACACCAACACGCCGTGTGCAAAACCTTCATCTGTATACGCAGTCCCAGTTGTCTTACCTCTAGTAGGTTTACTCTTCAAACCAGAACTGTTTTCAGCAAACCTTTGGTTTGGGGGGCTTTCCTAACCCATAGAGTCTAGTTTTTCACCTCATTTCACCTGTGCAGGTCGTCACCATCCTAACTGTGTTTCTCGGGGGAAGGAAGTCGGGTGGGAATGTAATTTACATAAAAGCTCACAGGGGTTTTTGCATTACTTGTCAGCAGTCCTGTGATCGTGTGTTGACATCTTATCACTGTTTTATTCAATTATTTCCATGCCAGGAGCGATGGAGGGGGAGATGATATGCTCTTCCCAGCCTCCCCTTCCTTTCTGTGTCTGCAGGGTTTCTTGCTTGTGCCGTAGTCAGCTTTTCCCCAGGTAACGAACTGTCTTTCGCTTCAGAATGTTGTGCATTTACTGTCATATCCGTGCTTTCATTTCTTCCCACTTGTCTGGAGACAGGAAACAGGTTTCCCTTATCCGAATGCGAATTATAAAGCCGTTTGCCTTTGCTGCAATCACAGAAAAAGCGCCCCTTGTCCCAGCCCTGGCCCGAGGCAGCAGAGCTGGCCAGCAGATGCGTTTCAGCTCTGGCTCCCACCACCGAGGCCCAAGAGGGACCAGGAGCTCTGCATGCCCTCTCCCTGCCCTCCGGGGGGCGGGGGGGGGGGGGGTGGAGATCTTCCCAACTAAAAAGCAGTGGGGTTTGTTTCACCCACTGACCAGCGTGCTGGGCCCAGTGAGCGTGGTCTCCCCTCTAACTCCCCTTCTGGCACTAAAGGCCTCCCATTTCCTCCCTCAGCAAACTAGTGGGTGCACTACTCAACAGCCTTGGCTACAAGAAGCAGCTTTTGTGTTTGTTTTTTTTCATGTTTTTTGCTTCTCTGGTCTGTCTCCTCTTTCCACACCGCTTCCCTGAGCCCGGGACCCGGGGCCAGTCATTAGCCTCTCAGAGCTGCTGGAATCAATGACATGGAACAACACCCACTTGGAAGGAATTTGTGCTTGGAGCACCATTGACCCATGAACCACGCGGGGGGTTGGGTGGGGAGGGGATGGTGAGGGACGCCCATCCCCCTGCAGAGTGGAAAATCTGCCATAACCTTTTCCTCTCCCGGCACTTAACCCCTGATAGTCTACTGTGGGCCGGACGCCTTGTGGTTAATGTAAAAGATGGGCTAGCACATATTTTGTATGTCGTATGTATGCTGTACGGTGTTCTTGCAGTGAAGGGGCTAGAGAAGGAAAATCTGTTACTGAGAAAGTTAGAGGGAAGAGGGCACATTGGTGGCATTGACTGGAAACGGCCGCATGGAAGTGGGCTGTGCAGTTGGGACCGTGCTGCTCAGGGTGGCCGTGTCCGAGGGGCACCGAGGGTCCCTGGCGTAGCTCCTGCAGGGCGGCGGGTGCCATGGGAAACACACGCGGTTCCTTCCTTCGCTCTCGGCGCTGAAAATGGCATCGGGCACCGGGAGGCACCCCCGAACCCCTGTGGAGCCATAAATGAGTTTCCACCGCCTCTCTGGAGCAGACTTCGCCGCACAGTTCCATAGATTTACCCACAGTGCAGCGTTCTGAAAGTTTTGCCCGGGATTCCGGAATTTCAGTTTCTGCCATTGCAGCATTTTATTTTATATCTTATCTAACGTAGCCAGATGCCTGCAGCTAGACTCGTGGTGTCATTTTCCTGAGCCAGTCATAAATCACTGCAAGGCGGTGGCAGGTACAGGAACAGCCGGGGCCAGAGTCTTAGCTGCTAACTTCTTCATAACTCGCCCGAAACGGTATCATCCTTCAGACATTTTCGATCAGAGGTGGGAGGAAAGGTGTTTCTCGCTACTTGCAACGCGAATCTTTTACAAACCCTCTCCCATGCCTGTCTCCAGTGGCCGGTGCAAATGGCACATGTTCCAAACATTAGAACAAGGCTTCCCTTGGCCGTTGTGTGAAAATTAGTGCATTTCTTTGGGAAGTTCACGTCGTGAAGGTGAACGCAGGAGAATTTTCCAGCTCTACTTTCTCCCGAGAGTTTTAGGGACCAAAAAAAAAAAAGGTTTCTGGTTGGTGGTTTCTTCTTTATAATCTTCAGAAGGAAGGCCAGGAAGCCAGAGATCTGGCGCATGTTCTGAAGTCTGTAATTCTCTTTCTAATTCTCATCCTACGTGTTGTAATTTGTGTGAGGAAAGCGGCGCAGGCTGGTAAAGCTGTGTAATTTAGGTTTGCATAGAGCGACCCCTTATCAAAGGCTTAAAATGGGACCCTGGGTCAGGACCTCTGCCATCGAGCACACAGCAAGCCCATTTCTGCACCCTGAGCACACCCCACCCGCCTCCCACCACCAGCAGATTTTTATATCCTGTATTTGCCATAGACAAGGAGAAACCATTAGAGAAACTTTTTTAAAATTTTTTCTTGTTGAAAGTTTTACATAGGTCCCCATTTTCCCCCCATTGACCTCTTCCAGCCCGCTCTCGTCCCCCCCCCACTTGTTCCCCCCACCCCCGCCTCACCACCCCATTGTCTGTGTCCATGGGTCATGCATATGTGCAGTCACGTTCATTGGTTGATCTCTTCCCACCCACCCTCCCCAGCCTTCCCTCTGAGGTTCAGTAGTCTGTTCATGCTTCCATGTCTGTAGGTCTGTTTTTGTGCATCAGTTTATTTGGTTCATTAGATTCCACAAGTGAGTGAAATCTTTCTCATCATAGAGAAACGTATGTTTTAACCCAGTTTCCAGCTTCCTGCAGATGCCAGGGTAACTGAGGAGCGGGACACACCTCGGTCATTACGGTGAACTCACCATGGCACCCAGGGTCTCTCCAGCCCTCCCCACTGTGCGCTTGGCCATGGCGGACCATGTGACCCCAGAGGCATTTCTTGAATTAGGCTGCTCTTCTGAACTCCGGGCATGAAATGTGTCGGAGACTTTATTCAACACATTTCTCAGTGAACCCTTTCAACAATAAAGATTTAAGGAAACAAAGAAGGCCCGGCTAGTGTGGCTCAGTGGTTGAGCATCAACCTATGAACCAGGAGGTCATGGTTGATTCCCAGTCAGGGCACAGGCCCAGGTCGCAGGCTCGATCCCCAGCAGGGGGTGTATAGGAGGCAGCTGATCAATGATTCTTTCTCATCATGGATGTTTTTATCTCTCCCCCCTTCCTCTCTGAAATCAAAAATATATCTTTGGGGGAAAAAAGAATAAAATAATAAATGAACCCTTTCTAGGACTCTGACGTGGCGATGGTGGAAAAGACTGGGCGGGACTACAGAGCTTTCTAAGCCTGTGTCTGCTCTCTGGGTCGTAAAGTCGGAGGAAGAGGAAGAGGCTCGGGGGGAGAGACACAGCCTGCAGATGAGCGCGTTGCGTGGTGTACGCACTCGCAGGCCAGGTGGCCGTGGAGGCGCTGTCCGTGGCCGCAGGAGGCAGCTGCCATCAGCTGTAACGCGTCACGTCAGGGTTCAAGCTCTGTTTTGCCAGATCTTCCTATTTTCGGATGAAATGTTGGCAGCTGACTAGAAAAGTTGTAAAACACGGCTGACCAATCACAGTGCATTTGTGCCTGTGACCTTTGTAGAGGGAGCTCTCTGAGGATCGAGGGAGACAGGGTCTTCCAGGTGCGATGTGCCTCGCAGAGCCCACGTGCTTGTGTGCCCTCCGGTCGCCACGGCAGGGTCTGTGCTCACCTGAATGGCCAGGTCATGACTGCAGACTTGCCAGGAGTCCACCCCCGGGGAAAAGACCTGCTTACACCTAAGGCTCAGTGCCTTAGTGTCCTGTTACTCCGGCTCATCATAAGGCATTTTAGTCCTCAGCATAAAAATACTTACTAGCTCTCCTCGTTATCCCTCTGGCCTGTTCCCCCTTTTTACAAAAGCTTTGGTGGTCATCAGACGGCACGGGATGCACCGTTCACCCCCCTGCTACACGGGGTGGTTATGCGATTCGCGGTCCCCCGGGAACACCTGCTTCCTGAGGTCTGAGCGTTCACCGCTCTCCAAGTCAGTCGCTCTGTGATTTGTACAATATTTTACCATAACAAAGGCTTTCGCATCTATGCCATTGTATGCCTTTGAGATAGTCTATAAATAACTCACGAATTCTGCAGAAGTTTCAGTGGAGCCCGTGGGTGTAAGATCAGGATGTTTTCACTCAGGTCCTGTATGGGTGACATGAGGTCCTCTGTCCGGACAAGAGAAGACAGCACCCCATGCCTTCGCTTGTGCTGCGGATTCTCCTTCCTACCAGCCCACGTATTGCTCAGGGTTCAAAGCCAAAGCCGGTTTCCCCCCTCTGAGCCTGCGTTTTTTCATCTATCAAGTTCACATGCGGGCTAGCCTGTCCTACTCCCTGCACCTGCCGCCCCTCCCCTATGGCCCATGCTCTCCTCTGGGGTGGCCTCTCCTCGCTCCTCCCCCTGTTAGGTTAGCTCGGCTGAGGCTCTGGGAAGCTGCTGTGCAGGGCAGTGGGCCCAGGCGACAGAGTGAAGTTTGAGGTTAGCGTTTGGAAGTCAGGCACATCTGGCTTTGATTCCCATCCTGATCGCGGACTTGCTGTGTGACCTTGGGCAAGTTACTCAACCCCTCTGGTCTGCCTCTTCCTCTAAAAAAAAAGACGCTGATAAAACACTCTTGATGGGTTTGTTACAAGGTGTTGGTGAGCAGCACTTATCAAGGGGCTGGTGGGGTGCCTGGCACTGGAGGGTCTGAATGCCTGTGACCTTTCTCCTGGCATCCCTGGTGTGATTCCAGTCATTCCTCACGCTCCTGTCCCTCCACACACCCCCTCCGGGTGCAGAGATGCCCCGCCTCGCAGCCAGGCAAGGGATGTGGCTTTGAGGTCTGATCCCTATGGAGTCCGTCTGTCTGTCTCTGAGTCTCAGTGGCTCTGGGACCTGGGATCAGTCACTTGGGCTGCTTGAGACTCAGCCTCCTGGACTCTCGAGTGGAAACAATATAGCTTAACCGCGCTGTTCAGGGCGTTAAATGAGCAAACACACATAAAGTGCCTAGGCAGCCCCAGGACGGGGCAAATACCCAAGCCTTGAATAAATCCACGCCACTGTCCGCAGCTGCAGGCGGCTCGGTTCACTTGGTTGTCGACAGAGACGAAGCCTGCGTGATAAAGAGCATCAGAAACGTAAATATCAGCATTCATTTGGAGATTCCCGTTCAGCTGGGGATGTGGCCCGTTATGGCGCTAGAACTTGGGGGTTTTAAATCTACGGAGCATCTGCCCACACCTGCGATCCTGATGCATGTTCACAGAATAGTCAGTTTCTTGACACTCGGGCCCCACTGGTGGGTGTGAAAGCTGGACGCGGCGCTGAGGGCCAGTCCTGCCCAGAGCATCCCCACCAGCTGGGCTGGCCTGTCCCCAAGGGGTCCAGGGTCAGGCCGCTTTCTGAGATCCCACGGGGGCCAGAGGTGGCAGCCCTTGTCCGGGACGCGCGTGCAGTAAGGGCTGCAGGCCACATACTGTATAGTCTCTGAGGCGTATGCTTCTGTGTTGTTGGTGTTGTGTTAAAGGGCCCTTTAACGATAGAAAAGCCAGTCTTAGAAAAACAGGAAATGGGTCAGACGGGCCCACAAACCAGAGCCTGCGGACTCCAGACCAGGAAGGGCCGGAGAAATAAAGCCTGGCCTTGAAACCAGCAGGACCTCATACCCTCCTTTAAGGAAAAGGGACCATACCTGCATCGGTTTACAACCATTTTTATAAGCATCACAATAGAGAAAAAAGTTTCCCTCCACCCTCTTAGGGTCCTTGGCCGGGTCTGAAGGTTAAACGAGCGAAGGAAGATGAGCAGAAGACCAGCCTACACACAGTGGTGACATTTTTTGCCCGGACCTGGGAGACTGCACAGGGAATGAGAACCCAGAGGCGTGAGCAGAGTGGGAAGCTTTTAGACAAGGCAGAGGGGCTGGGCTGTCTGGAGTAAGTGGTGGGAATCGACTGGGAAGATAAACGGGGAGAAGCGACTCAGAAGATCTGTGACTGAATTCCCTGGGGATAAAAGCATGTCCTCCCTCCTCCTGGTCCCAGCAGGGGACCCTCCATGTGGGAGTTTTAGGGAAACTCCTGTTTCCAGGGAAATCGGGGGCAAGGGGAGAAGGCCACAGGACCTTCATGTTTCTGTCATTTTAAAAAATTCCTCCAACTGAAAACATTCAATGTGCGAAGGTGACCTGTTTGAGGGCAGTGTGTCCTGAGCTCATCACTGTTTCGCTATCGCCTTTGCTGCTTTGGGGCAACTGTATTTCCCCGTGAGTTTGTAGCGGGGCCTTGTGTCACCCTTTCCCGTGGGGAACTGACGAGGGGCGCCAGGGGGACAGATGGAGCACAGGCTGGGGGATGCGAAACGCAGAGGGTGGGAGGGAAATAGCTCATCATCACAGGAGTCCCCGGCGGCCACGCTGCCGCTGTGTTACACGCACTCACGCCCCTGCCTCCTGGGGACGTGTTTCCACACACACACACACACACACACACACACACACACACGCCGTCTGTGGCCATCCTCACGCATCTCCCCGGCCTTGGCCTTGTCTCCGCAGGACTACGACCTGAGCCAGCTGCAGCAGCCCGACACCGTGGAGCCCGACGCCACCAAGCCCGTGGGCATCCGGCGGCTGGACGAGAGGCCCATTCACGCCGAGCCCCAGTACCCCGTGCGCTCCGCGGCCCCGCACCCCGGGGACATCGGGGATTTCATCAACGAGGTACGGACGCTCCCTCTCTCTATAAGAGCGTTTGCTTTATGCTAATGGTTGGTTCCAGGGAGACTACCGATCGCTTGGGAAGCAGCGATGTGGTTCACGCTTGTTTTTCTGCAGTTTATCTGTGTGGGTTAGCAAATGCGTCTGCAGGAACGGAAAATAGATGGCGGTGCTTTGATCAGCCCCAAAGGGATTGATCAGTTAACATCCCGCCTTGGAAATGCCGTCACCCATAGGGTGTCCCAGAGAAACATGTGCAGGCACTCTGAGTAATTCATTATAAGGGCAGTGCTGACTAACATACACTTCACTTTCACGGTCGGGCTCTGCCGTGACAGCGTGGACATTTTGGGGACACCCTGTATAGTATCGGTATAGGCTGTTTCCTGAGATGATAAGCAATAGACTTAACAATTTTAAAAAGCGTGTTCTCATTTCATCTGTTAGCACTGATGAATGTAACAATAGTTCACTTTCATTTTCCCCACTCTGCACCCTTTAAATCCACAAATGATGAGAATCCAGTGCCTCCCCGTGACCAGAGAGTTGCATCCAATGAGGTCAGTAGGAAGAGCAGCTAAATTAAATCTTACGGAAGTGATCTAAATGCTTGTCTGGTTGAGGAGTTTTAAGAGCGCCTGTAAGAGGCAGCCGATTCTCTGTTGAATATGACAGATACGATTTCCACTGTCGGAATTCTTCCGGCGTTCTTGCAGGTCATTACTGACCAGGAGTTCGGCGACGTTTCTTACTTCCGTCTGGAATTAGCATGACGTATGCTGCTTCATTCGATCATGTCTGTCGTTAGGCTGCCGTCCTCCTTTTGAGTTTTTATTGTGAGTGCAGGAGCGACACATACGGATACTGACTGTGACTGTACGGCAGGACTGGGTCTGCAGCCGCCCCGTCCCACTCAGTATCTCCAAGACCAGGGCGGGTCCTGGTGTGTTACAGAGGGGACTGCGTTCCAGGCATGTGCCACCTGCAGTCTGGAGCCGATAAGATCATTTCCTGGGCGTCCTGGACATAGGCGTATATTACATTTACTGCGCGGTCCACCTTAGGCTTTTAGATGCACTTACTGTTTGAGGGGGAAAAAAAATGCTTTGAAACACATTTAGAATATGTATCTGTCTTTACACGTTTTTCTTACTGTCCGTTTCTAAAATGCATGCTGCTTTCTGAGCATATGTGCTGGCGCCTGCCAAGAGGTGGCAGGCTGATTTGCGGTAGAAGTGACGGGAACGTAGATGGAAGCCACAGCCCGGAGAACCGGCAACTCCTCCGTCTACAAGTCTGCCCTCGCTTCCCAGGGGCTTGCTCTGCGGGCTGGCTAGGGGGCGTTCAGGGGCCTCCACCCCACTCAGGACCCCTCTCCTCTAGGACTCCTGGCACGAGGTTCCCTCTGCCTCCCTCGGAGCCCCCCTCGGTCCGGGGGGCGGGGGGGTGTGCACATCCCTGGGTCGGGAAGGGCCTGGTCTTGGGCCACATGGGTTTGCTGAGTACGTCGATGGTTGAAAGGCTCACTCCCCAAATGACTACTGAAGCGAAGACATTGAATATGATTATAAGATAGAAAATGTGCAAGAGAAAGGGGAACCGAAGAATATCAACCCAGAAAAGGCCTACCTTTGACCAGGAAGAAAGTCTAAGGAGGTGACAGTCTCAGGACAACGCAATAGAGCAGTGGTTCTCAACCTTCCTAACGCCACGACCCTTTCATACAGCTCCTCGTGTTGTGGTGACCCCCAACCATAAAATTATTTTCATGGCTACTTCATCACTGCAATGTTGCTACTGTTATGAATCGTCATGTAAATATCTGATATGCAGGATGTATTTTCATTGTTACAAATGGAACATAATGAAAGCATAGTGATTAATCACAAAAACAATATATAATTATATATGTGTTTTCCGATGGTCTTAGGCAACCCCTGTGAAAGGGTCGTTCGACCCCCAAAGGGGTCGCGACCCACAGGTTGAGAACCCCTGCAATAGAGGGTCCAGGGAGGTGACAGTCGGTTCTGTGGGAAAATCAGAGTATGAAACTGTCCAAAGGCCTAAGTCAGAAATAACATTCCAACACACCAACACACCGCATAGATCCTTCCGTCGGGGACGCTTGTCAAGACGTGCTTGGTATCTTCCTGTAGCCAGACAGACAGATAAATCCAGGCCACGGTTTCCAGTAGCTGACGGTAGCTAGGAAGAGCTGGAGCACAAGTTAGAAATACATTTGAGATGTCAACAGCTTTCTGTATCTCCGGGTCTGTTTGATTCAGCATAGCACCCAGTGTCCCAAAGGAAGAACAATGCAGTGGTGATTAGAATTGGGGTGTTTATAGATGTGAGGAGTAGGTAAACTCATGAGGACATTCTATTGTTTGTTTGTTTGTTTATATGATGAATGAATGTTGCCTCAACTCTCAAAAACGGTAACATTTCCCGTCTGGTAGGAAGAGGAAAACAAATCACACAATTTTTAATTTCAGCAACAGCATTTCATTCCATTTTGAAGTTTTTAAACATGACCTTCAGAGGCTGATAAGTTGAAACACATTTATTTAATCTCAGCCCAACCGCAGGTATTAGCATACCTTCAATGATTCTACTAATCCCGTGTGTTTCTTTATCTCAGACGTACAAAAACCGGGGCGTCCTTCTGTGAAAAGACCGACGTTTGATCGTTATCATTTAAAAACATATGGAAGGTGCTTCTAGAATAACTTGCTTAAAACTATGGAAGTTGAAAACTTGCTTTTGTCCCTACGGATTAATTCCAATCCATTCTCTTTAAAATATCTCTGCCCACTCTTACAGGAGTCGGGCGTTCGGGTTCAAACCCAGTTGCCTCACCTAATAGCTCTGTTACCTTGTCAGGATCCTTGGCGAAACCTGTTGGATGCCCAGTCTGCTTCGTAGAAAATGAGGCTAATGATAGAGCTTCCTTTTAAGACGGCAGTGAGTCTTAAATGAGGTAATCATCATAAAAGCGCTTGGCATAGTGCCTGTCCAATAAGAAATTCTCTTCGTGATTCTCAGCATTATATCATTATCGTTGCAAATTACCTTTCTACTGTCTTCCCCTTATAAACAGAACACATACAAACCTCTCCTTTTTAAAAAAATCTCTTTAAGTAAAGTGGAATTCCCAGAAAGGGCCTTAGTGCTGCTGGTGTCGCTAATCGCAGAATCCCGCGTATTGTGAGCGTGGTGTACCCTCAGGTCCACATGCGCATTTACACCGCCGCCCTCGCGCTGGAAGGAGCGAGGACACATATGCACAGGGCGCTGAGATGAATACGCCCAGGACAGCGGCTCCAGTTCCCTCCTGGCGCCCGCTGGACGCCGGGCTCTGGGGCAGGTCCTGGGGTGAATGCAGACAGCCGCTGCGGAGAAGGGGTGCCGTCAAGTACAACCGACAGGTGGCAGGAGAAGCTCGGGGGACAAAAGAGACCCTGGGAGTGACTCCCAGTCATGGGGGGGAGGAGGGTCGGCCATACAGAAGTGGCAGACATTTTAACGGGCTTCAAAGGATGGATGGGTGAATGGGAGGATGGATATTAATCAGATGAAAAAATATTTCAAGCAAAGGGACTCACATTTCAGCTGCCAGGAGACGACGACGAGCAAGCCCACAGCATGAGGCACAGAAGCACAGGGCGTGTGGGTGTGAGGGGTGGGTGACGAAGTCAGCTGTGGTCGCCGGAGCGGAGCAGAGCATTCCCCAGGCAGACAAGGTGGTGGCCAGTCTGGGTCACTGAAGGCCCCTCTGGAGACCTTACCCTCCGGGTCCCGCAGACATCAGGCCTTTGAGGAAGGACTTCCAGTTTTCCCCATGTCGGCGAACTCTGTTGGTTACTTAAACTTTTTAATCGGTTTTGACTTAATTTTTTATTAAGGGGAATTATTTTAAGGGCTCATGCACTAATTAAAAGTCATCGTCCATGTCCCCAGGGAAACCCTCCTCTCTCTGGTAAAAACGGCCATAGGTGATGGAGAGCAATCAGAGGGTTGGGCCAGGGAGAGGGACATCACTAACATCTGAGAGAGAAGCCCGTAGAAGCAGGGACAGTCCGGGGAGCAGGAGACCAGTGAGAGAGGCGTGTGCTGTTGCCAGGGAGGAGGTGACAGGAGACAGAGGGAGGGACCCAGCCGACCTCTGTCCTCGGGCCTCCCTCCCGCTGGCTCCTGCGCTGAGGAATGTGCGTTTGTGTGGTCCCTGTGAAGGCACAGCACAGGGTCAGAGCAGATAGGCACTCACTCAGCAAGACCTCAGCCCCAGCCTCAGCTCTTAATCTCACAGAGGCACCTGGGACTACGGGGAGCAGGTAGTTCAGCCCAGCCAGCCTCAGCGGTTGAGCATCCACCTATGAACCAGGTCAGGGTTCGATTCCCGGCCAGGGCACGTGCCCAGGTTGAGGGCTCGATCCTCAGTGTAGGGCATGCAGGAGGCAGCCAGCCGATCAATGGGTCTCTCTCATCATTAATGTTTCTATCCCTCTCTCCCTCTCCCTTCCTCTCTAAAATCAATACACATATACTTAAAAAAAGAAGAAATGTGTCTTGATTTGAATAAACAAGTCCAAAAATAATAAAGATGTAAAAAAATAGAAAAAAAATAATAGAGATGCATTTTTTGGCTACTACTATCTAAGGCTACAATAGCTCACAACTTTAAAGTGTCGTGGACTTAGAATAACAAAGGCTTACTCCTTTCTCAAATCACATGGTAACTGCAGGCCCACAGTGGCCCAGGCCCTGATGTCTCCTGCATCCCAGGAGGCAAAAGGGAAACTTCACGCAGGCCATCCTCCTGGCTGAGGAGGAAGGAGAGGAGCCTAGTGGAGACGAGTTAGCTGGAACGCTGAAGAGCGTCCCTAGACCTGGCGGGTGTGGCTCAGTGGTTAGAGTGTCCAGGGCAGGATAGGAAAGGTTGGGGCGCATGCGGAGGCAACAGATTAACATTTCTCTGTCACATTGATGTTTCTCTCGCTCTTCCCCTCCCCCTTTTTCTCTCTCTAAAAAAAAGAAAAAATCAACGGAAATATGTCCTCCAGTGAGAATATATAAAAAATATATAGAATCTGCTCTACACAGCTGCCCACACTCATTGGCCAACACCAGCCCCCAGCCGAGCCTGCGGTCGGTGGGGAAGTGACCCTGGCTCCGCTCAGAGGCCTGTGGTCTGTGACAGGGGCTCCGCCTGCGGGGAGGGCCTCCTGAATCACCGAGGAAAGAAGTCATGAATTTGGAGAAAAATGATAGCTTGTGGTTCCCAGTCTTCACAGAATTACCATGTAGTTTATTCTATAAATAAGATGAAGAAAATGCCATCTCACCGTATTTTTTATGGGTTGAAGTAGTTTGTTAAAGTCACTGTATCCTTAAAAGATAATAATACCTGATCACAGTGTATCAGTTAATCTCACACTTCACGCTTTGGTAAGGTCACAAATGGCTTAATGGGGGAGTTGCCTTATATTATAATCCTGTCGGGCCTCGTCTTCATTCTTCCTTTGATATCCTTCCAGGTCAAATGCAATGCCACTTCCTCCCGGAACTCCTAGTTCTCGGTGCTAGTCTGAGTTTTTTTTCTTTTTTCTTTTTTTTTTTGGTCAGCATCCTGATGACTTTTGCCTGCACTTTCTCCAGTTAACCACCTCCCGTTGTATGTCTCGGCTTTGCTGACCTGACTCCCTAGGGGTTCTTTCTTGATGGAGGAGCAACAGAAGTTAGTTTTTGCCTAATTTTTTAAAATATATCTTTATTGTGGAGGTGATACAGATGCCCTTTTTTTCTCCCATTGACGCTAGCCTGCCCCCCCCCCCCCCCCGGCCTGCATCACCCTTCATTGTCTGTGTCCATGGGTTATGCATATAGGCAGACAAGTTCTTCGGTTGATCTCTTCCCACCCACCTACCTACACTCCCTTCCCTCTGAGATTCCTCAGTCTGTTGCATGGTTCTGTGTCTCTGGATATATTTTGTTCATTGGCTTGTTTTCTTTTTTTAAAAAATATATTTTATTGATTTTTTGCAGAGAGGAAGGGAGAGCAATAGAGAGTTAGCAACATCGATCAGCTGCCTCCTGCACACCCCCTACTGGGGATGTGCCCACAACCGAGGTACATGCCCTTGGCCGGAATCCTTGACCGGAATCGAACCTGGGACCCTTCGGTTCGCGGGCCGAGGCTCTATCCACTGAGCCAGCCGGTTAGGGCTTGTTTTGTTCTTTAGATTCAACAACTGAGTGCCATCCTGGGATCCTCCCCCTTCTCTTCCTGGCTTATTTCGCTTAGCGCGTTTAATTTTGAGACATTGTGACAACCCCGGCCGGTGTCCAGGGTTGGAAAGGTCTTGGTCCGCAGGTGGACATGGCAGACAAGCCCTGGGTCCCCTGGAGCCCGGAGGTCCTGCATGTGGATTTGCCCGTCGTAACCCCCTCCTTGTCCCTTCTCTCTCCTCCCAAACCCCAGGGCCTGAAAGCTGCGGACAATGACCCCACGGCCCCGCCCTACGACTCCCTCTTGGTCTTTGACTACGAAGGCAGCGGCTCCACCGCCGGGTCCCTGAGCTCGCTCAACTCGTCCAGCAGCGGGGGCGAGCAGGACTATGACTACCTGAACGACTGGGGGCCCCGCTTCAAGAAGCTGGCGGACATGTACGGGGGCGGCGACGACTGAACTTCAGGGTGAACTTGGTAACCGGACAAGTGCAGACCATTTCAACTGATATTCCCAAAAAGCATTCAGAAGCTAGGCTTTCACGTGTAGTCGACTAGCACCGTGCTTGCTGGAGGCGTGGGCACAGGCTGCAAACCCATGTGGGCTCCGAGGGAATATCAGTGTCCGATGCTGTTTGGAGGAACACGGAGCTCAGTTACACTTGAATTTTACAGTACAGAAGCACTGGGATTTTATGTGCCTTTTTGTACCTTTTTCAGATTGGAATTAGTTTTATGTTTAAGGCTTTAATGGTACTGATTTCTGAAATGAGAAGTAAAAGACAAACTATTTTGTGGTGGGAGCAGTAAGTTAAACCATGATACGCTTCAGCACGCTTTGGTTACATTGCATTTGCTTTTATTAAAATTGCGAAGGAAACAAGCAAACAAAAACTCATGGAGCAATTTTTATGATCTTGGGGGATGAGACCATGAGGTTGGGAAAATGTACATTACTTCTAGTTTTAGACTTTAGATTTTTTTTTTCCACTAAAATCTTAAAACTTATGCAGCTGGTTGCAGATAAAGGGAGTTTTCATATCACCAATTTGTAGCACCATTTGAATTTTTTCATAAACTAGAATGTTAGACACATTGGGTCTTAATCCATGTACACTTTTTTTTTTTAATTTACTGTGTTGTTTTTTTTCACTTCACTGTAAAAATGGTATGTGTACATAATGTTTTATCGGCATAGTCTATGGAGAAGTGGAGAAACTGCAGAACATGTGTATGTATTATTTGGACAATGGATTCAGGTTTTTGCATGTTTATATCTTTCGTTATGGTAAAGTATTTACAAACAAAGTGACATTTGATTCGATTGTTGAGCTGTAGTTAGAATACTCAATTTTTAATTTTTTAATTTTTTTTAATTTTTTTGTTCGTTTTTGTTTGGGGAGGGAGAAACGTTCTTAGCACAAATGTTTTACATAATTTGTACCAAAAAAAAAAAAAAGAAGAAGAAAGGAAAGGGGTGGCCTGGCACGGGCGGCACTGCTAAGTGTGTGTTTTTAAGAAGAAAAAAAAAAATGGGGGGAAAAGCTTTCAAACTGGAGAGACTTCTGACAACAGCTTCGCCTCTGTATTGTGTACCAGAATACACATGAACACCCCAGCGTTCTGAATAAAATGCTAATTTTGGATCTGGTGCCTGGTTTGAACTTTTTTTTTCCACTCGAGCTGCTTTGAATGATACAAAAGTCCTAAGTCCTGGAGGGGCGTTGAGAACAACAGTACAAAGGTTGGTATTTGTTTGTTCTTGCGCTTTTCACCCTTGAACCCTTAGCGGGCAGCCAGGCCCGGAGCAGCAGGAGGTCCATGTGGATCTTCCCGTTCCCACAGGAGACGAGCACCGAGGGATGCAGGAGCAGACGGGCCTGGCGGGTCCACAGTCCGTCCGTAACGGCAGAGCTTGTGCAGTCCCTCCTGTCACCTGCGCTTTAATTCCCTTCTGCTCCGGCTCATGGTTCCACTGACTCGGACGGGCCTCTCTCCTTCGTGCAACCGCAAAAGGAAAACCGCGGTGAACAGGGACGGGACTGGCCTGCAGACCTGGAATTCTGCGCAGTTCACTGGGGCCACGGTGCATGCACTGAGGGAAATGGACGTGGGTCTGACGGACTTCCATTCGTTGACGGTGAGAAGGCTGATTCCCAACATGTAGAGCCTTCCTAGAGAAGAAGAACCAAACTGTACGCTCACCCTAAAGCACAGTGACCCCTGTTTTGTCAAACTACTGTTTGAAGTTCTCTGCTTTTTAGACGGGCCCTTGTTCTGTAAATTAACTTGGCTTTCTAGCTGCTTGAATAATAGGGAAGATAAACTTGGCTGTCTGACCTTGTAGGCTAGTCATCTAACGGAAGGTCCGGAAAAACCCTTATTTGGGAGACAAAGGGGTAGAAGGATATACATAGGGAAAGCTTCCTCCATGTTTTTGCTCAGAAGTTTGGGAGACGTCTCCCTCTGGGCCCACTGGTGAATAAATGGTGTAGCTCCATTTCTCTGGGCGTTGCTTGGTTTTTCTTGGTCTTCTGCAACAACATGACCATTTTTTTTCCAGTTTTATTGAGGTATAATTGACATATAAAAGTGTGTGTGTGTGTGTGTGTATTCATATATATGTAGCATGTGTTTGTGTGCAATGTGATGATTTGATGTATGTGTACATTATAAAATAATTTCCACAATCAAGTTAAGACATGCATCACCTCACATAGTTATCTTTGTGTGGCTGTTTGGGTGTGGTTGTGTGCTGACAACACTTAAGATTTACTTGCTAAGAAAATTTCAAGTGTACAATATAGTATTAGCCTGATATAGTCACAGAAAGAAAATGGAAATGATCTTACTAACTATTGTGAAATGGTTTCTGTATGTTACTGTGATTCATAGTGAATTTTAAGAGATGAAGGAATTCTCACTGTATCTTTCTATTTGCTTCATGATCCTTATTATACCATATATGATTCTGCTGTACAGTCTGAGAAACATCTATATAGTATACCTCCTCTAATGAACTCCAGTCCTTTTGTGTTATTTTTGTAATAATTAAATGCCAGAGCTTGCCTCTGGGAATTTCCATAATGAAACTTACTAAATTTACTAATTGAAATAGTCTTTCCTAAATGTATTCTTAGACGGTGCCTCTGTGTTGCTGTACACCCAAATGAAAACTGAGCTGTATTTTTATTTTATTTATTTACTGATGACACTATTACAGATTTTTATTTCAAATTTTGCAATATTTAAAATTTTCCTCCCTTAGGAAACAGTCTTCTCATAATTTTCTGATAGTTACTGTGCCGTCACAGACTACATCTCATATATGCATAAACTTTGAGCATTAATAATAATCATTCTATATAAAATCAGTAAATGTAAACATTATTTTTCAAAACTTACCATTATTTGCAGAAGTAATACATAAATCTATTTCCTTGTGAAAACACTTTTCAAAAAAACAAAACAGGAACCAGTAAAAATTGAAAGGTCCTGCCCTGCTATTGGAGGAATTGTTGTTAGCCGTCTGATGTGTAATTTCTAATTTTTTTAATAAGCATTTTTATTCCCACACTAGAGGCCCCATGCATGAATTTGTTCACGGGTGGGGTCCCTTGGCCTGGCTGGAGATGGAGGCCTATTGAGGGAGGGGGTGGGGGGAGGGGCCATGGGTGGTTGGGGGGGTGGCCAACTGGGCCAGATCCGGCCGCTTGGCCGCCGCAGTGCGCGTCGTAGTGACCAGTAGTTCCCGCTGTTCCGGTCAGTCATTCTACCGTTCCAGGCACTGGGCTTTTATATCTATAGATTCCTATAAAGACTATGTTTTCATGAAAATGGGATTGCATGTGATATATTTTCTGTAACTTGCCCTTTTCACTAAGCATGTGTCTTGGATATTTTTCCATATTAGTATAAATATGTATATATCATTTTTAATTGCTATGTAGTATTCTTTAATATGAACATAGTTAATTTAACCATTTTTTTAAGTAGTTTCACATTTTTTTTCACCACGTGAAACAATGGGACAGTTCACATCTGTGTCTTGGCCTGGGGATATTTCTCTCAATGAGATGGTGGAGATGGGCTCGCTAGGTTAAAGAATGGAGAGAAGTGAATTAAATATGGCTGAAATTATAGTGTCTCCTTGTTCCTTCCCAAAGTGCCCTTTCGCTCAAATAAGATGGGGCTTTCTAGAAGCCCGCAGCTTCCTGCCTTGGCAAGAGGATTGTGTGCAGCTCAAAACAGAAACCACAGAATGTAAGACAATCTCACCAGGGAGCCTGTGACTCAGGCCACGGTACTAGTTTCAAGTCCTCTGTGAAGTGAACGTAACGATGTGGCAAACTAAAACCTTGGAAACTATTTCTGAGTGTGGTTTATGGGTCCCATCCAGAGCCATGTCTTGCCAGGTCGTCCCCAGTCACGGGGACCTCTTCCGCAACATTGCCAATAAAACGCATCACACAGTGCTGGGTCTCGGTGCAATGGGTCCTTCTCCAGGATAGATGTAGATGCATTTTGAATGTTGATGAAATATGGCCAAAGTGCGCTAGTTAAAGACCGCACCGATTGACACTCCTATCAGCACGACACAAAAATCCATTGACCCTCCTCCTGCACAGGCTTGGACCTTGCACGGGTTTAAACGTTTTGCCAATAAGATGGACAACAAAAGCTACCTCATGCTAATTACGGCTTTCCTGATCGCTAATGGGATGGATTGGTGATTTTTTTCTTGTTTATTAGCTATTTGTGTTTCTTTAAATTGTCTTTTAATTTCCCTATTGAATTACTTGTTTTTTCCAATTAATTAGTAAGAACTTGTTATATGCATTTTTCCCCTTGGTCATTCACTAATCCTGTAAATTCATCTATGGTGTTTTGGTCTCACTGAAATTTTTGTTTGAAGAGGGTTTCTCTGTCAGTATTTTCAACTCTAGATTTTTTAGATCTTCCCAGCTCCAACTTATAAGCTAATTATCCTATATTGTTTTCTGTTCTTTTATTATTTTACATTTACTTAGCTCTTTAATTCGCTTGGAAATTGTTTGTATCCGGTAGAAATCTAACTCATAAAAATTTCCAGATACATGGTCTATTCACCAAAGACCACTTGTTTAAAAAGTCCAAACTTAACCCAATCACCTGAAATGCAACATTAGTCATAGGAGCAGTTCCCATATAAATATTTGTTTCTAGATCATTTATTCTGTTCCATTGATTATTTTTATTTAATTCCTGCACAATACTAGATTGTTATATTTGAATATCAGTTCTGACAAACCATTCAACCCACTGTTCTTTCATTACATTTGCTGTATTCATTTTCAAAATTTTATTTTGTGCATGCATTTTAGGAACATTTTTTTCAAGTTCCATAACAAATTTTATTGGAAATGGTATTGAGTTGTGAAAAGTTTATGGTTTCACCTATCATCGCATCCCTCATGTGGATCATAAGAATGGTATTGTTTTGGGCCATCTTATAAAGGTTTTGTACATTTCATCATTTATATAATATTTAATGTAGGTATAGATGTTTTCATGGTATTTGTTGCTTACTTTGAGATTTGATGTTGCATTTTATAAAATTCCTTCATCTACAGAGATGATAATATATTAACCCACTAATATAGTGAATTTTGCAATTAGATTTCCTAATATTAAATAAAACTTTTTGTAATAAACCATCCGTGGTCATTATGTTATTTTAATGGGCATCTGGTGTATTTGATTTGCTGCTGTTTTACATAGGAATTTAAAATCTTATGTGATCTTCATTCCCTTTTCCGTTTGTTCCCCCCCCCCCCCCCCACTATTCTTGCTCAGTTTTAGCCTGAGACTTATGCTGTCCTCAAAGAATTAGGAAGACTGATGTTTTTCGCTTGCTCTGGAATTGTTTATATAAAGTGGATTATCTAATCATGAAAATTGTTGGAATTCCATAATTTTACTATTGTGGGATATGTTTTTCCCTAGTAGGAATTAGTGTAAAAGCCATTGTGGTTGTTTTTTCCAACTTTCACATTTTACATCTTAAAAAAATTGTCTCTTTGATCTAGCTTTTTAAAAAATGCGTTCATAGAAAGTAGCATTCAGTATTTTAAAAACCTGTGTTTTCTGTTCTTTTATTCTTTTACATTTATTTAGCTCTTTATTTCGCTTGGAAATTGGTTCCTTTTCTCCTTTTACTTTTTTTTCCTTCAGCTGAGTAGTTTAAAGTGTCTGTTGTTCTATTAAAACAACTAGCTTTGTGGTTTATTGATCTAGCGCAGTGATTTTCGACTGGTGAGCTGCAAGAATTTTTAAAACATGCAATCCCTGACTACTTGTTGGAGCAATGACCTCTTTTTCCTTCGATTTCCAAATGAAAAATGACCACAGCCAACACAACATAGCCATCCGGTGTGAATGAATCAAAAGCATACCCTTTCTGTCAGATGGGGTAGAAAGCATATTTTGGGGTGTGCTTCAGAATTTTAGTAAAAGTGTAGTTTATGCCGTGAGCCGGGGAAGGTTGGAAATCGCTGATCTAGCAGATGTATTCCCTTGATGAGAGGGCTCACATTTTTCTAAGCCTGTTGCTTTTTGAACTAGCTAGTGTTTTACTTGTTTTTGATGGACCGGTGTCTGTGCGAGGTTTACGGACATTTCCCGGCAGCTGGTGGGTTTGTGGACTTGCAGGCCACGGCAGCACATGCTGAGAACGGTGCTGTCCTCCCGTGTGGGTTGTCGCCGTTGTCGATGGGAAGTACCTTGCTCGCCAACTCTCAGTGCTTTGCGCTCTAAATTCCACTGTGTCTGACAGTCCTATTTATGCAGCAATACCTGTCTTACTATTTTGGGGGGGTGAGGAGAGGAGGGTAGCATTTGCCTGATGCAGCTTGGCCCCTCGCTTTATTGTTAAGGATTTTGAAAGTGAATTTGCTTTTTACACCTTGGTGAAGAGCGTGTAAGTCTGCTCTTTTTATTTCTCTGTCATTTTCAAAAAAGCAGGATGACACGGGATCGGCCGAAACAGCAGCCCGGATGAGGACTTGGCGTTTGCCGCCCACTGTCCTTGCGGTCATTTGCCTCCATCACGATTTCTAGAGGTGACCTCTGCACCGGGGGTGCGAGGATATGCGGTGTTAGCTTCCTCCGAGGCATGGCCAGGCCACCGGCAGGTGAAGGCAGGTCTCTGCTCTCCCATCTTCCCCTCGTAGCTTGGCAGTTGTCCGTCTAGAACTCACTGCAGTTCTTCCTCGTTGGGATCATAAATGTATCATTTTTATAGTCAGAGGAGAAACTGGACGACCTCAAAGATTCATACCGTCTAGAACGGTCACTTTTTGTGATGTATGAGATGATAGATTGTACAAATATGAAATCCCTGTTATATTACTACAAGAAGGAAGCAACAAAACCCATGCTTCCCGGGAAAACATCAGTGAGGCATTTTGAGGGGGAAAGCAGCAAAACCGTTCTTCCCTCTTTTCCTGCTGCAGCAAGTCCAGTTTTCCCATGGCTGTGAGGAGCTCTGGGAGTAGTCCTTGGCGCATCTGGAAAGTTGACAATAAAAGCTCAGGTGCCAGTCTAGCCAGAGCTCAGTGGATAGAAAGAGATGAGGCCGCAGCAGCTGACATGAGTTTGGGGGAGATTATTTGTAGAGTTAAACGAATTTGGATTTCCTTCCTCTTACAACAAATGATTGTGCTGACTGTAGGCACAACTCAAAGTCTGAGAATATATTTACCCTTTATGAACGTTTTAACAAAATGTAAGTCCACATAAGAATTATGATCTGGCCTGACTAGCGTGGCTCAGTAGTTGAGCTTTGACCTAACCAGGAGGCCATGGTTCAATTCCCAGTCAGGGCTCAATCCCTAGTGTGGGGCCTGCAGGAGGCAGCCAATCAATGATTCTCATCATTAATGTTTCTCTCTCTCTCTTCATCTTCCTTCCTCTCTGAAACCAATTTTTAAAATTTAAAAAAAAAGAATTATGATACTGATTATTTTAAGTTTCTACTCTTAGAGGGTGAGGAGAGGTGGAATAGATATATCTTGAAACAGGCAGAGGCATGGTGGTAGACAGATATTCGGGGCTATTTTATTACTCTAATGTGTATTTATTATAGTGGATTCATTTGTTCAGTTCTTAAGTTTGAATGTGTCAACCACAAGAATAATTTTTAAAAGTCCTTATATGTTTAGGAGGGATGCCTGGTGAATTTAATTACTAAGTGATGCCAGGCAGCTTCTACAGTAATTTGTTTCTTGACCTTTCTCTGCCAGTAGCACACTTTGCATAAGTAACCTCGAGTTCAAGAATGCCTTTATCTTGTAGGTTAACACATAAACACTTATCAGTAACAGTTTATTTATCAGTTTCTATTTTGTGGGAAAGATTGTTTGCATTGTACAATTTTAGAGTTTGCTGGGTTTTACTCTAATAGAGTTTTTGATTGTATATATTTAAGACATTTATTGTACTAACTAACATTTGGGATCAGAGCAGAACTAGGACTGGATTGGCTGAGAATATTTCCTGATTTAGTTTAATGGTTTCTAGATTTGGGGGTACTTGAGACTGTATTTTAATAAAGTTTTTCTTTCATTAGATTTTTTTTTTTAAATCTTCCTGTTTTAACTGCATCTTTGCGGGGAGCCGATATACGGTTAAGCCTCGGACTGACCTGTTGGCAAAGTCACAAACATGTCCCAGCTTAGAGGGCCCGTCCCCTTAGCATAATTAGGCTTAACCTTATGACACTCCCTAGATCTTATCTGGGAAGCTAATGGGTTGAGGGAAGTGCAGCAAGAACAAGAACAAAAACAAGTGAAACTCACAAGCACAGTGTAACTTTGGTAACCACTACCTGTTTACCTCTGACTATAAAAATAAAGGCTCAGTTTGCGGGGATCTCTCTCTGTGCCCGCAGCCAGGCACAGGAAGATCCACGGAGACTAAAGAGAGCTAGAGAGCTATGAACACTGTCTCCGTGTAATCATTCTTCACCTTTGGGAGCCCCTGGCCCGCTGGGGCTGGACCCCGGCACATCTTGACCTTTTAAGTATCAATAAAGGCATCAGCAACCACTGACTGAGAGGAAGTTCTTCCCGTGGCCCCAGGCTTTTCGCACCTTCTCCTCAGCTCTCACCGCAGCTCCAGGACCTCTGCGCTTTGAACTGATACACACTGACCCCAGGCCCCAAATGAACTCTCAGCTGAAGTTGACTTCTGTGTTTGGAGAAACCATGGCCGTATAGACTGTATTGAACTCAAACTGTCACTGGGTTCAAGTAACCCTCCTCCCCCCAGACCCCCCTATCCCCTACACACACACATTCAACATGGATAGATTTCAATCATACGGAGTTTTCTGTGCACAGACACTGCTCTGCTCACTTGGCATATTAGCTCATTTAATCTGTAGAGGGAAGTGCCCTGTGTCATCACTGCTTGTCATTTCCAATAGACATCCCTTTCCCACACGTCCACGGTGGTAAGATCAAGAAGCATCGGACAGCTGCTGGGTGGGTCCCGGCGGGCACGCGGTGCTGGGCTGTGTGGGAGCCACCTGGGCGCTCTGGGTAACGAGGCCGCCCTACCATCAGAGCCTGTGAGCTGGGAAGTGTGTAGGAAGGCGTGAAGGTCACTTTATTTCCCCAGGCCCGTTAGCTGGCGGGGCGTAGCAGGAGTGCCGTGGCCAGTCCACCGACACTCACCAGTGGGCGGCTGAGCCAGGACTTAGCCGGCTTGGCTCTCTGGCTCTGAGCTCCCGGGGCTCTGTCGGGCGCAGGGTGAGAGCCAGGGGCTGAGGGAGGAGGGCAAGGGGCTCCATCGCCCACTGGCATTCTTCTTAGGCTGTGCCAGGTAGGGCTGCCATTATGGGATGTCAAGACAGTCAAGTCTAAGTAACTTAGGCCTAAGTTAAAATTGTAAGTTATTTCAACCGTCATTTAAAAAATAAATCAAATATTTTACAAGGAAACCTACATTCCCTATGATACACCGGGCACTTCAGTGAGATTCATGGGCGGGGGGGGGGGGGCGGGGAGGAAATCAGAGGCTCCAGGATGGAGCCCGCAGCCCCGGCATGTGCCCCCATCAGGAACGGAACCGCGACCTCCTGGTTCATCGGCCGATGCTCTACCCCTGAGCCCCGCGCCGGGCAGTGGTTTCCCGTGGTCACTAAGCCCCCTCCCCCCCCCTCGCCCACACCGCCCGGCGCATCCAGCCCCCTCCTGCCTCGCCCTGCGGCCCAGGCCTGGCACCGGCGGAGCACCCGCGCTCAGCATCTGCAGCCTCTTTCCACTGCGCCCGGCCGCCTGCCTCGCTGGCCACACCGGTTCACTGGCGAGTTGTGAGCTGAGCCATTGTGGAGATCGAGGTAACATGCCCAGGCTCTGGGGGCGGTTCGGGCTGCTGGGGCACTCCTGTCTTCTCCGCTGGGGAAGATGAGTCTCATTCTGCTGCTTGACCCCACATGGCCGGCCTGTGGCCGCGGAGCTTGCACCGACCGCGGGTGCCTGGGGGACAAACGCCTTTCCCCGGGACTGTCCCAGGAGGCGGCAGGCACAGAGAGGCATGATCTTCCCACATGCACATCCTGCTTCTGCTCTCGCGGGGCAGGCCCTGGCACATGCCTCTGGTGCTGGGGTGCCCTTGTCTGTGAGGCAGGGGAGGGACAGGGCTGTGTGAGGACAGTGCCTGGGATGGGCACGCTCAGCACACCCTGGATGGGGGCTAGTGAGTGAGGCGCGGACCTATTTCCCTCCCTCCCCTGTCCTCTGACACGGGCTGATCTGGGCGGGATTGCAGGTCTGGGTCCAGGCCACCGTACATAAAGCATCTGTCGCAATAAGCAAGTCACAGTCTTTTGCTGGTTGAAGATCTTGCCTTCAATTTGTAAAAAAAAAAAAAAAAAAAAGTAACCCCTGTGGACCGCGATAAAGTGAAGCGCAATAAGACGACGTATCCCTGTACTTGAGAAAAGAAAAAAATTGTTTTCGCTCTCAACTTTATTTTTTAAAATATTTGTATTGACTTCCGAGAGGAAGGGAGAGAGAGAGACAGAAACATCAATGATGAGAGAGACTCACCGATCGGCTGCTTCCTGCACACCCCCCGCTAGGGATGGAGCTGCAACCCAGGCATGTGCCCTTGACTGGAATCAAACCTGGGACCCTTCAGTCCACAGGCTGACGCTCTATCCACTGAGTCAAACCGGCTAGGGCTGAAACAACCTTTTCACTGTGTCAGTGTGCGCCTTACCTTTTCAAAGATGATTGACCAGGTTTCATCGGGACTTGCATAGGAATTTACATTCTAGAATACCTGTGCTTTTGGCCCTTTCATGGGGTACACCTACCTTGATAGGAGACTGTATCTCTTTAAGTTGAAGAGAATCTTAGTGTTCATTTTCTGCACTCTCTGTTTTAAACTCCAGCCAGGCCTGCAAGCAGGATTAAATGTGTTTCATACATGGTACTGAGGCCTCATGGTCCGGCTTACTGCAGTAAAATAGCGTGAGATTCCAGGCCCCAATGGCCAGAATGCTTCAGCTCCTGTCCACGTGGCTCCTGTCCACGTGGCTCCTGTCCACGTGGCTCCTGTCCACGTGGCTCCTGTCCACGTGGCCCCGACGGCCAGAATGCTTCGGCTCCTGTCCACGTGGCCCCCTTAAGTCACCTCCGCAAGAACATCCAAGTGTACCCCGGAAAGTCAGAACTACGGGCAGCCTAAAGCTTGACGGAGCCGCCTGGAAATGATAGATCCCAGAGAGATCAAACCTGATTGCTGCGGAGACCTTCCCTGTGGATGTGGGCGTGAAAAAAGGCAGACTTCATCCCTCAGCTCTGTGAGGGGAATCATCCATTTTCGGTCGGCTCACCTCATTCTAAACCCGCCTTCTAACATTTCCCTTCTTAATAGCCCCATTCCTCTGAAAGCCTTTGACTGCACGCATCGGAGTCTTTCCAAAATTAGGTCACCATGGAACATTAAACTTTCATAGCAGGATGTACAGGGCGGAGACGCAAATATATCAGATTGCTTTTTGTTAATTATGATTACATTCTTTACAGGAACTTAGTGCCACTATCACCCAGTTTATTAAATCACTCAGCACAACTGAAGACTGTAAATGAGTTAACTGACATGAGGACATTTTATACGCTGTACGGGCTGTCTGGATGTTAGGTTTCAAATAGTCAATTGATAAGTTGGAAAACGGAATGGCACGTTTGTCATCAAACAGTTACTGCTTAGACCGAAGCCTCAAACACATCTCTCTCCTGGTCCTGATGACCGAGCCCAGAAACAAGAGGAAGACAGCGCTATTCGCTTGTCCTTTTCCTTGTTTTCTTGATTTTTATTTTCTCAAATAATTTGTTGTAACTATGACTTCTTCATGTAGAGTCAAAGGGTTGCAAGCTCAATCCCCGGTAGGAGGTGTGCAGGAGGCAGCCAATCATTAATAATTCTCTCTCATGTTGGATGTTTCTATTTCTCTCTCCTTCTCTCTGAAATCAATTTTTTAAAAATTTTTTAAATGTAAAATAAATGACGTGACCAAACAATTTCTTGTCCTTGAACAGGTACTGTCTTTTCTTGTTTCTACGTTAAGTGACTCTTCCCTTTTCAAACCACAATTCAAACATGACACCCTAGTTCTCAAGGAAGAAATGCGATACAGAAATAAATCCTGGAGGTCCTGAGGCATGGGGAGCTGTCATCTGCGTGAGGAGACCGAAGTCCCTCATTAGTCTCAGGGTGGGAAAGAGCATGGCTACTCAGGTAAATACAACTAGTCCCCAAATCAAACACCAGAATATCAAAGAGATAGCAGGTGTTCTTTTAATAAGGAAATACGGCCAGGGAGGTAGAGAGACTTGATAAAGGGTGGTGGAGCCATGGGCCAGTGTTTTCCAAACTTACTTACACATTAGAATCCCTGGGGGTCTTTAAAAATACTGATGCCTGCCTGGCCGGCATGGCTCAGTGGTTGAGCAGTGACCTGTGAACCAGGAGGTCCTGGTTTGATTCCTGGTCAGGGCACAGGCCCTGGTGGGGGGCTCGATTCCCAGGGTGGGGCGTGCAGGAGGCAGCCGATTGATGATTCTCTCTCATCATGGATGTTTCTATCTCTTTCTCCCTCTCCCTTCCTCTCTGAAATCAATAAAAAATAAATAAAATAAAACAAGACTGATGCCTAGCTCCCACCCCAGGATCCCCAAGGCCACAGTCTGAGCAGTGACCCCGGGATGGAGAGTCACCCGCGCAAAGACCAGTGAGGCTTTGCCTAAGGCCCTGTTGGGATCCTGAGTGACGGAGGACGCAGGGAGTCACATGGAGGACACTGAGACCATGTCCCAGGAAGGGTTCCCATGGAAGCAGATGCAAGATGCTTGGCACACGGAACAGGCATGGGGAGGGCGGTTGGAGCCCACGCTTAGGGAGGAAAAGTGGAAGAAGCCGGATCAGGCTGAAGGAGAGGGCGGCTGCCATGCAGTTTCAAGGAAGAGCTCAGCTGGCCCTGCTGGCTCTTGTCACATGGAGGCGAGGGGGCCGCATCTATATAGCCCGTGTAGACCAGTCCTTGGACACATGCCACCCTAGAAAGGGTTTGATCTTGGGCGAGGGGACCCCTTCATGGGAGGCAATGTGCAAGGGGACTGTCAGGGGGCTGTCTGCCAACAGGTCCCTCAGCAACTGGGGAAGCACACCCTTCAGTTCTCAAGAGGGTTCCGAGAGGCACACCATAGCCAGTGCTCATGATTTTTTTTTTTTTTTTTAATTTTGGAAACAACATTTTACTCAGTGCTGCAGGGAACACAACATTAAACCCCCGGGTATGAGAATTCCTCTTACAGGGAAAGCTTTGTTCAGGAAGACAGCTTCTCATTATTGAAACTGAGTACAGAAACCAGGGTGAGTAAAGAATACCGTATTGGAAATGCACGGACACAGGTGTGGCGCGGGAGGGAGGGGTGCAGAAGAGAATAGAGGTAAAGACGAGAAAAAATATGATTAAATAGCTTCGGGGAAAAGATTAATAGCAGGGGCATTTGATATTCATTTTCAATTTATTTGCACTGTTATATAAGCCACCCCCTCCATTTTCTCCCTAAAAAACATAGGAACGTTTGGAGATTTTGCTTTGTTTTTTTTTGTCATACTGTATGTTTCCAATGTTTTGCGGAAATAATAAAGTTTCAACAGTAATGTTGGTACAAAGGGAAATGGCAGATTGAAATATAAGTAATGGAGATCTTAAGGACACTCAAACCCAGGAGTTACCTAAAGGTGCAGTTCTTTTGATGACTCCCTGCAACTAGCTCCCAGGTGGAAGGGCCTGCGTGCTTGCTCTGGGGGTGTGGAGGAGAATGGAGGGAAACTCAGCAGGTCCTAGTGTAAAACCGAATGAGCAAGAGAGGGAGCCCAAGAAATAAAGGGTCTGAGAAATTACGGACGAGGCCAAGACTGTTTTATTACTTTTAGTAAATTTAATATCAGCTTCCGATCTCAAGCTTTTTTCCAGGCCAGACAGAATAAAAAGATAAAGGAGATAGGAAAGAAAAATATGTAATTTATGCAAGCATGAGTGAGGGATAGTTTGTTCTACTTATTAGAAGGAGTTGGTAGGTAGCCAGGTTCCTGGAAGCAGGAATGCTGTGTAGTTTAGTGAAAGGAGAAGGTTTTAGGGGCTGGAGGTCCTGCATTACTATCCCAGAATTCATTGCCAGTGACGAATGCCGTGCCCACGTATGAGCCACACCGTGTCAGCATTGGCACCCTCCTGTACGCTGGGCATACTAATGAGTGTCATGGATTTAATTTAAAAGACTACTCTGAGAGGCAAAAGGGATAGGTATCTGAGAGGTTTTTGTGTCACATAAATGTATATAAATATTAATTTTGATCTTTTAACCTTGGCTGGTGATTATCACAGCAGTTGTTCATTATGAATGAGCCTATGAACTGAGTCTGTAACTCCAGCTCAGCTTTCCGTGGTCAAGGAGAAGTGAAATTAAAACCATAAAACTAAAAATACCTGACCTTCCCTGGGTGATCTCTTTTCTGCCAATATTATGGTTGGATTTCTAGTACAGCAGGATGATACAGTCATCCAGATAAATCAAAGAGTTCAGGTCCTAGGGAGGGCTCCTTGAATGGGTTATGTTAAATTTAATACTTTAAATAGGAATTTTAAAAAATGTTTTTTATGCTTAAGAGACAAAGCTAGTGGTGTAAGAAACTTTCACAGTAGTTATATGTCAATTATATCTCAACTAGAGGCCCCGTGCACAGATTCCTGCACTGTTGGGGGGCGGGACATGTGGGGATCGGCCGCTGTGGGAGCACCACTCATCCCATTCAGCCAAGCGGCGCTCCCTCTGTGGGAGCACACTGACCACCAGGGGGCAGCTTCTGTGTTGAGCATCTGCTCCCTGGTGGTCAGTGCGCATCATAGCGACTGGTCAACCGGTCATTCTGGTCGTTCCGCCTTTCGGTTGCTGGGCTTTTATTATATAGGATAAATATGGAAATTAAGTCAATTGCATTAGAATAAAATAAAATGGTTCTCATATAGTCCTGTGGTCAATAGGCAAAGAATGCACATCTGTGTGACTATTTTAATGTTAATAGATGGCTCAGCACTCCATGTGATTATGTCTGATGTGATAACTGCGTTATGGAAATGGTGGTGTGGCCCTTTAAGGGAGATGCTGGGTTAGAAAACAACTGGTTTGTAGGGTGAGAAAGCGATATCACGCTAACTGCAAAGGGCCCTGAAAGAAAACCCAACAGTTTCAAACTGACAACAGACCACTCCCGGCAGGAAAGAAACCTATGTCTTCCCGTCGCGGTAATGGAGCCTTCCCTTGCTTGAAAGGAAATCTGTACATCGAAGCACCAGTGGCACTCAGGCTGTGCTCAGAGTCATGGCAGAGGCGATGGCAGGCCCCTGCCGCAGCCCCTGGCTGCTTAATGGCCGGAGACCGAGACGGCAGCCGAAAGCAGACCTGGCTTGGATGGAAGTGGGCAGACCTGACACTGCGTGTGCTTGTGTGTTAGCGGACCTGGTGGATGGTGTCTGACATGGTCTGTAGAGAGGAACCACAATCTTTGGGGTATATTGTATCTTACCTTGTGTTTATTAAAATGAAAGGGCAAAGGCCATTGTCCCAGCCTTTCATAATTGTGTGAGGAATAGTTGTGCATAGTAGCTGACAATATCCGCTTTCTCTTTCATTTACTTGATCTCAATGCAACTCTCACATGGATGCCAAACAGGCCGAACTCTCCAATCAAAGCTCCCTGCAGCTATGGGCACCGGCGAATGCAGGGTGGCCATGAAGTGAACAGTTCTGGTAAATTCTCACCAGAATTTAAATGTATTTTTATTGATTTCAGAGAGGAAGGAAGAGGGAGAGAGAGATAGAAACATCCATGATGAGAGAGAATCATGGATTGGCTGCCTCCTGCAAGTCCCCACTGGGGATTGATCCCATAACCCAGGCATGTGCCCTTGGCCGGAATTGAACCTGGGACCTTTCAGTTCCCAGGCTGACACTCTATCCACTGAGCAACCGGCTAGGGCTCTTACCAGAGTTTTGAAAGGCTTTGTTAAGAATACCTGCAAGTTTCTGATAAATGTGCACTGATGCGCATGCCATGCTGGGTAAATCCCAGACGCTTCCAGCTTGCTTTCGAGCCACCACCCAGCTTCAAAACCTGGTGACTCTGGGCATCCAACATTGACTAGAATTCTCAAAGCGGAGGGCACTGTGCTGGACCCCCAGACAGACCTTTGCTTCTAAGAATATATATTTCTCTCTCCCTCTCTTTTTCTCCAACTTAAGAACTGAAATTAAGAAAATCCAATTAGATAAACAGTTATTGTATCAAAATTATAATGTTCAGGAAATGCTATAGATTTCAGAAATCTATATAATGATATATTTGGGTCACAGTAATGATTAAACAATTATTAGTTCACAATGCATTTGCCCATGTTTTAGATTAAAAATTAAAGGTTTAGAGGATCTATTTCCATAAAGGCCAGAGGATCTGAATTTGCTGGATTTACTCCTGACAAAGATATATTTTTGATTAAACATTAATACTCCCTTTATATAAAATTGATATTAGATACAGAAGAAAATGCATTTTTGTGTAAGAAGTTTCTTTAACATTGTCACCTGTTGCTTTCCCATTTAAAGGTTTTGTTAATAAGAAAAATAGATGAGGTTTACGATGCGGGCTTTTCATTTTCTCTCTACAAAAATCCGGGCCCACACAGAGCTTGCACCTTTGACCTTGGCGTCCTCAACACCATGATCTCAACAATTAATTTATCATCCCTGTCTTTCGAGCGAATGAGCATGAGCCACATTACATCAGAGAAGTGTCAGCATTGACAATTAATATTTTAGGGCTACAACCACATATGAATTTATGTGCTTGCATTTATAGCAATAGTACCATCTAGAGCTATGTATTTCTAAAAGAGAAAAAGAGGAACTATATTACGTAATTTGCTATAAAATATGATTCCAAAGGGGCCAATAGTGTTAATATCTCTGGACAATGAGAGCAGGACTCAGTAGGCATGTTTGCAAACAACAGCCAGTTCTAGCTTTCCCTTAAATAAAGCTCGAGATTGATGTGAATGGTACCTGATTGGCCACTGATAAATATGAAATATCCGTGGGCCTCATAGTTTAATGATCGACCCCCCTCGAAAGTCAGAACTCCCCATGAGTAATTTGAGGGTTAACATCCAGCACCTTTTGTTGCCCTCACAGCCCTCCGCCTGGTGGGGCTTTATTGCAGGGCAGCTGTGTTGGTGCACCGTTCAGTCTCAGACCAGAATGGAGGGGCTCATGCCAGTTGGCCTCCAAAAACACGTCATTCACTGCAAGCAAGCCTTCGGGGCCACCTTGCCCACTTCTCAATGAGGAGAATGTACACGTGGGCTCATTCACAGCCGCCACTGGCACAGGCACATTGGGAAACGGAGGGAACTGCTTGCACTGGGCGCTAACCCGCAACCGCACAGCGACAGGGAGGGGGAGCAGGGCCCCGGGGCAGGAGGCCAGGGCCTCCTCTCACACATGCTTTCTTTTCTTAACACATTTGTGCTGATTTCAGAGAGGAAGGGAGAGGGAGAGATAGGAACATCAATGAGAGAGATCACTGATCGGCCGCCTCCTGCACGCCCAGCACTGGGATCCAGCCCACAACCCGGGCCTGTGCCCTGCCCGGGAATGGAACGGTTACCTCCTGGTTCCTAGGTCGATGCTCAGCCACTGAGCCAGGCCGGCTGGCACCTCTCACACATTCTTTAGCACCGTCCCCACTTCCGCCTGTGGCTCCAAAACAGACCCGGAACCAGAACGCCTGTCCTCAGCTTGACTCATTTAAAATGATTTTCTTTAACCTAAACCCCAAAAGTCCTAAGAAATATAACTGGTAACCAGGAGGTATCCAGGAGATAGAAGGAGGGCTCACTGGCTTGTAATCCCCAAAGAGTTCGGCCTAAGAATTTCTAACCAAAGGAAAAATAAATGTCCCTGAAGCAGTTTCTTTCTGTGCATAATATCCATCACCGATCACAGAGACACTGAAAGTGTGGCCAGTAAACGTGGCTTCTCTTATCCAACAACCCGCAGCTAAATCCGCTATTTAAAGAGGTACAGCTATCTGTGCTGTGGACAGTTCGCCTAAACACACACGCGTCCCTCTTCACTGGGTCGGTTGCACTGATTTCTTAGAATAAGCAGATTAAAATGAAACATGAATTTGATTCTGGTTCTTTGGGGAGCGGGGGAGGGGGGGAGCGGGGAGGGGGAGCGGGGGGAGGAGCTGGTGCCGACCTGGAGACAGAGGCACTGCATGGAGATAGCACGGGCAATGAGAAGAAGAGACTCGAAGACAGCACATTGCCAAAGGGCATGGCCTTTACCCTGTTTCCCAATCGCGTCTCAGAAGCCTTGAAAGGCCTTTGCTTTGTACCTCTGAGTTTTCAGGCTCCAGCAAGGGTATGAATACGTATAAAGGGGGATCGATGATTCAGCGAAGACTTATTCTGTTCGCTAAGGAAGCCAGAGCCAACTTCCTAGTTGCATTTTTATCGTCACCACTTAAAATAAGATTACTAAACTCTAAATTACCCAGTTATTTACAGAGAGAGCCAATAATTTTAATTCAATCTCAATCCCCATGGGTTTTTAGTAGTACAGCCAGAAGTTATGGGGACTTCTCTCCTTGGCATTGGAACCCTGGGCTGTGGGGGCCGGGTGTGGGGCGGGGACCCCTCACGCCTCAGGGGGGACCTCTGCAGCCGAGATAACCTCCCCCACACCAGATTTTGAGCCACGCTCCAAGGGTGTGGGACCAGCCCGTTGTGTTTTGCTCCTCCACCGATCTCCACGTGGCTTCTTCTATGTAACCTTAGTTGCATGATTTCTGTTCAACCAGCTTTTAGGTGGTTCTGAATGATGGTTGTTCTGCAGTGTAGCTGTAATTTTGACGTGGTTGTGGGAAGACGTGAGGACCGCATCTACCGCCTCTGCCCTCTGGACCGGAAGCCTCAGTAATGAATCCTCTTGAGCAGCTCGCCATCTTGTTATGAAGAGAGTCAGTACACACGTAGCCAGTACTTTCACTTCACTCTTCAAAGAGCTGGCACCCGCTCCGAAGCATGGAGATGGCAACCAATCAAAGGAAGATGGCTTCCTTCGCTGAGATGCCTCAGTGAGAAAACATTCTGAGCAGCAATGGAAGTTCCTCACGCGCGGGAAGGCGCCAGGCCCCTAGGTGCTCTTGAAACAACATGTCAAATTGGCCCGGTGCTAAAGTTCTGATTGATGTAGTGCCTTCTTCCCCCTGTAACAATCTGTCTCTGAAGTGCATCCCATAATTACACCAGCAATAACCATTTCTTTTTGTTTATAAAAATAACAATACGTGAGCCGCTGAAATGTAATTTCCTGAAGCAAAATTCTAAGAATTGATAGCATCTTTTAACGCTCTCTGTATCTTTCTCAATCCCCAGTTCCAAAGGTTAGGATTTCTGTTTGTAATGATTTCTAAACCATGTTGCCCCATCAAATAATGAACTTAGCAATGATTGATCATCACACATATACATAATAAGTAGCCTTTAAGGAATGTTGAAGATATTAAAATATAAGTGTGCCTCCATTACTTAGTGTTTACGGAACAAGCCATTCCATTTCTTTGAATTTTCTAGTTACATGAGGTTTCAGTCATTTGTGTGAGGTATCAACCAATCTACTTACCTTGTCTCATTGGATCACTTTATTTGTTTTAAATATAAACATGAACAAACCACCACTCTTGAATTCAGAAGTCAAAATATTTATTGCATGGTCTATAACAGCCGTGGGCAAACTACGGCCCGCGGGCCAGATCCGGCCCGTTTGAAATGAATAAAACTAAAAAAAAAAAAGACCGTACCCTTTTATGTAATGATGTTTACTTTGAATTTATATTAGTTCACACAAACACTCCATCCATGCTTTTGTTCCAGCCCTCCGGTCCAGTTTAAGAACCCATTGTGGCCCTCGAGTCAAAAAGTTTGCCCACCCCTGGGCTATAATCTTCAAAAATATAATAAAAACAGAAATTAAAGTTTCCAAAAATTCATAGGTGAATGAGAGTAACTTTTCCCCAGAAAATAATTTTAATTCAAAATAATTTTAATTCAACCACCTAAAAGCTGGTTGAACAGAAATCATGCAACTAAGGTTACATAGAAGAAGCCACGTGGAGATCGGTGGAGGAGCAAAACACAACGGGCTGGTCCCACACCCTTGGAGCGTGGCTCAAAATGGGGGGGGGGATCTCGGCTTCAGAGGTCCCCCCTGAGGCGTGAGGGGTCCCCGCCCCACACCCGGCCCCCACAGCCCAGGGTTCCAATGCCAAGGAGAGAAGTCCCCATAACTTCTGGCTGTACTACTAAAAACCCATGGGGATTGAGATTGAGTGAAACAGAGGACTGCTGGAGTCCCAGGTGTTCCTCTTAAAGGGCCTGCACACAGAATTAATTAGTTAGACTGGCTCTCTCTGAGCGCCAGCGCTGGGGCAGTAGCTCTAAGGGAACCAGGGACATACCAGGAGGAACTGGATTGTTTGGCATCAGGGTGAGGACTCGGGGCAGAGGAGGGGAGGGGCCATTCTTCAAGACAGAAAAGCTGGCCAAGGCCATTGGTGTTTTTTTTTTCTAAGCCCTTCCCCACAGAGCTGGCATGTCTGAGTTTCCATCAACCTGGCCATCACTATTCAGGTGGTTCCCTGAGATCCCATTCAATTGGGAGCCCACCCACGCTGTTTCCAGTAGATTTTTCCGTACGAATGGGCTGCCTTGGCTCATGCCTGAGACTTTCCTAAAATCTCCCCCACAAGCAGCACTTGGCCTCAGCATGCCCTATACCTCTCGCTAAGTATCAGTGACAGGCAAATGTACAAAATGAAAGCTCACTGCTGTGATGTAGGTGAGGGGATATTTGCCAGGATTGGCCAGTACGAAGTCTGCAGGGTGGGCCAGCAGGCTGAAGAGCAGGGGCGTCCCTGTTCCACATCTTGTCCAAAGGCCACCTGCTGTAGAGGGAAGAAGAGCTGGTGCTGCAGGTAAAGTCCTAAGGTCATCTTCTGGAGAATTCTCTCTTGCTCTGGGGGAGCTAGTACTATTCTCTTTAGGCCTTCAACCAATTGGCTGTGGTCGCACTGACATTATGAAGTCCAATCTGCTGTACTCAGAGTACATTAATTTTAGTTCTAACCTCATCCAAAACAGTCTTACAGAAACACCCAGAATACTAGCAATGCTGGACCAAATTTCTGGGTACCTGTGGCCCAGCCAAGTGACACATAAAATTAATCAGTATGACGGTAATACCAATACAGATTTTGCAAACATAAAAGGATAAGAAGAGAACCCTGCGATACATTTTATGAATCATACTTGACAATTTGGATGAAAGAGGCAAATGATTTGAAAACCTTACTTATAAAAACTGACACAAGATGAACGAGAAAAGCACTGCCCCTTTATCAATTAAGGAAATGGAATTCGTGATTGAAATCATTCCTTCATGGAACATATCCTCTCTAGATGCCTTCACCTGTGAATTCTACCAAGCAAGCACTTAAAGAAGATTCTTTCACAAAAATAGAAGAGGAGGACATACAAAGGTTGGGAAGAGGGAGCAGCCATGGCGGATAGAGGGGGAGCTGGGAAGAGGGAGCAGCCATGGCGGATAGAGGGGGAGCTGGGAAGAGGGGGCAGCCATGGCGGATAGAGGGGGAGCTGGGAAGAGGGGGCAGCCATGGCGGATAGAGGGGGAGCTGGGAAGAGGGGGCAGCCATGGGGGCGGATAGAGGAGGAGCTGGGAAGAGGGGGCAGCCATGGGGGATAGAGGGGGAGCTGGGAAGAGGGGGCAGCCATGGGGGCGGATAGAGGGGGAGCTGGGAAGAGGGGGCAGCCATGGGGGATAGAGGGGGAGCTGGGAAGAGGGAGCAGCCATGGGGGCGGATAGAGGGGGAGCTGGGAAGAGGGGGCAGCCATGGGGGCGGATAGAGGGGGAGCTGGGAAGAGGGGGCAGCCATGGCGGATAGAGGGGGAGCTGGGAAGAGGGGGCAGCCATGGCGGATAGAGGAGGAGCTGGGAAGAGGGAGCAGCCATGGCGGATAGAGGAGGAGCTGGGAAGAGGGGGCAGCCATGGCGGATAGAGGAGGAGCTGGGAAGAGGGAGCAGCCATGGCGGATAGAGGGGGAGCTGGGAAGAGGGGGCAGCCATGGGGGCGGATAGAGGGGGAGCTGGGAAGAGGGGGCAGCCATGGGGGCGGATAGAGGGGGAGCTGGGAAGAGGGGGCAGCCATGGGGGCGGATAGAGGGGGAGCTGGGAAGAGGGGGCAGCCATGGCGGATAGAGGGGGAGCTGGGAAGAGGGGGCAGCCATGGGGGCGGATAGAGGGGGAGCTGGGAAGAGGGGGCAGCCATGGGGGCGGATAGAGGGGGAGCTGGGAAGAGGGGGCAGCCATGGGGGCGGATAGAGGGGGAGCTGGGAAGAGGGGGCAGCCATGGGGGCGGATAGAGGGGGAGCTGGGAAGAGGGGGCAGCCATGGGGGCGGATAGAGGGGGAGCTGGGAAGAGGGGGCAGCCCTGGGGGATAGAGGGGGAGCTGGGAAGAGGGGGCAGCCATGGGGGCGGATAGAGGGGGAGCTGGGAAGAGGGGGCAGCCATGGCGGATAGAGGGGGAGCTGGGAAGAGGGGGCAGCCATGGGGGCGGATAGAGGGGGAGTTGGGAAGAGGGGGCAGCCCTGGGGGATAGAGGGGGAGCTGGGAAGAGGGGGCAGCCATGGGGGCGGATAGAGGGGGAGCTGGGAAGAGGGGGCAGCCATGGCGGATAGAGGGGGAGCTGGGAAGAGGGGCAGCCATGGCGGATAGAGGAGGAGCTATGGTGAACAGGGAGATTTCAGAGGGATGAAACAAAATGAGCAAGAAGAGAAAAATGGTGGCCCCTGGGCGAACTAAACCAGTTCAGCACGGGACTTCACAGCGGTCTGTCTGCAAGCATGGCCTTAGGAACACCTAGGAGATGGGCCTGTGCCAGGTGGAGGTTATGGCTGCCCCATCTGGTGGGAGGCACAAAGGAAGCTCATGTTCTGGAGAGAGACTCTAGAGCAGTGTCACGAGCATCTAACCGAGACGAAGTCTGTTTCCTCTCACTTCGCCAGGCGGCCACCCTTCAAAATCTAGTTCAAAATTCATCTCGATGAGGCCTCCTCCTCTGCTTGTCTTTTCTGACAGCATGCTGTAGGTCTCTTTACAGAGCTAACGTGACGCACCGCGTTGTACTGTGGTTATCTGTTTCCTCACCAAGGGAAGAGGGCCAAAGGCATGAGTGACAGAGCATTCACCTCCTGTAGCAGCCATAGTAGGGAGCCTGGAACACAGTAGGCATTCAGTCATCAAGGCCAGCCCTCCCCTCCTTCCATACATGGCATGAGCGGTACACACAGCCACCGTGTTCCTCGGACCATTAAGGACAGGCCGGCTTTCCCATTCTCGGTCTTGTTCTCTCTCAATAAACAATCAAAATATCCTGGAAACTCCAACTGACATTTCCACAATTCCTTTTGCAATTTGGGTGAACACAGCCACTCTTTGTTTGACCATGGGTACCAATTTTTTCATTCAGAGAATGAGTTCACCGAAGTATATGCCACGCTGCCTGCCAGAAATTAATTGTGAGAATGTTCTGTTCAATGGATAGCGTGCTGGGGTTGCCCAATCCTTATTTAAAATACCCACAACACTTGTTTCTTTGCTTTGACATTTGAACCAGCTCTATAGCGCTGGGCAAGTATTTTGATTCCCATACATCTACACGCCAAAGTTGAAAAATAAGGGGCCCATTTTTCCTTCAGAATTGTCTCATGCCTGTATCAAAATACCAAGTTACCATGGTGACAGCTACTCTGGTAAATAGGGCAACTCTACCCCCCTATAGAAGCAAATGTAGCACAAAAGGGAGGCAAAATCAGCTCTGAAATAGAGGACAAAGCGCCCGCCCGGGGAATCCCCACAGGAGAGAGATAAAGGCTGTTCCAGATAAAAGTCTTGGAAGGTGACAGGCATTTCTCAGCCCTCCTCCCCACAGGCCTGAGTGCCAGCCAAAGGGGGAGGGCCTTGAGTACCTGCAGGGAGGGGACTGCGCAGGGCTGGGGGCACAGGGAAGCTGTGTGCGCCCAGCACAGTGAAATGAAAGAGTTAATGACAATGCTGACCAGCATTCAGTGAGAGCCTGCCCTGGCCTAGCACCAGCTCCAGGCTTTCTGCACACACCCATTCAATCCTCTTACCAGGTCTGGAGCTGGGTCATGAGGCTACTCAGGAGTGAGGCTGGGATTCTATGCCTGCGCCTAAGCTCTTGACTGTGAGCCTGGAAAGTAAGGAGGAAGAAGAGGAAAGGCTAATAGAGAGAAACCAGCCTTGTTGTTACCTTAGCAAAGAGTGAGGAGGAGAGGGAGAGAATCAGTCAGGGTCTGACTGATTACAGCTGCCCTTGCCCTCAGTAGGCAGGGCAGGGTGAGAAGGGCCCAGGGATGGAGGGGCAGCAGGTAGGACAGGGGGAGGGGGGCCAGGGATGGAGGGGCAGCAGGCAGGACAGGGGGAGAGGGGCCAGGGATGGAGGGGCAACAGGCAGGACAGGGGGAGAGGGGCCTGGGGATGGAGGGGCAGGGGCAGGACAGGGGGAGAGGGGCCCGGGATGGAGGGGCAGGGGCAGGACAGGGGGAGAGGGGCCCGGGATGGAGGGGCAGCAGGCAGGACAGGGGGAGAGGGGCCGGGGATGGAGGGGCAGGACAGGGGGAGAGGGGCCTGGGGATGGAGAGGCAGGGCAGGACAGGGGGAGAGGGGCCCGGGATGGAGGGGCAGGGGCAGGACAGGGGGAGAGGGGCCGGGGATGGAGGGGCAGGGGCAGGACAGGGGGAGAGGGGCCAGGGATGGAGGGGCAGCAGGCAGGACAGGGGGAGAGGGGCCGGGGATGGAGGGGCAGGGGCAGGACAGGGGGAGAGGGGCCGGGGATGGAGGGGCAGGGGCAGGACAGGGGGAGAGGGGCCTGGGGATGGAGGGGCAGCGGGTAGGACAGGGGGAGAGGGGCCGGGGATGGAGGGGCAGGGGCAGGACAGGGGGAGAGGGGCCCGGGATGGAGGGGCAGGACAGGGGGAGAGGGGCCGGGGATGGAGGGGCAGGACAGGGGGAGAGGGGCCTGGGGATGGAGGGGCAGGGGCAGGACAGGGGGAGAGGGGCCTGGGGATGGAGGGGCAGCGGGTAGGATAGGGGGAGAGGGGCCCGGGATGGAGGGGCAGCAGGCAGGACAGGGGGAGAGGGGCCTGGGGATGGAGGGGCAGGACAGGGGGAGAGGGGCCTGGGGATGGAGGGGCAGGACAGGGGGAGAGGGGCCTGGGGATGGAGGGGCAGCGGGTAGGATAGGGGGAGAGGGGCCCGGGATGGAGGGGCAGCAGGCAGGACAGGGGGAGAGGGGCCGGGGATGGAGGGGCAGGGGCAGGACAGGGGGAGAGGGGCCTGGGGATGGAGGGGCAGCGGGTAGGATAGGGGGAGAGGGGCCCGGGATGGAGGGGCAGCAGGCAGGACAGGGGGAGAGGGGCCTGGGGATGGAGGGGCAGGACAGGGGGAGAGGGGCCTGGGGATGGAGGGGCAGGGGCAGGACAGGGGGAGAGGGGCCTGGGGATGGAGGGGCAGCGGGTAGGATAGGGGGAGAGGGGCCCGGGATGGAGGGGCAGCAGGCAGGACAGGGGGAGAGGGGCCGGGGATGGAGGGGCAGGGGCAGGACAGGGGGAGAGGGGCCTGGGGATGGAGGGGCAGCGGGTAGGACAGGGGGAGAGGGGCCGGGGATGGAGGGGCAGCAGGCAGGACAGGGGGAGAGGGGCCGGGGATGGAGGGGCAGCGGGTAGGACAGGGGGAGAGGGGCCGGGGATGGAGGGGCAGGGGCAGGACAGGGGGAGAGGGGCCTGGGGATGGAGGGGCAGCGGGTAGGACAGGGGGAGAGGGGCCGGGGATGGAGGGGCAGGGGCAGGACAGGGGGGAGCGGGAGAGGGCAGGGGCAGGACAAGGGGGAGCGGGAGAGGGCAGGGGCAGTGAGGAGAGAAGAGGAAGTTCGCTCAGGAAGCTGAGGCCTGCGGTGAGCTTCTCTGGGTGACGGTGTCTCGCTCGCTCCCCAGTCTCAGCGGCGTGTCCTCCTGCAGTGAACCTGCTTTCCATTTCACTTCAATCAAACTTCGATGAATCGATAGGTGTGGGGAGATGGTGACCCTCATTGTCTGAAACAGCCCTGATTTCTAGCTTCCCTCTAGACAGCGGCTCCGTGGAGGGAGGGAGGGAGGGCAGCTCCATGTTCTCCGCTGCACCGCGTCCAGAAGAGATGGGACCTGCGGGGTAGTCCATGGAGATGGTGCTGGAGTGACTTGTAGGGAAGAGGCCCAGCCCAGCAGGGACAGAAAGGCTTGTCCTAGAATCTGCTCCTCCCCTCCAGCATCCAGGACTGCAGCCCCAGCCAGTGCCCAGTGCTGCACTGCAGCCCCAGCCAGTGCCCAGTGTTACACTGTAGCCCCAGCCAGTGCTCAGTGTCACACTGTAGCCCCAGCCGGTCCCCAATGCTGCACTGCAGCCCCAGCCAGTGCTCAGTGTCACACTGCAGCCCCAGCCAGTGCCCAGTGTTACCCTGTAGCCCCAGCCAGTGCTCAGTGCTGCACTGAAGCCCCAGCCAGTGCCCAGTGTTACCCTGTAGCCCCAGCCAGTGCTGCACTGTAGCACCAGCCAGTGCCCAGTGTCACACTGCAGCCCCAGCCAGTGCCCAGTGTTACACTGCAGCCCCAGCCAGTGCCCAGTGCTGCACTGAAGCCCCAGCCAGTACCCAGTGTCACACTGCAGCCTTAGCCAGTGCCCAGTGCTGCACTGAAGCCCCAGCCAGTGCCCAGTGTTACACTGTAGCCCCAGCCAGTGCCCAGTGCTGCACTGCAGCCCCAGCCAGTGCCCAGTGTTACACTGTAGCCCTAGCCAGTGCCCAGTGTCACACTGTAGCCCCAGCCAGTGCTCCGTGTCACACTGTAGTTCCAGACAGTCCCCAGTGTTACACTGCAGCCCCAGCTGGGCCCAGTGCTGCACTGCAATCCCATAACGAAGGCAGAAAAGTGAATATTGTTCTGAAAAATAGGTTCTTTGGAACTTCATATGCTCATTTTAAGGAAGGTCCCATTTGTGCGCAATCCTTTTGCTATGTCTTTGGAGCACTAGCAGTCACTTGTAATTATGCCTCATTTTTAGCCCAGAATTCTATTAACCAGATTCATTGCCCATTTTATTCACTACACCGAACTCCATATAACTTCCTTTTCAAAAATTGAATGCATTGTCAAGGGGTTAAAATTCACTATTGAGGATTTTCCTGAATTGCTGTAAACTCAGAGCAATTCCTAAGAAGCAACTCCAGAAGCGTTTTGGTCAAGGGTCAGCATCCATGGTCACTGTGACCTGGAAAGGTGACCACTTTGCTGGATCTGAATGCTTACGGACATGTTGGCAGACTTGAATAAATAGCTACTGTGAAGATCAGACACATCAGATGGCGGCTAACAACGTAGAATAATCACCTACAATGAAGACAATGTTAAGCAGATTGATTGCTGCCTGTACCTTGCATGCAGAGGAATCATTTTTCGAGTTTGCTTTATTGCAAAATTTTTCATGCAGATTTTTGCTTTTGGAAATGACATCCTTAAGGAAAAAAATCTTACTAAGGAAATTCAGGCTTGCATTCATTCAAACACACTTGCGGGATGAAATACATATTTTCCTACAACAGAAAGTGATTTCAATCAGTAATAAAAGTACAACTGATTCCTTTGAACAATGAAATCACTAATAGACACTTTCTAAGGACATCCACAGCCCACATGCCATTATA
Source organism: Myotis daubentonii (assembly GCF_963259705.1). Classification (NCBI taxonomy): domain Eukaryota; kingdom Metazoa; phylum Chordata; class Mammalia; order Chiroptera; family Vespertilionidae; genus Myotis; species Myotis daubentonii. Next base: position 92,990,927 of record NC_081847.1, read on the forward strand.
GTCCTCACGGCACATTGAATGCCTTTAGCTCTGTGTAAATTGCCTATATTGTATGCCTCTTATTCAAGCAAAACTGTTGGCTCCATGAGGGTAGCGCTTTAACTATGCTAGTGTTAAACACCAGGAAAAGAATCTGACATTTTAAATGTAATTGTTCTTAATAAGCAAAACTACAAGCCAATAACCATTGCAAGTAATAACAATATGGTAACATGTGTTGCCTATCATTGCTGTCCCCTCAGTGAGAACACATCTGTTTAACGTTTCTGGCTTTTCTACAGCGCCTTGTTATTGGATGTAAAGAAATCTGACTGATAGTAAGAGTTTCCCCTGGAAAATTTCACTGGATCAATATTTACATGATTTAATTTTATCTTAATTGGGTACCCTGGGACTCTCCGCAGGGGGATTTTTCTCAATATGTGCCAATCCGTGCTCTCTTCCACTTGCTCTTCTTCAAATTATACCCAAAGGCACATATTCCAACTGCCCCCCTTTCTCCATCGATGACACACTCAGAACTAAACCGCATTATTAGCAAGGTGCTACTATCCTCAAACGCAAGCCAGCTCACATTAGGGACCTACAGGTGGAGGTGTACGCAAACCTAGCACTTTAAGTTGTAACTTCAAAGGGCCTTTCCCAGAGTATTCTGATTGAATGCAATGCAATAAAATTGCTATAAAAAGCCAGTTTCTAATGTAAACTGTGTTTCTACTAGAATTTCACATATTTTAATGTATTAAGTATATTGCATTTGTTCTAAAAACTATCCAATACATAAAAGGTATAATCATGTAATAATGAACACGTATGTATTTATACCGGTTCAAAGAACAGTAACATTAACATGAACACAGTCTCCTCCCCAACCAGTTTCTTGTCTGTCCCCCTCAGATGTTACCACTAGACTATATCTTATGATTGTCATTTCCTCCTGATTTTAATAGTGTTATCAAAAATGTTGTGCCCATATATATATATATATATATATATATATATATATATATATATATGTGTGTGTGTGTGTGTGTGTGTGTGTGTGTGTGTATATACACACATATATATATAATTTTTTTTTAGAAATGATTTTAGGCTTACTGAAATATTTCAAAAATACTACAGGGAGTTCCTGTCTTGTATATCCTTTACCTAGTAGCCCCTAAATTTACCATCTTCCATAGCTCTATTATCAAAGCCAGAAACTAACATTGGAAAATACTATTACGTACAGACCTTTGCAAACCTCACCATTTCTCCCACCAGCGAGGTCTTCTCTGTTCCAGGTTCCAGTCCCAGATTGTACATTGCATTTGGTATGGTTTTAATCTGCATAGATCCTTATGGTTTAATTAGAATGTTTTCCCATATGCCTCAGGACTGTGTGTGTGGGGGGGTGGGTGGGGGGGAGATGTATTTACAGCTTTTTCCAGAGTGTTCTATGAGGATCTTGATCCTTCGTCCGTCAGTTTTTAAGAGTTCTTTGCCCTGGTAAGGATCTGAGAACATGGCCTCCTGTTTCTGACAGGAGGAGGGGCTCAGTAACTGCTGTAAATTGTTCCCACCCCAATTTATGTTTCAGCCTCAGCGTTTGGGAAGTGATTGGGTTTAGACGCGTGAGGAGTGAGGCGCCCTGACGGGATGAGTGCCCTTATGGGAGACACCGGGGAGCTTCCCCTCTCTCTGCCACCTGAGGACTCAACAGGAAGGCGGCCAGCCGCAAGGCGGGAAGGGGCACTCCCTGGGGAACTGGGCCTGCGGGCGTGGATTTGGGGCCTCGCAGCCGCCAGAGCTGTGAGCTACAATCTCTATGGTGGAAGCCACCCAGGCTTGGTGTTTCGTTACAGCAGCCGGAGCGGACTAGTACAGTCATCACTGTGAAATATGTCCAGAACCTTCTCCAGAAGAAAGGCTGATGATCCAGAGGAGATTACTCCTGCTGGGAAACGCTCATTCCCCCACACCAGCCCCCTCTCGCCTTCCTTCTTGCTAACAGGGAAAAACAGCCATGGCCAAGACTTGGCCCATACTAAAGGCAGGTGTGCTGGAAAAGGCAACAGGAGACGGGGAAGGAAGCCATAGAGCTGAAGAAATACTTGGGAAGATCACAGCACCGAGGTAAAGGGTCACTAAAAGTCTGAGGTTTACTCATAAGACTACGGAATCTTTTCCCTCCCTCACGCCAGTACTGTAATGTGGATGGCAACCAACAAGAGCTGCAAGGCACACACTCCTTTGGAGAAGGAGGACTCAGGGAAGCCCAAAGGTAAGAGGTTGGGACAAATGCAGGGACAGGACAGGAATTTGAAGCCTCTGGAATTATTACTACAGCAAACATTAGACATAGCCTATATTACCGTCAGTTGCCATAAATCCTCATACTGGAGGCCTATTTATCTCCAACTTGTATTACCCAAAACAACAGGCCTTGCTTTAAAACAAAAAATAGGACAAGGCATATCAAAAGGCAAAAAACAAACAAACAAACAAACAAAAACAACCCAAAACAAAAAAAGAATCTGAAGAGACAAGGCAACCAGAATCAGACTGAAATATGACACATGTTGCAATTCCTAGATAGGAAATTTATAATAACTACTATCAACATGTGAAAGTCTGTAATGGGGAAAAGAAGACAGTATGAATGAACCAATGGGTAATGGAAGAGATGGAAACTTTAAGGAAGAGTCAAAAAGGAATTCTAGAAATACATAACATAGCAGCAGGACTGAGGCCTCCCAGGGCTCATCAATAAACCTGCCACAGCCGAGAACAGAACCAGTGAGCTTGAAGGGAGGTCAGCAGAAACTTTCTAAACTGACATGCAAAGAGGAAAGAAAAGGGCAAACAAAAAACGCAAAACCGAAGCAGGACATGCAAGACCGGACGTTTGCAACAGGAGTGCCAGAGGCATGATCGGAAGGTCTGAAGAAGGAGAGGGGGGAGTGGGAGAAATATCTGAAGGCATCATAGCCGAGAACTTTTTAATATTAAGGGCAGAGAGGAAACCACAAATCCAGGAGCCTTGGAGAAGATCAAGCAAGATAAATACCGAATAAAACACGCCTGGGCAGATGGTTCAACCTGCAGAAGGCCAAAGACAGAGAGAGAATATGGGGGCGATGGCGCCACAGCCCTAACTTACCAGCCATCACTGAATCGCCAGATTATGGGTGAGTTTCATGAGATATAACTTACATCTCAATAATGCTGTTAAAAAATCACATCAGTGACTCTGAGCAGCTTTGAAAGCAAGTGTTGAGGTCGAGGCAGAAAGCCAACCTTTATCCACATCGGGAATCATTCTGTCTTCCCCACGCAGGCCAGGCGGCTCGCGGGAGGGGAGTTGCCGGGAGGCCCAGCGCAGGGCGGCTCCGCCTCAGGGGGACACTGAGCAGAAAGCTTAGCTTCGCCTTCTCCTTAACCCTGGGCCCTCCTGGACCTGGGCGAGGCGCTCTGGAGACCAGCGCTCCCTCTGCTGCTCACACAGCCCAGCTTTGGACCCGAGCTTTCCCCCGCCTGCCCCTCACTTCCAATGTGCTTGTGCTTTCAGTTCCTTCCTGTCTGACTGATGGGTGCTTCTCCCCCCCACTTTTTCAGTGAGATCAGAGCTGGCTCCCTGGGCACAGGGTTAGATGTCAAGTGAGCCCCACATTCCCAGGGGCCAGAGTCCGTGGGACCTTCGATGGGGCTCCTCTCTCTTTTTTTAAAATATGTTTTATTGATTTTTTACAGAGAGGAAGGGAGAGGGATAGAGAGTTAGAAACATCGACCAGCTGCCTCCTGCACACTCCCTACTGGGGATGTGCCCTCAACCAAGGTACATGCCCCTGACCGGAATCGAACCTGGGACCCTTCAGTCCGCAGGCCGACGCTCTATCCACTGAACCAAACCAGCCAGGGCTCCTCTATCTTTTTAGGGTGAACAGGCATTGTCTGTTCCTATCTGTGTCTTCCCTCTTCCAGAGGAAAAAAATAAATAAACGCCTCCAGAATGAAATCGCTTCGCTGACATTTTCCCTCCGAGGATGCTTATCGGCTTCCCCGAAGCTTTCTCCTTGGGTTTATCTGTCTCACGCCTTCACAGTCTGATCTGATGATTGTTCTGTGTGCGCCTCTGAAGCCTTTAATCTCTGCGGCGATCGCTCCGCAGGCCTATTGCTGGGGAAGAGCAGGCTTTCCAGGAAGACTGCGTCCTTCAGGACGATCAGCCCACAAGTGCATCCTGTTCTCGCCCTTTGACCTTGTTGCCATCAGGCAGGGTTTCACTCCGTCTCAGGTTTTTCTAATCCAGTAATTAGCTAAAAAACGATCTTATTAGAGAAAAAGGCAGGGAGCGAGGCCGGAATGCTGGCTGAGGAAGTGGAAATCCATTCCCAGGTTCACCTCTGCCTCCAGGAACCCTGCCCGGCAAGCTGCTTCAGGCAGTTTGGCTTGACAGCCCAGCCCCTCTGAAAACTCCAGGGGTGGCCCTGGCAAAACCCACATCAGGCAACCACGCAGGCTACAGGCTACAGGCTACGCGGGGAAGATGAACTGAAACGATTTCATTGGAATTGACTGACCCCAGCCAGACAGAAGTGGCAAAGGGCAACGGTTCCTATGAAATTGGTTTGGTCGATCCCTCCTGAAGGGGCAGTGAGTCATTATCCAAATGGCCGGACCATAGGCCCACCTGCCTTGCTCTTAATCACCTGCTCCCCATTGGCCCGAACTCCCGGCCATGCTCACAGAGGGATGGGAAGAGAAGATGTTTTTCTTCCTTGCTCTGGCAGGTAAGAGGAAGAAATGGGATAAGCAGAGTACTGGGTTCAATCAAGGAAATGCATTTACCTAGAGAGAAGTTCCTACAAGGAGGGAGGGCAGACCTATACACATCCGCAAGGGGCTCAGCAGCGTCGGGTGTGAAGGAATAAGCAGTTTGATGTCCTTCAGTTTTATCGCCCTCTTTGGAGCCTCCCTACCCTCTGTCACTTAGCAATGGTGCAGAACTGAAATCCCAACGTCAAAGACCCTGGAAAGGGTCCGGCCTTTGACCTCAAAATATTGGGCCTTCTCCCAGATGTGTACTCCCATGGCGCTTTCGTTAAGTGAATTGATTCATGACGTATTCCTCAGATTTGCTTTCACAGGGTTTGGGAGTCAGAAATGTAAGGTAAGTGCCTGGTGAAGAGTAGATGCCGAACAAAACAAACAACAAGAAAACCCAAAACAAAACAGTACCTGCCCAGCTTGGAACTGCAGTGAGTCATTTAATTTGGGTTGTGATTTTTTAATCATTCCCAAATGCAATTTCTCATTGTGTTACTTGGGGAAGTTATATAGTGTTTTGGGAACTAAGTTTCTTCACACTGAAAGTGGATTTAATTCCTAACTTTCTTGGTTGCTGTATTAAACTATAAGATATATTTAGATGTCAAGAGTTGTGCCTGACATATATGTTGTAGTCTCATTTCTGTTTTCTGTACCTCCATTTATTATATTGAAAAATGGAATTGTTTTTACAACCAGCTTTAAAATTATTGTGAGATAAAGACATGACAAATAATGGGAAATATTGATTAAATATTGATCAAAGTATGCAAATAATCTATTAATATTCAGTGAAATAATGCTGCAATAAACATATGGATGTATATGTCTTCTCATTTTAGTGTTAGGTTTTGTGTTGTTTTGTGTGTGTTTTGATAAATAACCAGAAGTAGAGTTGCTAATTTGTTAGAAAATGAGGGTGGCCTGGCCAGCGTGGCTCAGTGGTTGAGCGTCCACATATGAACCAAGAGGTCATGGTTCAATTCTTGGTCAGGGCACATGCCCGGGTTTCAGGCTCAATCCCCAGTAGGGGGCGTGCAGGGGGCAGCCGGTCAATGATTATCTCTCATTGTTGATATTTCTCTCTTTCTCTCTCTCTCTCTCCCTCTCCCTCCCTTTCTGAAGTCAATAAAAATATTTAAAAAATGAGGGTAGAAGATTAATTGTGAGAGATCTCAGGACGGCAACAGAGCATTCTGTGTCCTTCGAAAGGTTTTTTCTTTCCTCCTGGGTACAGATCTTCCACTGGGTACAGATTGTGGGTCCAGATCTTCCAGGCCCCAAATGGCGAATCTTGGTCCGTTCTCATAGATATTCTGAGCACACCTCGCCCCGCTTTTTCCCTCCTGTGGCATTTCCGTTTATCCACGGCTGACGCGTATCCATGAGCCCTCTCACGGAGTCACACTGTTCACTCAGGACCCATTGCCCAGTCTTATCCCACGTGCCAAGCGCTGTGCGTGGTGCTGGACAGCTCCGTCCGAGCTTCCCCTGTGGACACTAACTTCCCTCCGCATTTCAGGCCATCGCCTCAGGAGCTTTGGCTGCTCCAGAGAATCTGATAGGTGCTTCTTGAACTCCATGAAAAGCAGCTGTTAGGAGCTTTTGTTCTTTAATTAACCAGAGATGTTCCAGGCAATCAAGAAGGATTCGGTTTTCATAGAGTGATGTTGCACAAATGTGCCATAAACTAGAAGTAGAAATCCGAGTTACAGACCTTATTACACTTAGTGCTTCCCAGGAAAATAATAAGTGGGTTATATTTAAAACTACTTTTGTCTTTTTTTGTTTTTTAATAGAAAATTCTAGCTATTTTGTAAACATAAAGTTGCTAATAAGACGATTCCTTACAAAACACTGCTATATTTTTTTTCTAACAGATGTTTTCAAATCATGAATTTTCTCATTGTTAAGATTATCAGTCTATCTAGTGATAACCAAACTTTAAGTATTATTTGTTATAATAAGTGATCTCTGGCTGTGGAGAAGTCAAAATCTTGCTATACCCACTCTATGGCTCAGGTCTGTGTGCAATGAAGTAAAGACTAGGAAAAGCTTGCTTGCTAACTTCACTCCAAACTCCCCTAACAGGCAGTGAGTGGTTAATAGTCCAACATCTGCGTGACTCTAGCAGAGGCCAACAAGAAAATTAATCATGTGTTCTCCCAAACAACCTGCTAAGGCATATTTGTTTCACAAAAACCAAAGAATCAAGTTCTATTAAAGGGTGTGTAAAATAAATAAAGATGAGAGGATTGGAAATTGTCCTGTAGATTAGCTAATCTTTTCTCTCTTTGCTTTAGCTTTCATTAATCTGGGACAGTGGTCGGAAAACTCATTAGTCAACAGAGCCAAATATCAACAGTACAACGATTAAAATTTCTTTTGAGAGCCAAATTTTTTAAACTTAAACTATATAGGTAGGTACATTGTTATTAACTTAATTAGGGTACTCCTAAGCTGGCCTGCTCCCCTCCAAAAACCCGCTCCCTTCCAAAAACCCGCTCCTTTCCAAAAACCCGGAGGCGTCCAGGTAACTGACCTTTGTTTTCTGCATTCGACATTTCTGAAAACAGGGGTCAAGCAATCTTAATGTGCATGTATTGCATAGATACAAAGAAGTCTGATCCAGGGCAAGTTGTTTAACCTCTTTGTGACTTAGCTTATTTGTCTATAAAATTGGATGATTGCATTGACTTTAAATCCACCGTAATACCTCCTTAGTACCTAGTATATTGACTATTCTTAGAGTTCTTATAATAATTAGAGTTACTGCATCTGAAGAATGTTGAAGTGTCTCTCATGCACAATGCGTGTAAAAAGAAGAGCAGTGATCATTCTTACCCAGTTCCTCATCGCCGCAGGCACAGTCCTAGACTCTGTGTCCTTTCCCCGTGTCTATCTACCCAGGAGTCCGTAGTGATGCTCATTGGCTCAGATCCTCAGGACTTGTCATATGACAGCACTGCACTAGCGATGCCATCTTCTCCCACAGTAGGTGCCTTATCCTTGGGACGTGTTGCTCGTTTATTTCCTTGTGGCTCAACTTCACAAAGAGCAGAGCCATCAGGAAGCCTGTGAGAAACACCCAGCCTCCCTGCAGGGACCTGATGTGGCTCTGCAGCTGGCGGGCGTGTCACCTTGCTGCTCATCTCTCCCAAGGGACACACACACACACACACACACACACACACACACACTCTCACACTCACACACTCACACACACACACACTCACACTCACACACTCACACACACACACTCACACTCACACTCACACACTCACACACACATTCACACACTCACACACACACTCTCACACTCACACTCTCACACTCTCACACACACACACACACCCTCACACTCACACACACACACTCACACTCACACACACACACACTCACACTCACTCACACACACTCACACTCACACTCACACACTCACACACACTCACACTCACACTCACACACTCACACACACATTCACACACTCACACACACACTCTCACACTCTCACACACACACACTCACACACACACTCACACTCACACACACACTCTCACACTCACACACACACTCACACTCACACACAGACACACTCACACTCACTCACACACACTCACACACACTCACACACACACACGCGCGCGCGCACACTCACACTCACACTCACACTCACACACACACACACTCACACACACTCACACACACACGATAAGTTTTAAAATGTCGATTAAACATCCAAGTGAAGATGGAAGATGTCAAGCAGGGGTCAGATGAACAAGCCCAGAGGTCATGTGGGAGTTCCAGGCCGGAGACATAAATTCGGACACGTTGGCTTCCACATGACATTTCCAGCCTTGAGACCTGAGGAGCTCATCCAGCGGAGACCAGCACCTCCTTTGCGCCTCCTTTTCCCCCTCCTCCCCAGCGGCGCTCCCCCTCCTCTCTCTCTCTCTCTCTCTCTCTCTCTCTCTCTCTCTCTCTCTCTCTCGGCTGCATTCGAACCTCAGGTCCTTCAATCCCCAGCCCGAAGCTCTACCACTGAGCCAAACCAATCTGCACTCTTCTCCTCTCCTTTTTTAGGGCCTAAAGTAGAAGGTTTCAATCACCTTCTTTTTTCTGGGAGATTCAACTCAAACCACTTGTTGAGGTTGAAGCCCTCACATTTGCCTCTTGTTGACCACTGAGAGAAAGAACTCTACAGGCCCCTGTAGTTCACTTGTGAAATCCCTACATGAGGAGAGAGAAAAGGAGAATATGTCATTTTTTCCATGTTTCCAATATGGGGGAGAAGAGACAGGGAATGAGGTGATGTGTGCCTAGCTCCTGAGAAGCCTTCTCAAACTCTGAAAGAATCACAGGAGAACTCCCTGTGGACTAAAAGGCATCTCTGGTCGGCCTCGGTCTTGAAGACTGTCTTGGCTTAATAGTCCTTTTCCAGAGAGCGGGTTGCCTAACTTAGTGAAGAGGTTGCACCGTGTGTATGTTTTCCATCCCATTCCTCTGACCTCATCCTCTTAAGTTTCTTCTCCAAAAAGCCAATCTAACAGTCGTATCTCAGACTCAGGCTCAAAAACCATGTTTATCTATTTGCTTTAACATAACCCCTCAATTGAAAATTGAACACAATTCAGGAAGGAAGACTTTCAACATAAATGGCACCTGTGAATGCTCTGGAAATTAATCCGTTATACACATCATTCTTTTTTTAGGTTGTTTTATCTTCCTTCTAAAGAACTCAGAAACTCAATGGCAACTTGAAACAGAACCCAATTTAGTCCTGTCTTAGACCAAGAGGGTTTTCTTCTCCCTGGTCCTCTGTCAGGTTCTAAATGGATGTGGTTTTATTCCCCTTCTCATCTAATGCTGGAACATATCCATCTACAGCAAGATCTCACTTTTAAATGAGGTTCTTGTATTTCAAGAGACCTTTTATAGGGGAAAAATCATAGCTCCCCTCTAGACAAAGCTCATGGCTGGAAAGTGAGTCTATTTCTCTCCAAAGATTCAACACATTCTTACAAAGTGTTGGGCCCAAATTCTTGGTGGCTAGAGGAGGAGGTGGGGTTCTGAAGGGGGCCATGACTTGCTCAGAGTCACATAGCTAGGTTAGTTTGTCACCTGTGTACTTTCTTTCTTCTCATAGCTATTGGGTACTTTCCCTCAAAGTGAGACCCAGACTCTGGTTGGAACAAGAATTCCTGCCCTGTGCTCCTCCGAGATACAGCACCCAAGAGAATTAAAATGTTCAGCTGTTGCCATTTTCTGGTGTAAATCTCTTTATATTCACCTGTTTCCCTTGGGAGAGAGTGACTCACTGGACCATGGCTGAAAACCCCACATAGTCCAAACCTTGGTGATCTGTTTGGTTTATTCTCTCAATGGACCTCTTCTCTGTAGCCACACACACCCTATGTCCATTCCTTGTACTGTTTATAGTATCTCCCATCACAGGCTCTGTGCACATTATTTCCCACATTCAATCGTCCTAGCCCACCCTACCAACCACTATTCACCACCTAGTCCTCTCTCATTCTTTAGGTCTTATTTTAAATGTCCCCAAGGCAACCACCACCAACCACTGACTTCTCAGACTATCAGAAATATAGCTAACTGGACCATTTATTCATCACACTGATCACATTTGTGATTATTTCATTGAGAGTCTCTCCCACTTCTCCATAAACTTCATGAAAATGGGAACGGAGCTCGTCATTCTCTTCATTGCCATAGAAGTAGTCATGTGTTGACGAACTAGCCAATGTGGCCTTCAGGCTCTGGGGTGGAGGAGGAAAAGCCGGTGCTTTCATTATACAGGACAATGGGACTGGCAGGAATTTGCTTGTCCCCTCTCCTTCATGATGGGCCTTTCAAAGGCTTGTTTAATCCCACAGGGTCCCACAGGACCCTGTTAAGCTCCTGGATTTTGTAACTGGCATCAAAAAAAGCAGGTCTCTAATGCCCTCACTTCATTTACAAGCTAATCTTCAACACCTTTCTCCTTGGCCTCCTCCTGTTCCAGGACGGCTTCTCACCTCTGAGCGTCTCCTTCTCTGATTTCATTTCTCCTGCATGTAACGCGGCCTCCAAATAGTCTTGCCCTTCTCCATCCCCAGCCATGGTTGGAGCTCCCTCCTTCTTAGCTGAAGATGTGCCTGACCATGTTCTGGTTCCCCCCAAAGGCAGCGCTATGGACACTCCAGCCTGATTCGTAGCCTTTCAGTTTCTCAAGTCCTTTGCTCCCTCAACCCCCAGAGTTCCGCATATGCTTTTCCACTGCCAGGAGGATTCTTCTTCCTACTCTGCTCATTTGGTTAACTCAGGCTCATACCTAAGACAGCAACGCAAATAAGAACCCTTCCCTGACTCTTAGCTTCTGTTAACACCATAAACAGGGCATTTATAAAAAAACTATTTGGAGAAGTTTGTATTTGTGAGGTTATTAATGTCTATCTGTTCTAGACTTTAAACTCCAAAAAGTAGTCATCCTCTGCCCTTGACTGGAATCAAACCTGGGGCCCTTCAGTCTGTAGGCCGACGCGCTATCCACTGAGCCAAACCAATCTACACTCTTCTCCTCTCTCTCTTTTTTTTTTTTAGGGCATAAGGCAGAGGGTTTTCAAGCCGTACCAAAAGGAGGGATAAAGAACTCTACTTCTCTACTTGGACACAGAGCAGTCCAAGGAAGACCCCAGAGGCTTGAAATAGTGTACAAGCTGGGGAATTATGATGTGTTCCAACCATAAAGTGAGAGAAAGGATGGAAGGAGATGAGGTTTGAGACAGTGGTGCCAGGCTGTCCTCACATGAAGTCATTACAAAGCCTCTCTTTCTCACACTCCCTCTTCACTCTCTTTCTCCCTTTCACCAGGTTTACCTATTTGCTTTAAAATAACCCCTCAATTGAAAACAATTCAGGCCTTAGTCAGGATTTTCACCTTTATCCTGAGAACAATAGGAAACTATTTGGCAGAATTAATTAAATGAGCGGTCAGAGCAGGTTTTCTTTTTAAGTTGATTCTCATTGCTGCATTGAGAATGGTCTGAGAAGGAATGGACAAGAAAGGTTTGGACAGAGCAGTCAGGTGGTGATAGGTAAGAGAGATCACGGTGAACGGAAGTGGTGGTAGCAATAAGATAGAAGGAGTAGTGGACAGGTGTGGAAAGTATTTCTAAGGTAGAATTGATAGGTCTTGCTGATGGGTTGAATGATCTCTAACCCTCTCTGCATCCACACCCTTGGGCATTTAACTTCGAAGTGTCCTCATCCTCTGTCTCTGGACTTGACCGTGTGCCTGGCTTTGGGTAATAGAAAGAAGCAGAAGTGCAAGTGTAGTGCTTCTAAGTCTACAACTCGAGAGGCCTTGCTCTTTCTTGTGTTTCTCTCATCTCCATGAGGACATTCCTGAGGTAGCTACTGGCATGGAACAGATACGTGGCAGAGACTTGAAGTGCCCAGTCAGCCCAGTTGAGACTCTTCTAGAATCTAGATGAGTGGTCGGCAAACTCATTAGTCAACAGAGCCAAATATCAACAGTACAACGATTGAAATTTCTTTTGAGAGCCAAATTTTTTAAACTTAAACTATATAGGTAGGTACATTGTTATTAACTTAATTAGGGTACTGCTAAGGTTAGGAAGAGCCACACTCAAGGGGCCAAAGAGCCGCATGTGGCTCGCGAGCCGCAGTTTGCCGTCCATGGATCTGGGAGATTCTCTTTGTATCCCTAGTGCCTAACAGAGCCCACCACACGGTAGAGGCATCATGAAACACCGTTGAGTGAATGAGGGAGAGTGTCTTTAATCTTAAAAGAATATACCGCTGGGTTTTCCTGACATTTGTTATGCTCACGTGTCTATCTCTAGCTACCAAATGGGTATGTTGATGTACATATGGGCGAAGACTTTAAAGGTAGCCATTGCTTTGGTTCAAAATATCTATAAACTATCTATGCTAAATGTGTGGGCTACGAATAAATAGGATAGGATGTTCAGCCCTTGCGGAGTGGGTAAATGATTCCTTTCTTTTCACGTCCAGAATTATGACAAAAGGCAATTTCATGGTTGAAATTTTTAAAAGCGTCACTAAACATTTAGGTTAGGATCGCCAGTTAAAGTACAGAATACTCAGTTAAACTGGAAATTCAGTCAGCAACACATCATTTTTTAGGATAAGTGTGCCCATGCAGTATTTGGTGCATATTTGTTTCGCAAAAACAAAACAAAACAAAACAAATATGGTATCCATTGTTTATCTGAAATTTAAACTCAACGAAGCGTCCCATATGTGTGTGTGATGCACCTTTTATACTGCAGAATCATCCCAGTTGGTTTTCCTGTTTGGTATCTTGCACACCGTGGAGATGGAGGAAGTTGTAAAATCCTGTAGCGATGGAGAGAAGTAGAGGCAGAGGAGCAGCAGGGAGGAGAGAGAGAGGTCCTGGGACAATAATTAACCACAGAAAAACTACATGTTCAAAATGTGGGCGCTGACAGTGGGGACAGGCCTGTTCATTCATCTGTTTGCTGGTGGAAGGGTGGTGCTGTGCTTTAGAATCCAGGCCCTGGGTGAGACCGGCCATTTCCACAGCCTCTCAGTGCTGGGCACTTGGACAAAAAACTCACTCAAGCTCTCCATGACTGGGTTTCTTCACATGACTAATGAAAACAATTCGAGCATTACCTGTGGAGCTCCTCGGAATGGAATAGAGTAATTAGCAGTGTTCTTCATATAATAAGTGCTCTCTCTCTCTCTCTATTTGTTTCACAAAAAACAAAGAATCCAGTTCTATTAAAGGATGTGTATGATAAGTAAAGATATGGGCAGCTTGGGCAGCCACTCTTCTTAGCTGCTGGAATACAGCAATCCTGACTTTTCATACCCTGCATCCTCTAATCTTCTCATCTGTAGTTGGGGACAAAAAAAATTTACTTTTCCTGTTATTTTTGCTGAGTGAGAAACTCCATGTTATTTCAACTCCAAGTTGGCAGCATAAAGCCTCACCCAGCAATCTCTGTAATTTGTGATATTGAAAGGTACTGTGCAACAAAAATTTCAGATCAATTTTTTTCAAATTGCACATAACTGGGGTGGAGAGAGTTGGAAAATTGGAATGGAGGGTAGAATCAGGAGTATGAGTATTTGTGTGCTTTAAAAAATCTCCAGATAATTCTTATTTGACCCAATTCCCTAATAACCACTCTATAGATGCAATACTGCCTCTACATCAAAATGAGATAGAGTATTATAAGATATCAAAATTTGGGATCAACTTATAAACTACTATTTAACATTATTTGTAGCTGAAAACCTTAACAAATTAAGAAGAGCATCACACACCCACCTGAGATGATCTAATTGCTTGTTCTTCTGTCCAAATGTCCATACAGGAGATGTACTGGGCCAGTCCTGAGTGGCAGCAACATGTCACGCTGCAAAGCTAATTTCAGAGTCAGGACTAGTGAAGCTCTGGTCAAGCTTGCCGAGGTTACGGCAAGCGAACCTCTAGTTTTCATTCCCTAATAATTTTACCAGCAAACCACCTGTGGGTATACAATTTATCTTGCTTAGTTTGAGCTCAAAAGTGAATTTAAGAGAAAAAGGCTTTAGTGAAATTCAGTATATTTTACAATAATGCTGTGATCAGCCGAATGCCCTTTGCTTCAAGAACCTACCAGCAGAATTTGCTTCAGAATATACTACTAGATGTTTATGGCTTGGTTTCAACCACTGACGGTTGATTTTGAATGTCAGACTTATACATTCTAATGTGGACAATGATGAATTAAATTGTAACCAAATATCTCTTGTCCACAAATTGCTCAGTGCATGACATAGTTATCACCTACCGCATCCTTCCCTCCACGCTGAGAAATGGACGAATAGTGAGTGTCCCTTCCTTACTTTAATCCCAGTGTCTTCAGTACAGAGGCCAGGCATCATTTATTGGCGAGCACCACGTAATCACTGGAAAGCGTGACATTTTGGGGAATAGAAAAAAAAGATAGATTTTTTCAAATATGTTTTTGTTACTGAATCATAACTTGGCTTTAAATGTTGGAAATGTGTAAGCTACTCTGAGGAAAAATGGAAATTTCTGTGCTCATGTACCTGTTGTACTATCAGATACAAGACAACACCACATACTCAAATAAAAATCAATTAAGGAAAGAAATAACAAAAACAAGGTAAACCCTTGGCTTAACATTATCAAGTCTGTTTCCAAAAGGAAGGACTAAATACTTTGCTGTTCTTAGTTTTGTGCCAAGGTTAAAATCTGGAGTCTCACCAACTTGCAAAGCTTCAACTATTTTATGTCAAATAAGTTCCCTTTCTCAAAAGGAAATCCTACTTTTTTCTTTTAAAATATGATTTTATTGATTTTTTTAGAGAGAGAGGAAGGAAGAGGGATAGAGATAAAAACATCAATCGGCTGCCTCCTGCACTCCCCCTACTGAGGATCCAGCCTGCAACCAGGGCATGTGCCCTGACCAGGAATCAAACTGGTGACCTCCTGGTTGGTTCATGGATTCATGCTCAACCACTGAGCTACACTGGCTGGTTTAAAAATATTTCACTTTTAACCAGTCATGATTCCGGCAGTTAAAAATCAGGACCAGCTCACATTCCATTTTTAAGTTGTATTCTTAGAATATTTAGGATGCTCAATTCTTGACACATCCAACAGTTTAGCTGTTGGCGTGTTGGTTCCTTAGGTACCCAGACAATGCATGCAGAAAATGCATGCCGGATAGATGCATAATCCTGTATTCTCCTGAATTTTAGTCCCTGGCTGGGCCCCCACCCTTCTGAGCTGTGTTATCCCGTGGGTTCAGTGTAATAATCCATTTCGTTAAGAACTGACAAAGAGGCCTAACCCTTGACTTCATTTTTGTGCCTTTCCTTGGTCCCACTTCACTTTCCCAAAGCAGGAGGGCTCCCACTATATTGGCCACAGAGGAGAGAAGAAAGAGAAGAGCAGACAGCCATGTGAAGAAACCAGTTTTAAGGGGTTGTTCCGGTCCTGCACTATTTATCATTCATTTCCCCTCTAGAAGCGACACCCCTCAGTACAGTAGCCTAATTATGTGTCCCTGGCACACAGTCTCCTCTTGGAGTGCTCTGACTTGATTTATCCTGAGAGATGAAAAGAATGAGGCCGCCTCAGACCTACTGAGAATTGGTGTCAGAGCTGGATGGGACTTTTGAGATGGTCCAGACCCCTGGCTCCCAGCCAAGACTCTGCCCCAAATGCCCTGGAAGAAAGCAACACACGCCATCCGTTACCTCGAGGGTGGTGACTAGTGAAGGGGCCCTTCAGAGGAGAGGACAGAGGGGCCTTATAGGCCTTGGCAAGGTAACAGGGACTTGCCTCGTTTTAAAGGACCGCCCTGCCACCCAGGCCATGCAGGGCATTCTGATGCACTGCTTGGCACGGGACTGGCGGGGGGGAGGGCACATGAGCAGATTGTTGTTGTAAACAATCTTCTGATGTAGAAAGAAGAAGATGGAAGCTCCCAAAGTTTAAGAGATTTGTTCTCATCCCACAGCTAGTTAGTGACTGACTCCTGTCAAAACTATACATCTCGGCTCCTCACGTGACTTCCGTGCACTCTCTGCATCCTAATTAAATCTGGGTTTTACATAGCGTTTTTTTCTGTGCCTAGTTAAAAAAAAAAAGGAAGGAAGGAAAGAAGGAAAAAAGGAAGGAAGGAAACAATAAAATACCAGGGAGCAAACACAAAGGCATTACCCAGAACAGTCTGGGAGCAGAATTGAAGTTGAATAATGTGCGCGTGTGCTGTCTTGCAGCGGCGGAACTCGGGGAATGAGGAAGAGAGGGGCTGGTGGAGTAAAAGCTCAGAATGACTTGGGAGGATCCTAATCTCACAGTGGCCCTGTGGCCAAGGAGAGTGGCCTGTATTAGGGCAGGGTCTTGACTATGTCACTGTCTTTTCCCCTAGGAAGTCCCTAGGCTCCCAGATGGGACACGCTCTTCACCTGTCAGATCCTGTCCATGGAGAAGAGCTGTTGGAATTCTAAGGTCAGATTTTCCTCATGATTCTTACTTTTGTCAAAATGCAAATGTCCAGGTAATACTCCCTCCCCCGCCCGCGACCAGGGCCTTTGGTGAGGCTGGAGGACGCGAGCAGGAAAATGCTGACTGACTTGGGGGTGAACTCTGAGTCACCTCTGCCAGTGGGGAGATGCCAGCAGGGTTCTGTGCAGTGTGTGCGCCCAAGATCAAAACGACATTGAACACATTTCCATCGACCTTTGACCCAGCTCAGAAGGGAGTCCTTGCCTCTCATTTCTAATTAGGGTTGAAGAAAATGATAGTGTTTTTCAAGAATCACAACATAAACTTAAAAAAGAAAATCAAGGTGGAAATGTTGAGAAGACTATTTGGAGGTGCGGGCAAAAAGGGGCACATTTTCCAGATCAAATGTATTCTTGAGTTTCTTTGGTTTGTTCTAGGCCCACTCATCATGTAGAATATGTCCGAGTATCATTAGGGCTAGTGTTTACTCAGTACTGTACTAGCAATGCTCTTGTCACCGTGCGGGTAGTTTACTTACATTTTCCCCTTTTTTTGTGAGGGAGTGGGGTCCACCCAGCATCTCCTCTCCCCTTCCAGGGAAAGCAGACTGGGGCTCCAGCCTGCAGCTCGGGCATGTGCCCTTGAACTCTTTCCTTGGAAGAACCACTCTGCCTCCTCCCAGACCATCTGTGCTGTCCTGCACACACGTCATTCCCCTCTCTGTCCCTTTCCTCCTTTCTGTTCCCACGCCTCAGCGCTGACCTTACCACAGGGCTATCCTCATGGCCCGAGCAAGGGCAATAACTTCTCATATGATTCTCTTTCCTTTATTATTTTAAAAAATATTTCTATTAATTTCAGAGAGGAAGGAAGAGGGAGAGAGAGAGAGATAGAAACATCAATGATGAAACTCATTGGTCGGCTGCCTCCTGTATGCCCCCTACTGCAGATGGAGCCCGCAGCTGGGCATGTGCCCTTGACCAGAATCTAACTTGGGACCCTTCAGGCCAATGCTCTATCCACTGAGCCAAACCAGCCAGGGCTCTCCTATGAATTTTAAAGAGGGACACACAAGGGCACGAGGAGACTGCAGCTCAGTATTGTTATGCTAGGGCTCGCCAGGGTGGTCTGGGCTCTTCCGGGGAAATGGTCAAAGCGACCCGGTACCAGCTTTCTGAGGCCGGACTATTCTCTCTTCTTTTGACTCTTTGAGCCCCTGTATGTTACAATGAATCCCCCCTGTTTGGCTTTAATTAGTGACTTCCCTCTTAGTGAACAGAAGAAATGTTTCCCACATACACTTGAGGAATAGAGAAGCTAAATAAAGTCACACGAACACTAAGATTTGTATGGAAAATCCACATTTTCAAGAGGTGGTTCTATTGTTTATTGGTATGTCAGATTATTTGTCTTTTTAAAACTGTGCTCATCTTATTTTTTATTTCTTTAGTTGAACCAACTCCAGTGCTGGAAATGAAAGGGTCGCCTTTGGCTACCTGGAGACAGCACTCTACTATTCCTTTGAGGGGTATACATTGGAGCCAAGGACATAAAATTCGGATTAGTCTTTCCAGTGAGAGATGGGGTGGCAAGGGCATGTCACAAACGTAGATGTTTGCACTTGAAAGGACTTTGCTGTGCTTTTTGGTATCCTAAAAACACCGTTTTTTCTTTGCTACTCAGATTAAAAACTCAAGGCTACTCTACTCATTTCCCAAAGAGTTTCTGAACAACATACTTGGTTTGAAATAGTCCCTTAGAGAGTAGGTCAGTAGTTGGACACAGACATTGAAGAGTGTTGGCCAATTCTTCCATTTTCGTTTTTGTGAATTTGCAAATACATTTCTGCTTATGAACCTTAAGTCAAAAGTGAATGTTGGAGAAATTAAATATCATTAATAATTCAGTAAGTAGAATGCATAATTGTATCCTTTACAAGATAACCTGCTGACATTGCTATATTCAGTAAAATGCATTTAAATAGGTATGATGACAGAGAGCCTGGATTTAAGGGCCCGTTCATACTTCTGTTTACCTTCAGAAAAGACACACCAAAATTTTATGGAAATAACCAAGATTCTGATAGAGATATAACTTGAACATATAACTTTGGAGCCATTCCTTTCATTGTATACTTAAAACAATTTTTTTTATTTGTTTTTTCAAAGAGGAAGGGAGAGTGAGAGAGAGATAGAAACATCAGTAATGAGCAAGAATCATTGATTGGCTGCCTCCTGCATGTCCTACACCAGGGATCGAGCCCGAAGCCTGGGCATGTGCCCTGACCAGGAATTGAACGATGACCTCCTTGTTCACATGTTGACACTCAACCACTGAGCCACCGGCTGGGCTGCATACTTCGTATGTTGTTCTTGGGCGGCTAAGGATGTGGAATAATATATGACAGATCTCTACTTACGCTAAGCAGAGTTGAGAAGAAATTAATAGTAAATTGGCTGGGTAAGCATCCCAATCCCCCTCATTTGTATAGAGAATATTTGGTAAAGGGAATTGTGAATTGAACTGAGTAAATAAAACATGATAGTTCAATACCTCCTGCCCATTTTTTCTTTCATTAGATACACAATTATTTTCATTCATTCCCCAAAGTCTCTACTAGTGAAGAGATGAGTAAACTGCAGATTGAAGCTTGTTAAAGGTGTCCAAGCACAATGAAAAGGAATGATTGCACATTTCTGAGAACTATTGTATTGCCTTTAGAGTGAGCTTTACTTTATCATAAATATCATTTCAATTTAATACAAGTTAGGTAAAAGCAAATGGCATTATAGTGTATAGAAATCTAGAGGCAAATAAAACATCCAACATATATATGTAGGTGTACTTCTCTCCATGTATTTATATTGATTTTAGAGAGAGAGGGAGGAAGGAAGAGAGAGAGAGAAACATCAATGTGAAAGAGAGACATTGATTGATTGCCTCCCTTATGCACCCGACTTGGGGGTCAAACCCACAAGCCAGGTATGTGCCCTGCCTGGGAATTGAATTGGCACCTTCTGGTACATAGGACAGCACTCCAACCAAGTGAGTCACATCAGCCAGGGCCTTCTCTTCATTTTGATGGTACTCTTAAAAAAAAATAAATAAATAAAAATAATATATGTATATATACACACACACATATATATATATATATATATATATATATATATATATATATATATATAAAATTTTATTTTATTTCAGAGAGGAAGGGAGAGGGAGAGAGAGACAGAAACATCAATGATGAGAGAGAATCATTGATTGGCTGCCTCCTGCATGCCACCTACTAGAGATGAACCCCACAGCCCAGGCATGTCCCCTTGACTAGAATTGAACCTGGGACCCTTCAGTCTGCAGGCTGATGCTCTGTCTACTGAGCCAAACCAGCTAAAGCTTGATGGTTCTCTTAATAGTAGCTTTATAATAGCTCAGAAATATTTTTTTCCTTTTGTCCCTCTATACCATAAAACAGAATAAAGGAGATCCAAGATGCTTTTTAAAGGGAATTTTATTATAAAATAAAATTCGTAATATTTAGAAAGTGTATATTATCCATATTATTTAAATTGACCATGGATATAATCATTAAGATATTTTTAAAATAAAATTATAAATATATATATTTTTTCAATAGATACAACATTCTGAAAACTAAATTATTTCATAAAAAGCTTTTCTGCTATCTAATATATGGAGTTATTTGGAAACATTTTTTAGGAACTAATTTGTTATTTTGTGAGTGAATCTTGGGTCAATTGCTTTTCCTCGCAGGGTTATTTGCTGGACTTTCAGAAATTGTGTGCATGGCCTAAGAAATAGGCTACAAAGCTTAAGGACGGAGCCTTAAGCCTAGGAACTCCCAGCAAACAGTGTATTTGTAGCGTCATCCATCCTTCCCTTATCTAACTAAAAAGGGGCTCTGTCTTTGGCTAATCATTTTCAATGACAATAAGACGTACAGTGTTTGGTTGAATAAATTAACTGCCTTGGGCCAAATAAAGGACACGCGAGAGTTACATGGGACTACAGCAAGCTCTTCCCATCCTGAAGGTGGGCAGCCGTGGTAACAGCTCTTGGTTGTCCCGTAACTGCAGTGTGCCAAGGATCTCCATGGTGCTCGCCTGTATTATCTCATTTAATCCTTTCAACGACCTCATGAGGAATATAAGAGGGAAAGCATGAATAACGGTACTTGGATTACATGCGGCAGGGCTGCATTTTTATCGGACTCTAGAACCCGTCCTCCTAACCGCTCTGCTTTCGACTAGACTTGTGTTTAGCAGCCTTTGCGTCATCCCCCCAGTTCATCCTCCACCCTCCATGATCGCACCATTCCCCTCATTTCACAGACCCAGAACGTAGTAATGGATGGCTTATGCTGGTATCCGCTGATACTCACCGAGTCCTTACTGTGCTCCTAGCATTGTTCTCAAGCTTTATTCCCCCCGTGTGAGAGAGAGAGAACAGAGCAGCCACAGGAGATGGCTAAGGAGGAGGACCAAGAAGGAAGCTGTTATGTGCTGACTTACATTCAAGTCCTAACCCCCAGCACCTCCGGATGTGACCGTATTTGAAGATGAGGCCGTTACAGAGGTAACTCAAGCAGGTCTTACTCCACTGTGGCCGGCGTCCTTATGAGAAGAGGACATTCAGGTTCAGACAGTGCGGAGGGGAGAGCATACGGAGGCACAGAAAAAGGGCGATAATTTATAAGTCGAGGAGCAAGGCCTCAGAGACGCTAACCCTGCCGAGAGTTTCAGTTGGCACGTCCAGCCGGCAGAACCGAGGGAATACATGCCTGTTGTTTAAGCCACCCCGTCTGTGGTCCTTTCTTACGGCGGCCCACGCGAAAGAAAAGATATTCGCTAGAATCAGGCTGGAGAGGAATGAGTAGAATAAATTTGTTCCGCATTCCCTATGACTAGTATTGATTGGAGATTATATCTAAATAGGTTGAATTGTTATTATCCAGATCTATTGTTGGCTGCATTCCAAGCTCTTGAAACTTAGGCAGGAGAAGCATGTAAACACTAAAATCTGGGACATTTCTTTTTTCTGTTGACCAGTAAAGACTACCAAATGCTTTTAGTGCTTAGGCAAGTAGGAAAATGACTATAAAATAAAAATTTATGGACCTATAACCATTGATTACCAAATAAAAAAGCAGAAAAAAAACACAAACCCTGAATAATCAATGAGAATCAAATGCCAAAACGGAGGAATTCAATGGATGCGAAATGCTAATGAGGAGACATGAGATAAAAGCTATTTTTGTGATCCTGTGTTTCAGGGAAGGTCACTGCTTTTATAGATGAAGTTGAACCCTGAGAAAGGGCTCTCCTTTCTTTGTCCTGTGGGGATTCATTATTACAGTGCAAGGTCAGTATCATCCATCTCAGCCGGGTTTTCTAGGGGACTTCCCAGAGTTCTGCATTTCTTCGGTAGGAAGTAAGATAACTAACTTTGATCTTTTTTTAAAAATATATTTTTATTGATTTCAGAGAGGAAGGGAGAGAGAGCTAGAAACATCATTGATGAGAGAGAATCACTGATCAACTGCCTCCTGCAGGCCCCCTACTGGGGGCCAAACCTGCAACCTGGGCATGTGCCCTTGACCGGAATCAACCAGGGACCCTTCAGTCTGTAGGCTGACGCTCTGTCCACTGAGCCATACTGGCTAGGGCTGTTCTGTCTTTTACTTGCTCAGTCTTTAAAGGAGCAAAGAACATTTCACCTGTGACATTTTCCATTGAGCCATCATCACCTCAGGGTAGTGAATTCCATAGTGTTTCCCAAAACTCTGTCTGCATAGACTACTGATAGGAATTGTATATACTTACTTAGAACTCACTTTTGAGAAATTGGTGTTGTGTAGATAACTTGTACCATGCTGATAAAGATTCTTTTTTTTATTTTTATTTTTTTTTTTTTAAATTAAATCTTTATTGTTCAGATTATTACATTTGTTCCTCTTTTTTCCCCCCCCATAACTCCCCTCCTCCCAGTTCCCAACCCACCCTCCGCCCTCACTCCCCACCCACTATCATCCATAGGTGCACGATTTTTGTCCAGTCTCTTCCCACATCTCCCACACCCCTTTCCCCCCCCCAAGAATAGTCAGTCCATTCCCTTTCTATGTCCCTGATTCTATTATAATCAACAGTTCATTCTGTTCATCAGATTATTTATTCACTTGATTCTTAGATTCACTTGTTGATAGATGCATATTTGTTGTTCATAATTTGTATCTTTACCTTTTTCTTCCTCTTCCTCTTCTTAAAGGATACCTTTCAGCATTTCATATAATCCTGGTTTGGTGGTGATGAACTCCTTTAGCTTTTCCTTATCTGTGAAGCTCTTTATCTGACCTTCAATTCTGAATGATAGCTTTGCTGGATAAAGTAATCTTGGTTGTAGGTTCTTGGTATTCATCACTTTGAATATTTCTTGCCACTCCCTTCTGGCCTGCAAAGTTTCTGTTGAGAAATCAGCTGACAGTCGTATGGGTATTCCCTTGTAGGTAACTGAGTTTCTTTCTCTTGCTGTTTTTAAGATTCTCTCTTTATCTTTTGCTCTTGGCATTTTAATGATGATGTGCCTTGGTGTGGTCCTCTTTGGATTCCTTTTGTTTGGGGTTCTCCGCGCTTCTTGGACCTGTAAGTCCATTTCTTTCACCAGGTGGGGGAAGTTTTCTGTCATTATTTCTTCAAATAGGTTTTCAATATCTTGGTCTCTCTCATCTTCTGGCACCCCTATAATTCTGATGTTGGTACGCTTGAAGCTGTCCCAGAGGCTCCTTACACTATCCTCGCATTTTTCGATTCTTTTTTCATTTTGCTTTTCCGGTTGGATGTTTTTTGCTTCCTCGCATTTCAAATCATTGACTTGATTCTTGCGCTCCTCTGGTCTGCTGTCGGGCGTCTGTATAATATTCGTTATTTCAGTCCGTGTATGCTTAGTTTCTAGTTGGTTCCCCAATATAAGATCGAGGGTCTTATTAGTTTTCGTGTAGATCTCATTAAGTTTATCGGCAGCTTCTAAACAGTTCTTGAGAGACCTTAAAAGTGTGGTTCTGAACTCTATTTCTTCCTTTGACAATTTTGTCCTGTTTCTTTGTCTCCGCATTTTGTTATGCTTCCTAGGTGCACCCCCTAGTGGTCTTTGTTCGCAGTCTTATAGTTAAATCTTGATTGTTGTAGCTAATTCCAGGGAGGGTTTGACCTCCAGGCCAAGTGGCTATGAGAATCAGCTGTGTCAGCAGTGAGAGAACTTCTGTCCTCTAGGGAGGTGCTAATCTAGCCTTTGCCTGAGGCTATCCGGCAAATGCCTGTGTGCAGGGCTTGGGCGGGGCGGGTCCCACAGGATCAACAGGGTGGGCCGGAGAGAGCAGTTATGGAGGCTCTCAGTCCTGTCCCCAGGGGCTCTGCCTCTCTGAGTCCCAGCACCCGCTGCAAAGCTCGGAGAGAAAGCTGCACTCTGACCGAACCAGACAGTCCCGCTTCTCCCGTTTGAGTGTGGGTCCCTAAAGACTTGCCCGGATCTGGTGCTCAGAGTCTGCGACTCCCTCCCGATTGAAAACAACAACCGCGCCCTCCGCCGCCAGCCCGCTCCGCGCACTCCGCGCACTCCGCACCTCAGAATTTGACTTCAGCACTGCGCCTCCTCTGAGTGTCCGTGTGCGTTTCTCTTTCCTCCTAGTTGTAGGACTTCCACTCAGCCAGCGTTCCTGTGGTTCTGGGTGATGTCCCTTTCGTTTTTTGGTTTCACTTTTGAAGTAGTTGTTCAAAGCAGCAAACTCCTGCGTTAACCTATGCCGCCATCTTGGTTCTGAGATTCTTTTTTTTTATATGTTAATACCCCAAAGTAAAGAATCAAAAGTTTTAGTAACGTTATGAGATTATTTTTAAATTATTTTTTTAATCTGTACTAAGATTAACAGTTGCCTAACTGGAAGACTCTGAGAGGTAAATGAATTAGTGTAAGGTCTCAAGGACCTGAGCTTGCAGATTTAGTATGTAGCCAGAAATTAATAAGGATGAGGATGAGCATGATAAAGGTGATGAGTACTTGAGCACTTGTTGAGTATTTGCTAGGTTTCAAGTCATTGAATTAACAACTTCTTAGAGACATTATGTGTTAATGTCCGTTGTGAAGCTCCAATAGCAGAATATAGTGTGCACCCTTGTTTGAAATTATTTCACCACCATGTCCCTCTTTTTATGAGCATCTAGTAAGACTCATGCTTAGAAGAGGACAATTCAAAAAAGGGTGCCTTGCCCTAACCGGTTTGGCTCAGTGGATAGAGTGTCGGCCTGTGGACTAAAGGGTCCCGGGTTCAATTCTGGTCAAGGGCATGTACAAGGGCATGTACTAGGAGGCGGCTGATCGATGTTTCTAACTCTCTATCCCTCTCCCTTCCTCTCTGTAAAAAATCAATAAAATATATATATATATTTTAAAAAGGGTGCCTTAAGTTCATTTGCTTTTATAATTAACACCAGAGGCCTGGTGCATGAAACTCATGCACTCAGGGAGGCGGGGAGGGTCCCTCAGCCCAGCCTGCACCCTCTTGTAGTCCGGGAGCCCTCAGAGGATGTCCGGCTGATGGCTTAGGCCCACTTCCTGTGGCAGTTGGACATCCTTAGCACTGCCATGGAGGCAGGAGAGGCTCCCACCACCACTGCTAGGCTCTTAGCCATGAGCCAGCTTCTGGCTGAGTGGCACTCCCCCTGTGGGAGCGCACTGACCACCAGGGGGCAGCTCCTGCATTAAGCGTCTGCCCCCTGGTGGTCAGTGTGCATTATAACAACCGGTCAATCTGTCATTCGGTCGATTTGCATATTAGCCTTTTATTATATAGGATCAGCTTTAAATTGACTAATTACTAATTTATTAGTATAGAATTAGCTCTTTCTGGGAACTGGAGAAGATACAATGTAAGCCTCTTCTATCCTCTTAACCAACCTTTAAAAATACTCTTAACAACCTGTGTTTGCAAAACAACCCTACCCAACTGCCGTGGCTTAAAATAGCAACAACCATTTATTTAGCTCTTGAGTCTGCAGGTGAATGACTGAGACTGGGCTCATCCTGGTGGTTTTCCTGTGTTTTGCTGGCCTCACTCACAGGGCTGTAGGAGGATGGGCGCTCTCACATACCTTGAGCCCCAGTTCGGGCAACGGAGCTCTCCTTCAGGTGGTCTCACCCTCCAGGAGCTACTGCAGGCTGTCCACGTGGGGGTGGCAGAGTCCCAGGTGACAGTATGGAAGCACGCAAGGGCTCCTGAGGTTTAGCAGTAAAATGAGCACTCCGTCACATCTTACACTTCACAAGTGCAACCCGGCTGACCACGTACAAGTTGTAGGCTGGTCTTCAATGTTGTTGAGAGTAAATTTTTGTTATGCATGAATAGGTGGACAAAAAGGAGCCACATACAAACCTGACCAGCTCAGGGAAAGCTTGTGTGGTGCCTTACAGACTCAGAGACCACAAGTAACCTTGTAGGATGGTCTGAGAGGAAAACATTTTCACTACAAGCAGAGTAGGGCAGGAGGTCATGTCCTAGGCCAGCCGTGGGCAAACTACGGCCCGCAGGCTGGATCCGGCCCGTTTGAAATGAATAAAACTAAAAAAAAAAAAGACCGTACCCTTTTATGTAATGATGTTTACTTTGAATTTATATTAGTTCACACAAACACTCCATCCATGCTTTTGTTCCGGCCCTCCGGTCCAGTTTAAGAACCCATTGTGGCCCTCGAGTCAAAAAGTTTGCCCACCCCTGTCCTAGGCTACAATCTTCCCTGACAGAAGTCAATCTTTACCTTAATTGAGCCTATTGTCTTTTTGTATCTAGGCTAACACCCCCCCACCCCCACCCCAAAGCCCAGGCACCTCACCAGAGCAGAGACCACAAATCCCCCCGCTGTTATTGTTACCTTGTTAGTTGTCGACCACTAACTATCCTGCACCCGCCTGTGTAAAAGAAGCCTGCGTCTTTCCCATCCCAGGCATTTCCTGCCTTAGTTTCTCCCGCCTCCCTAATCTATCCCCAATGGAGTTCCTGTAACCGATTGATGGTAATGTAGAAAATAAGGTGAAAACTGCCATTCTGCAGAGCATTTCCTCGGTCCGTGGAGATTTTGCTTCCCGGCAATTGTCATCAATTTGGCTCAAACAAACTCACAAATACTCTACATGTTTGAACGCTTCTTACATTGACAAATATTTATAGTAAAATGTATCAATTATTTATTTATGGATTCTGGGTTTAGTCTTAGTTAGACTTGTTTATTTGATGATTTCCCTTTAAAAAATTATCTTAATAATTAGAGACACCTAGTCATGTATAAGAGAAAAACAAAAACAAATGTGAAAACCATCTAAATGTATACAGTGGGGGAATGCTTTAACACAAAATAAACTAACTATATAATTAAATATTATGTAGCTATTAATAATGTTTCATAAGATTATTTACTTCAATAAGACAATATTTTTATATCAGTGACCTTGACCTTGAATCTATCCATATACCCTTACTCACAAACTGACTATATAACACTGTCATAATCCCAATTTTGCAAAAGAAATTTAAATATATATACGGAGTGCCCCCCCCCCAAATGTATATACACTTTAACAGCTGGTTCTATTACATTTTGAAAATGCCATGCATTTTAATGAACACTGACTTTATAATTACTCAAAGTGAGTGTATACATTTTGGGGGACAACCTGTACGCAAACATAAAAGGAAATGCAATGGCATGTAACAGTGGTTTGCAGCACGATTGTAGCTCTAAGATTCAATCTAATTTATTTCCTGTATTTTCTTAATTCTCTGACTATGAAAAACAGCACATATTTTTGGTAGTCAGTCAAAACCAACACAACTTGAATAACCTAAATAAAAATAATTACAATTCTTTGTTCCCACGTCAGCTCTGGACGGTCTTCTATCTCCCTACAGAGGATCTGCTTACACACGCTTCGGTGTATTGATGTACTGATTGCACTAAGTGGATTTTGAATTCCCCTCAGAGGGTAGAACAGGCATCTTGTGAAAGCAAAGCTGCCAGTATCTACATCTAATTTTTAATTAAGTACAGTCATTCCTAGCCAGGACCAGCTGTTATCATGTTTCTTCAATTCTGTGCCTTGATAAATAGCTCAAGGAATGATATATAAAAAACAGAACCACGCAAACGCAAACCTCTTCTCACATTTAAAATAAGCTTTACAAATAGAATGCCTTTGAACGCCCACTTTCTTGAATAGCTGTGACTGGATGCTTGTTGAGAATAATAACATACACACATACACCCCCCCACACATCTCACACATTCTTCATCGCACTTTTTAAATATCAGATTAAAACGCTTTTTGAAGATTAGGGGAAATCCTTGAAGAAAGCAAATTATTATCTCATTCTAATGGTGAAGAGCCATCTCTTAGTGTTGCTCAATCTTACACACTTTTAGGTCTTTGATCTAATGCATGACCAATTTACTGGCTGGGACTCTTGCTGCTACTATTTGCTTCTAAACAGAAGTTTCCAGTGTCTTTCCTGGTTTTTCAAGGTTTCCTGGTTATGCTGAAGGCACTGTGGTGGCCCAGCAGTGGGGAACTTCACCAGGATGTTCTGATGTCTGCTATGTGCTTCTCACAGCCAGGGGTAAAGCTGAGCGGAGGTGAGAGCTCTCTGTCCTCCACTGCAGTGCATGTTACTATCCTTCCCGATGAACTGTAGAGGATTAAACTTAGTGACTGTAAAATGTTATTTTGAAGTTTCTATGAAACATGGATAGTAGAGGCTGCAGTGATGGTAATATGATCCAAATTGTGCTTGGAAAATATTACTCTGGCTCTGAAGCGAGGGCAGATTTTCATGGGAGGTCCTTGATCGGAGATGACCAGTTCCGAGGCTGTGTGAGGTTCAGGGTGAGATGGACCGTGGCTGGAATTGAGTGGAGGTGAGGATATAACAAGTCCCTGAGGGTCACTTGTAATTAAAAAATGAGGTCTTCCAGATAAAAGTGGAGAAATGGACATAAGCAGTGGCATTCTGGGAGAGAGAATGGCATGCTGAGGCAGCCAGCGTAGTGTTGACTTGTGCGATGAAGTCATTCATGTCATCCTTGGGGGAGATCAATTATTAGGAAAGAAACTCAACTATGTATGAATTGGGACAAAATCAATGAGACAATGGAGCCAGATGGGCTTTCAGCTTAATTCTGACAAAGCTCTGCTAACAGGCAGAGTTGTGTGTTTTCCTTATAGTTTTTAATGATACGCTGAGACCTGGGAAGTTGCCAGAATCAATGAGAGAGAGCACAGTGAACGCCCCAAGAAGCTCAATGAAAATGAGTTTTACATCACGCACACCGCCGGGCGATTTTACTCCAGCTTAGCGTCCAAGGACAGCGTCCTAACCTGGAATTATCACTGAAAATGTGGGTCCCGGGAGGAAGGCCGTTTTCCTTAAATAGCAGAATTCCTCATTCCACCTGCTGTTTTGGCTACATTATTGAATTTTGGTGATAACAGGAAGATTTTTACTGAATTGGGTTGTTGAAGGATAAACTGTGTTTTTGTGAGAGAAGATGATTATATCATGAACTTTAAAGCACTAAATAACATTGTAATAAATGTAATGGAAAAATGTCTATAATCACTTTTCCCTAAGACCTGAACTGCTTTCATTTATTTATTTTCTATTTCATAATGTTGCACTGATGTAACATTATATAATAAATATATTTCCACATTCTGTATAATAAAAGCCTAGGTGGCATCATGCACGACGCAATCACAAGATGGCAGCCACAAGATGGCTGGTGGGGAAGGGCAGTTGGGGGCAAACAGGTCAGCAGGGTAGGGCAGTTGTGGGCGATCGGGCCAGCAGGGGAGGGCAGTTAGAGGCAACCAGGCCAGAAGGGGAGGGCAGTTGGGGGCGATTGGGCTGGCAGGGGAGGGCAGTTAGAGGCAACCAGGCCAGCAGGAGAGGGCAGTTGTGGGCGATCGGGCCAGCAGGGGAGGGCAGTTAGAGGCAACCAGGCCAGCAGGAGAGGGCAGTTGGGGGCGATTGGGCTGGCAGGGGAGGGCAGTTGGGGGTGATCAGGCTGGCAGGGGAGCAGTTAGGGGGTGATCAGGCTGGCAGGCAGAAGTGGTTAGGGGCAATCAGGCAGGCAGGCAGGTGAGTGGTTAGGAGCCAGCAGTCCTGGATTGGGAGAGGGATGTCCAACTGCTGGTTTACGCCCGATCCCTGTGGGCCTAAACCAGCAGTCGGACATCCCTGGAGGGGTTGAAGATTGGAGAGGATGCAGGCTGGGCTGAGGGACACTCCTCCCCCCCCCCCGTGCACAAATTTTGTGCACCGGGCCTCTAGTTGTTATATGATGTTGATGAATTATTTTAACAGCATTGTAGTCTATAAAGTTGGTGGTCTGCAATGAATTTAACTATTTTCTTATTGGCCATACAGGTTTTTACTTTTTAAATTTAATGTTAATATAATAACTTACACTGAACATCTTGATGCACATGGGTGCTACCTTTTCTTGTAATTTTTTAAAATGATGCATGCCAACAACTGAAAAATGTTGACAAAATAATAAAAACATTACCAAAAATTTTTAGATGTATTATCTACTCTCTAACATAATGATTTTAATTTAAACCATACTAGAAATGCATGAATACATGACAGGGTCACAGGTTTGGGTGTGATTATTTTGATGTTTTAAAAATTTAATAGCTAGAAATACACCATTTTAATTTTTATACCTAGTATATTGATAAGACAAACTTACCTTTTTCAAAAACTTGCCTATACACTATCTCACCCCTTGTGGGATGAACATATTTATATCATTTTTCAATTTATCTACTGGTAATGTTATTAATTTGTATGCAATCAGCTAGTGCCGTGGTTGGCAAACCATGGCTCATAAGCCACATGCAGCTCTTTGGCCCCTTGAGTGGGGCTCTTCCACAAAATACCACGTGCGGGCGCGCACGTACAGTGCGATTGAAACTTCATGGCCCATGCGCAGAAGTTGGTATTTTGTGGAAGAGCCACACTCAGGGGGCCAAAGAGCCGCATGTGGCTCGTGAGCCGCGGTTTGCCAACCACTGAGCTAGTAGGATAGGTACGGAGAAGAATAAAAGACATAATACATCTTTTCTTTTCTTTAATATATTTCCCTCTAAAACTTCTTTCATAACCCTCTCAATTTAGGGTGAACTGGCAGAAATATTTTCATTTCCGTTTCTTTATAGAGAAAATAATAAAGTGATCATTTGGAAACTAGTACTGAATTTTTGTTTGAGTGTCACAGAGATTGGCATATCTATATATCTTTAAGAATATCAAATTGCTAATTTTTCTAAAGACTATACACCTTATTTTACAGCTAAATTTTAGGGACATCCCATCAATAATTAGCAAGTTAACAGTGTCATTGTAATTGTACGTGAATTTAAGAGCCCCTGTAAAATTTAAAGATTCTAATCACATTAAATAATCATTTGCTGACAAATGCAAGATCACAGATTATATTTACATTTTTGAGTTTTTTTTGCCCCCAAATTAGAATCCTGCTTTGGGTATGTTCTACTGAAGATCACAGACTTCGGGATTCTATACATGTCCTGAGGGTGTTAAAAGACCATTTTGGCTGTAGGTGCAGGAGTTTGCAAGAACCAAGAAAACAGTACAACATATTTGATCTCTGAACTTATAATGATTGAAGCATATGTTTACAATGTTTTTTCCCCCTTTTTGTTCTTTATTTTTAAAAATCTTTATTGTTGAGAGTATTACAGATTTCCCCTTCCCCCTCCCCTATTGTCCTCCTCCACCTGGCTCCTGCCCCACCCCGGCCTTGTGTCCACAGGCAGTGCGCATGTGCATGTAAGTTCCTTGGTGGATCTCTTCCTGTCCCCCTCCCCGCTTCCCTCTGGGATTCCTGTCCGTTCCAGGCGTCCATGCCTCTGGTTCTACATTACTCATCAGTTTATTTTGTTCCTTAGATTCCTTGTTCATTTATTTTGATTTTAGATTCAGTTGTTGCTAGATACATATCTATTGCCATTTTATTGTTCATTTTTTTAAATCTTTTTTCTTCGTGTACTTCAATGTAGAGCAAAGATTATGTTTGACTCTAGAGAAATGGTAATCATTTGCACCTGTAACCTGTACGAAGGCACCAGACTGTCCTCCACTCCTGTGGAGGTAAGAGGAGGTGCTCCCTTTGCCGATGGAACCCAACGCTGAGGAACCAGAACCAGAGGCGGGAGAGTGCTTGCTCTCACACCCCCAGGAGAGTCTGCAAAAGGCACAGTAGCAGAGCCTATGCCTCAGGGGCCAAGGAGGGGCATGAGCTCGCCCCCAGGGAACACAGCCACTCAGGTGTTGGTCTGCCTGGCTTTAAGGCTTTGGTTGCTCCTGCAGAGGCGCAGGCAGGGGCCTGCACACGCCCTGACTACCTTTGGGACTCGCCCTCTCGCCTGTGCATCCTCCCAGCCTGGGCCTGAGCTCATCTTTCGTGCCTTCCCTGGGATCCAGGACAGACATCTTAAGGAAGAAATGGCTTCAATGAATGTCGAACCAGGGAAGGCAATGAGAAATTCCTTCTTTTATTCCTTCTGGTTTGTGCTGTAGTTGCCTCTCCTTGTAGCCACACATTTGTACGTGCTTATCTCTCTTTAAAAAAAAATTTTTTTTATTAATTTCAGAGAGGAAGGGAGAGGGAGAGACAGAAACATCAATGATGAAAGAGAATCATCAATTGGCTGCCTCCTGCATGACCCCCACTGGGGATCAAGTCCACAACCCGGGCATGTGCCCTGACCAGGAATCGAACCCTGACCTCCTGGTTCATAGGTCGATGATCACTGAGCCACATGGGCCAGGCATACGTGCATAGCTCTTAAAGTCTGTTATAACCTACAGGCTATTTTCTCTCTTCCCCACTAGAGAGGAGTCTACACTTGTATCTGTTCAGTCTTTTTACCGCCCGAGGCCCAGTGCCTGGGGCAGCGCTAGTGCGGCCATCTATTGAGTAAAAATCCCAGGAATCACGATAGCAATGAAACCAGCTTAGATTAGTGATTTGGAATAAATGCGAAGTGTTCTCCCTGATGTCCCTGCTTTCAGGGTCAGATTACAGACACCCGACCCATGTATGCCGGCGCCAGTAAAACACTAGAGGTCCGGGCAGTCTTTTGAGGGAACCTGGAGAAGGTAGGGATCACAGAGCTTATCTCTAAGAGGAAATGCCTTCTTCTGAAGTGGCCACCGTAGAGGACCCTCAAGTGTCTCCAGCAATAGAAGTGGCCTTCGCTTTCGCGGCTACAGGCGAGCCTCGAGGGGACGGGCTGTCTATGTCGCTGGTTGCCTGGGAGCGGCTACTCGGTGGTCTCCTTGCTCATTGTTCGGTGGAGACTGTCACTCGGGTCCCGATGGGAGCCAGGCGGTGCCCGTGCGGTGTGGCTGGGTTCAGCAGAGGCAGAATTGGGCTTCACCCAGCATTTCCGATCCGGCGGCAGCTTTCCAGACGCGCACGGTCAGAAGGCGTGAGGAATGTGGACGGCAGCCTTTTGGACAATACCGTTCTTTCCCTCGGGGTTGCCCTGCTGACCGGACCACAGCCCAGCCTGGAACCATCCCTTCCCCGCACACTTCCTGTTCATGGCGCATGCTCTGTGAAGGGTTTCAGCGCCAGCCGTCGGGGCTGCGCTGGTCATCCTGGAGGACAGTGTTTCTGAACGTCCCTGTGGACACTTGGATGCATGTTCTGCCGCGGCTCCTGCGCTTAGGTTAGAAGCTGACCCTCCCAAAGCCACAGTCCACTCCCCGTGACGGGCCCTCTCAGGACTGTTAAGACGACTGAATGGAGATGTCGTGTATATTTGGGTCTCAGGGGAGAGTTTGGGAATACAATGATGGGCAAAGACCTATTATATTTTGCTTTTATTATTGTGCTTCTTTTCAACAAACACATGTTTGGTATTTATTACGGGGATTAAGTATTGAACAAAAACATTCCTGACCTTGGCCCCACCAGGTTTACACCATAGCAGGGAAGGCAGACATTGCACAAACGCGTCAGGTGCGAGGAGTGTCGCCACAGGGAAGAATGAGACGCCGTGGACAAGTCCCCAGGGACCTAAGTTAGTGCCAGGATGGAATGTGCCTCGGAAGACCCTGCAGACTTGGGAAGAGGAGCAATTTACTGAAGAACTGAATGAGCTCCCAGGGGAGAAAAACACTGTTCCCTACTGGACGACACTCCTTTCTAAGCAAACCCCACCCCTTTGCTCAGGTGGCGAACGCTCATGCTGGGGGCCAGGAGAGCTCGGGAGTGCCTGCTGAGTGTAGCCGGCCTGGGCACTGTGCTCTGGGCCACAGGGCCATTCTCCTGGAGAATGACGCATGGTGAGAACTTTCTGGCTGGTAGGATGGAGAGCTCGGGAGTGCCTGCTGAGTGTAAGCCGGCGTGGGCACAGTGCCCTGGGTCACAGGGCCATTCTCCTGGCTCCTGTGACGCATGGTGAGGACGTGCCGGCCGGCAGGATGGAGAGGGACACTGCTGTGGATCCGCTAGAGGAGAGACGTGTCTGCCTCTGGTGTCCTTCTCGCCTGGGATGCTGGTGTGAGGCTTTGGGCCGAGACACTCCAGTCGTCCAGTGGCCGGGGAAGGCGCGTGCCCTGACATCACTGGCTGGCGGGATCGTTTATCTCCAGGCTTCCTGGCAGATGAGCTAATTAAATATTCTTATTGATTAAGCCATTGTTCCTTGGGTACGTTCTTACTTGTTCCTGGAAGCACTCATAAACCAGGTAAAGGGAGCGGAGGGGAGTTAAATAGGGCGGACTGTTTCAAGCAAAGGCCCAGAGGCGCAGGGGCCCGCGGCCTAATGGAAAGACATTCAACAGAAGGGAGCGTTCCTGGGACGCTTTTGGCCATGTGATAAAAATAGAAGTTTCTGTCTCCTACAAAACAACTGATGCTGGTGAATATAATCCTTTTCCTCCTCCTTCCTTCCTCACCTTCTTCCCACTCTTTCCTCCCTCTCCCTCCCTCATCCTCCTTTCCTCTGTTTCCCCTCTCCTTTCTTCTCTGTCTCTACTCTCACTTCTTCCTCTCCTCTTTGCTCCCTGAAAGCTGTGCTCAGGAGAAATTAAGATAAATCCCAGAACAAAAACTGAATGAGCTCAAGTCCAGAAGGACAGCCAAGGTCCAGATAATCTAATCATATTTGTCTATCAGAGGGACCTACAGCAATTCGCACCACCAGCTGCTGAGGCCAAGGCAGGGAGTTAGAAATGAGACCTTACACAAAGCTGAGGCCCGCATCCCCAGGGAGAGGGTGGTTAGAAGAAAGTGCCTCCAGGCAAAAGGAAAGGACAGAGATATTTGCCTGTAAGTATTGACAATCAGGCTTGTGCCCCTCACACAAGCTTGAAGATTAAAACACCCACTTTGGGTGTTATAAAAAAATCTCAAGATGAGAAAGTAATTTCAATTGTACTTCAGTTGTCAGGCCCGAGGGCACTTGGCAGAACCCAAAGTCACCCTGGAAGAGCAATTCATCAACCTGGTGTCCTCCAAACGAACAGCGTCACGTCAGTCAGAGATAAATTCAGCTGCCAAAGTCATTGGAAACACAGGCAATGAGCCATCGGGGCCCCAAAGACTAGATGCAGAAACTATAGAATTAAAAAAAAAATGTATAAAAATAAAAAAGGAATGAAAAAGAAGGCAAAGGAAAAAGAGACTATAAATATTATCAGGAAAGTTTCAAAAAGAACCAAAAGAAGTCTATAAATTAGAAAATATAATCAGTATATGAAGCAGAAGAAAAATGATTCCTGAGGGATGGTCAGAGACATAAAATAGAATCTTGAAGAAATCATTTGGTAAACTTTAGGCTAACTTAAACCAATATTGACTAAGTAAAATAGCAATATGAAACCTATGGATAAAAATAAAATAGAGCTAAAATATTAACCAATACAAATGTAATCTGGGATGGGGGTAATTGTAGTTAATATGTCCCTTTCTTTTAAAAGGACAGAAATTGAATACATTTTTTTCTGATTAATTACAATAGCCATTATTTAATGACTGGAGGCCAAGTGCACGAATTCATGCACCAGTGGGGTCCCTCGGCCTGACCAGCAGGATCAGGCCGAAACCAGCTCTCCAACATCCCTCGAGGGGTCCTGGATTATGAGAGGGTGCAGGCCAGGCTGAGGGACCCCACCGGTGCACAATTGGGGCCGGGGAGAGACACGGAAGGTTGGCCAGCTGGGGAGGGACTGTGGGAGGGCTCCAGGGTGTGCCCAGCCTGTCTCACTCAGTACCGATCTGCCTGACCCCAGCAGCAAGCTAACCTACCAGTCGGAGCGTCTGCCCCCTGCCCCTGGTGGTCAGTGCACGTCATAGCAACTGGTTGACTGCCTGCCCCCTGGAGGTCAGTGCATGGCATAGCAAGTGGTTGAGTGGCCTTAGCATATCATTAGCATATTACACTTTGATTGGTTGAACAGACGACAGGCACTTAGCATATTAGGCTTTCATTATATAGGATGTGACCTAGATGTTAGCAGTACTGATAAAACCTCAATTGTTTTAAAAATATTATAAATTATACTTTCTAATGCTTTCAAATGCATTATCTTATTTAATCTTTACACAACCTTGTTAAATGAGTAGCTCAAAAATACTCTCCTACTTCAATGAGAAAACTAAGAGACTGTGTAACTTGACCAAAATCACATACTTGGGCTGTGGAAGAGACAGGATCCAAGTATTTTGATCCCAGGATTTTATTCTGGCTTTTCTCACTATTGCCTTTTATCATCAATAAAAATTTTACACAAGCATGCTCTCTGGTAGAAAAACATACTCTTTCAAAAAAATTATAAACAATGTTTGTATCTTCTTTTATAATAGAAAAGAAGCTGATTTAACCAAGGACCTTTTTTACCTTGGATGTAACGAAGCCATAGTCTCTGTACACGTGCTTAAATGATCTATGGCATTGCCCTTTCAGAGCCCAGATCCGGAGGCAGGATAGAATGACAGCATTGTTGTTGTTGTTGTTGTGTTCATTTGTTTTTAATGGGAAATCTGAGGAGACCTGCTCCTCGTATGCTTTTAAAGGTAAGATTGGATCCCATTAGTCAAATCAGCAGAGAGTCTGAATGACAGGGCTAGGCGAGGGCCTCTGCTTGGGAGCATGAGACCAAATGTCTCCGGAAGGGTCTCCCTGGGTTCTGGGCACTGGCTGGTGGGGATCAGGCCGGGCTGCCAGCCCTGGTCCCTCTGCCTCAGACCACTGCAGCGACTAGCAATGCATCCCCTTTTCACAGCAAAGGACAGAATGTGTGTGGTTGCTGTTTCTGGTTGGCTATCCCCAGGGCCCCTGGCCTTCCAGTGCTGCAGAACTTTCCATAACCTTCATCTATAAGTAGATGTACACTTTAAAGCTGAGAATCTAGGAAGGGACCAAAACTGATGAATCATTTGTGGAAATTTTCCCATAATAATCGAAGGGATTCTCCAATTGAATGAGAGTCAGGATGAATTCCTTGGCATTCTGGCCCACCTGGTGAGGAAGGGTCTCCATGTGCCTGGCAGACACCAGCTCATGAGCTTCTTGCCTTGGAGATGCGTGAGCACCATCAGATGTGGAAACTGAGGTTTGCGGAGGCTGAGGAACATGCAGGGAGCGCGAGTCCATCTTGGCTTCACATCAGGAGCTCAGCAGCTTTCCTTGGGACACTCTATAATGACATGTTTTTGATTTCTCAGTATAGCTTGAAGTGATGCAAATATAGAAACATTCATTACATCCTTTGGGAAATGATCTTGATCTTGCGGATGGCTTTTTCTGTCTAACTTGTTATATATACATTTTTGGGGGTTCCATAAGTCTCATCTAAAACAATTATTTTTCCCACTATGAGGAGGGGCTTGCTTTTCTCGTTCGTCTTCATTCTAAGAGCAAGTTCGTCTTCATTCTAAACACATTCCAATGAAGTGTTTTAAGTAGGAAATGACAAGATCGTATTTGCCTTTTACCACGTCACTTTGGTTTTATTATGGAGAATTGACTGGAAGAAGACAAGATGGTTATAATGAGACTGGATAGAAGGCTACTGATTGCTGTAATCCAAAGTCGTGGCATTAAAGGTGGTAGCATAGGAGAAATACAAGGGATATTTGGAAGAAAAAAATCTATAGAACTTGGTACACTTAGGATATGGAGAGAAAAGGTAATAAGATCAAAGTGTCATGTATGCTCATCTATGGACGACAGGGACATCTGTGACAGTAAAGCCACCAGTGTGATGAGATGGTTAATTCTATGGGTCAACTTGACTGGGCTAAGGGATGTCCAGGCACCTGGCAGTCATCTCTGGGCGTGTCTGTGAGGGTGTCTCTGGAAGAGAGTCACATTTGAATGGGCAGAATGAGTAAAACTACCACCCTCACCAATGAGAATGGGCATCATTCAACCCAGGGCTGGGGAACTTCTCTGCCAACGGCCATCTGGATAGTTATAACCTCATTCTCGGGCCATACAAAATGATCGATTTAAACATTAGGCTTCTGGATTTGGTTAAACATTTGATTAGCTCACCCCTAATGCCTTGGCAGGGCCAGACCAAATGGTTTTGTGGGCCTTACACAGCCCACGGGCTGGACGTTTCCCACCCTTGAAAACCATGGAAGGCATGAATAGAGAAAGAAGGCAGATGAAGGACACGTTTGCTCTCTGCTTGAGCTGGGACATCCATCTTCTTTTGTGTCAGAGCATGGGTACACCTGGCTCTTGGCCTTCTGGTTGGACTGGAGCCACTGCCCTTGTTTCCCTGGGCCTCTAGCTGGCAGACATCAGACCCTGGAGCGTCTCAGCGTCCATAGTTTCACAGTAGCCGATCTGTCATAACACATCTCTTTCTGTGTGTGTCTCTCTCTCCTGTTAGTTCTGTTTTCTCTGGAGAACCCTGGCTAATTCAGGGGAGGTTATAAGATCCAATGGGCGCTTTTGGGTTGTGGTTTTTAGGACATCCAAGCAGAGACAGGAGGGGGGCAGTGGATATGTGCACCTGGAGGTCAGAGGAGCGATCTGGGCTCTAGGGAGAGATTTAAACTTTCTTGTACATAAGAGGCCCCAGAGCACCTGTGGGTGGTATTTATTGGAACAAAAAGAGAACACCCAGGACAGAGCTGTGAAGACCCACCATGTGTAGTGACTGAAATAGGGGCAACCGGAGAGGCACAAGAACACTAGAGATTGTTGTCATGAAAACTTAGAGAAGAGAAAGTTTCAAGAAAAAGGCAGAGTTCAAAATAATAGAAACACTGAGAAGTCAGATAAGCCAAATTGAGTAAATGATCCCTTGTGTTAGTAACATGGAGCTGTTTCAATGGGGTAATGGAGAGTGGGTGGACATAGGACCTATCAGGTTTTATCTACATCATGGTGATGAAGGGGGTTGATATGTTTTAGTTGAGACAATATATTTGTTATCATAGTGAATCAATGAATGGCCACTGAGGAAATGATAAGAGTGAACAGAGATTTCAAGGCCCCTCACACCCCACCCTGACTTTCCTTACCGCCATTCCTTCCAAATATAAAACCACATGCTTCTCATTACTCTAATGGCAAAAACAAACAGAATTCTGCTGCGAAGAATGTCATTCTTTGGATTCACATCAAGAATCAAATGCCCAAGGGAAGGGTCACCTCAGTGACATTGTCAGATTCACTTCTGCCGTTACATTTCCTGACTCTGATGGAAGCATTGGTCAGGGAAACGTCTGAGAGCAGATGTGATAGCAGGGATTGGAAGAGAAGAGGAAAGTGATGAGGCTCTTGACCAGGAATGACAGGCACCAAGAGCAGGAAATTGTGCCGAGGGGTTGCGGTGGCGGCCTCTGGCTCCTCCTGTCATGGGGTCTGTTAGAGGGCGATGGCTGCTTCTTAGATTGCAGAATCTCTGGACAGTGGTGCTGGATTGGCGGTGTCAGAAGGTGGGGGTGCTCACTTCACGCTGGGCACCTGTATATATTGTTAGATCTCTCCTCATGGTTTGACGATTGGAATAGTACAATTCCTGTTTACATTGAGTAGATTAGGAGCATTTTAAAAATCATGTGCTGTCTACCGCTTATGAGTCTTGGCACCGTGCTTCTGAAATTCTAGGTTGTTATAACTCCTGCCTAGTTACACCCGCAGATGAAAACACGCGAGAATGATTTTCTCTGGGCACAGCGCGTGTTCAGTTCCTCCAGGACCAGGAGACGGCGGGAGAAACTCTCATATTGTCCAAGAGGGACAGGAGGGCTGAGTTCCTATTGCTCCCGGCAGAAGGCTGAGCCAGTCCCAGGGCAGTCAGCACACCCAGCAATTGCTCCGCGGGCACCAGAAATAGAGTGTGACCGCAGACTTGGGTTGTGTGTGTCTCTCACGCTCCTGCCCCCCCGCCCTCCATCCTCCTTTATGTTTTATGGCGAAGTCTTTGTGCGAAATTGCCAGAGGCAAACAAGTCTGAGTGGGGAGCAGCGGTAAACAGTCGATGCCATAGTCTTGGACTTTCAAATTCTTACCTCCAAATGAATCAGTGTCATTGTCCCCTTTCTGGGGAAGGGGGCTCATTCCACGCCCTTCTGCCCTCCTTGAGGATGTGTTCTCTTCCTGTGCTGGCTTGCATCCGGGCATGTGGATGTAATATGGTTTTGTCAATAAAACATTTAGACAGAGAACAAGGGTTCTGCATTCCTTTCCTGGCTCCCTCCCTGACACTGGGCTAAAAGGAGAGGCGATAATGGATCTTCTTTTGCTAATTGGGATTTTGAGTCAAGGAGAGATTGATAACAGAATCAGAGTGACACAACGGGTGCTGACTTGTTCGCGCAGAGCATTTTCTTGCTGTGGGCTTCAATCATATTTTCCAAATGCTGATAAAAAAAAAAATGGGCACCTTCATCTAGAGGTGGGGAGGAGAATGAGCTCGAGCAACGGTAATGAGCGCAGTAATTAATGTTTTCATGAACGCTGCCATCATTATTCTGCCAGTGTTCTTTCACAATTTGCCTGTAGACGAGAAACAACAGCTCTTAATGGAAAGATAAATTTTTGGAAGCGAACAGCTCTGGGTTGGCATCTCAGCTCTGCACCCTCCCTCTCCCTCCCTGGGTAAGATGATCTTTCCTCAGCCCCTTCCTTTATCTGGAGATAATAAGAGCTACACCACAGGTTCGTTGTGAAATATAACAGGCACATCTTTCACAATCATATAGGGTGGTTGTGTCTGAAGCAGATTAGCTATATATATACTAGAGGCCTGTTGCACGAAGAGATTCATACAATAGGCCGTCCCTTCTCCTGGCTGCCGGCACAGGTTTTCCTCCGGCACCCGGGACCCAGGCCTTCGCTCTGGCCGGAGCCGCCTTCAGTCTTCCGTCTTCGCTGCTCCAGCTCCCCTTCAGTCTTCCCTCCGCTGCTTGGAACCTATGTATGCAAATTAACCAGCATCTTTGTTGGCGGTTAATTTACATATCGTGCTGATTAGCCAATGGGAGGCGTAGCGAAGGCATGGTCAATTACCAAGATTGTCTATTATTAGATAGGATTTACTTCCTCTGGACCTTTTGAATCTGGTTTGGATCTAGTTTGAGCAAAGCATGTCTTAGTTGCAGCTCTTATGCGTGAAGATCTGACTCTAGGAGGGTTTACCCTGCTCTCAGAGAATCTCAGAGCTGAGTCACTGGGCCTTCCTCTGTCCTTGGAGCAGGCCGGTGGCCACCACGCTGTGTACAGGCCCCTGTGACTCAGAAGCCAATGGTGGCGGCACAGAGGGCTCTCTCCCGTAGATGAAGACTCCCCAAATATGGAGTCATTTGGAACTCATGCTAGAAAGTCAGGCTCACATTTACTATTTAAGACGTCCCCCCGGTCAGGTAGGAAGCATCCATGCTGCTCAGGTAGCAAGCCCTCGTCTGCCTGCCCAAGGCCGTGCCGTGAGCAGCAGAGTGGAACAGCCCAGGTGGAGAGGAATGAAGCTGGAGTGTCATTTGCTGCTTTGAAGAGTTGTGAGAAGCAGTGTTACTCATATCTAGGTACTTGGTATCGACACTATCTTGCTGAGGAAGCTGAGTTTTTCCTTTGCTCTGGCCTTTGCAGCAGTTTAATCAGCTTATTTCCTCAGGCTTAAGCCATCTGCACTGATTCCAACCCAGAGGCCTGCAAACACGTGGGGCGTGACAGAGGTGCCGCACCACCCTCAGCCAGGCCGCTGCTTTCTGTCTCTCTAAACCTCATGATGAGGACAAGCGACGTGGCGAGACATTGGGGCAACCATTCTATTCAGCCACAATTAGCAATTGTAGTCGTAGTAATGGTTGGTTGAGGAACAACGATGCTATAAGTCAACTAACTTTTCTAACCCCTAGTTATGTCATCTTACGGGCAAAGTGCTAGGGTCTGGGGACACTCTCACTTGGGTTGCCTTCCACGATACAAATAAATGCAAATGAAATTACACAAGCATTAGAAGAGCCACAGTCCCTTACTCTGGCCTCCAGGGCCTGGACACAAGGAGAGAAACCACTAGATGTTGAACTGATCATGTCTTTGATGAAAAGATATATCCATGTGCAGTGTGCCAAGGGTTAGTGTCATATCAGTTTGACTCC
Organism: Myotis daubentonii; assembly: GCF_963259705.1. Taxonomy (NCBI): domain Eukaryota; kingdom Metazoa; phylum Chordata; class Mammalia; order Chiroptera; family Vespertilionidae; genus Myotis; species Myotis daubentonii. The sequence continues at coordinate 93,033,503 of NC_081847.1, forward strand.
TATCTCATTGGATCTTATAAATTAAGCACAAGTGCAGAACAAACCATTGCCAGGATGGCAGATGCCGAATCTCTCTGGGAGATGCAGCAAGTAGCACCAGACAGCCAACTAGCACATCTCCCTTTACACTGATCATAAATCAGTGCCTAGCAGGAGAGAAGGGGTTGCCTTTCAATGGATTCTTCTCTTTACCCAGCTTCTTGGTTCACAAACACGACTTCTGCCTTACACATTTATTGAGAGAACTCGCTTGTTCCTCCCCCACATAAAATTCACCTACTTTTTTCATCACTTATCATGGAAAGAAATTACTCAGTCACCTTCTCTTCATGGTTGTGGTTACAAAAATGTGTTCTGACTTCTTTTGGTTTCTCTGAGAACATGGTAGAGTTTAAAGGTGAATGAATGAATCTTCCCTGACATAGGTAATGCGTGTGTCTCACCCTTGGATTTAGAAATAGATATAAAATGCAAGGGTTGCTCTGGTGGTCTCTCTTGCTTTGTCTTGCATGCAGAGTTCATGCTGACGCTGTGTAAGCCCCGCTCACCTGCCCCTGCTTCTGATCACTAGGGTATTATTCTGGTTTGGATTAGGAGAGTTTCTGAGGTTTTAATTTTTATTGAATTTTTGTGGTAAAAATAGCTAACTACAATCCACTACCTTTACTTGTAATGCTCTAGTATTTGAGCAAGTTTTCAGTGAATCACTGCATATTTAATGTCATGTCTTCTTAGCTGTGTCTCATATAACCAGCTTCTAATTTCAGCCTCTGCTTGGTTAGAACACTTTGTCAAACTCCCCATCACATTTTTTCCCTCTCTCACACATTATTTTATCCTCCCTCCTGAAAAATATGTTAGTGGCAATTCCAATGTTGGCAATGAAACAGTGAAAAAGAAAACTTAAGAAAGGGAACACTGAATTTGAATGTTATCATTATAAAAATGAAATTCTGATAGGATAGTCTCAGTGAAAGGGCACATTATAACCCAGCAAAAAATTATTACACAAAGACTAAATAATGTCACTAATTAAAACAAAAGGAATTATTTAAATATTTATTTAAATAGATATTCCTCTAATACTTTTAAGTTTAGTTTATATGTAATTAAAGACTTGAGTTTTCTGAAGCAGAGAAACAAAAAATGTGAAGAATTACCGCCAATTAAGGATCAATAAAAATAAAGAGAATATAACTCTTGAAATGACAATGCTCTTCACTTGGAAAATATCACTTAATTTTTTGACAGCTTTTTTTTGGAAACATATTCTATATAATAAAAGCCCAGCGACTATACAGAACAACCATAGCCCCTCGCCCCGGCTGGCCCTGCCCCCCAGAGGGCCCTCCTACACCAACTAGGGACAGGGCTGGCCGGCAAACTGCCTGAGGCCCCTTACCCCAGCCAGCCCTGCCCCCAGTCGGCCCCCATTGGGGCAGGCTGGCTGGACCCCACCAGTGTATGAATTCATGCACCAGGCCTCTAGTCTATTACATAAAGTACTGGGTGTGGTTATGTAGTTAAATAACTTTAAAAGATGTAGTATATGCATATTTTCCCAGGAAGAATATCAGAGATATGACCAACCCAGGGTGTCAAAAATGGCCTAATAATGGTTAAAAAAAAAAAAGGCTCTAGTTGTGTTGATGTTTTGAACCTGGGTGAAATGATATAAATATGAGCTAAGTTCTAAGAGAGATAACTTAAGGCTGGGATGGAGAGTGACAAGTTCAAATCTTCTAGAATAACTTTGAGCTGCTAGTAGGAAACTGTGCTTTGAGGACCTAGCAGAAGCCAACACCCACCCAAGCTGTGTTCTCTCTCCCTTTCTCCCCTCTGCCCTCTTTTTCTATCTCCCTCCTTCCCAACTCTCTTTTCTGGAGAGTCTTCAAGAGAGAGTAATGCCCTAGCCGGTCTGGCTCAGTGGATAGAGCGTCAGCCTGTGGACTGAAGGGTCCCAGGTTCGATTCTGGCCAAGGGCACATGCCCGGGTTGTAGGCTCCATCCCCAGTGGGGGGCATGCAGGAGGCAGCCGATCAATGATTCTCTCTCATTGATGTTTCTAGCTCTCTCTCTCCCTCTCCCTTCCTCTCTGAAATCAATGAAGAAATATATTTAAAAGAGAGAGAGAGAGAGAGAGAGAAAGACTGGGCTGCTCTAGCTCTTATCCAGTTAGAGAAATTCGCCTTTGCAAGGCCCAGCTGCAAGCTGCACCAGGTTGGGATTGGAGCTCATTAGAGAAGTCAGAACTCTCGATAGCTATTTGCAGTCTCTGCTTAGAGATGGTCATTGGCATGATGAGAGCTAATATATCCTCCAATAGCCTGTACAAGATCTAGATAAAAGTGTCTCCCTGGTGCACGTGGGATGTGGCCCCTCACTGGAGTGAATAGCTCAGAATAGAAAAACAAAGGCTTCCCTTTAGCTCACACATGAAGCCTGCAACCTGTACAGAGACACGTGACAAACTAGATATCTGCCACCTGCTGTGTGCACACTCAGGAGGAACTATCTACCCCACGCGGCGTGTCCTCTGCCTCAGGCACGTGCTTCGCTCTCCCGGGACACCTGCTTGCTCTTATTTATGGCTGGAGCATCCATTAGTCAAGTCCACGCTGAGCTCCCTCAAGCACTCTCTCCCCAGAGTCCCCGGGAGCATCCCTGTAGAAAAGCCAGCTGAGATGTGTGCGGCCAGTGATCACATACTAAGGACACTTGTGCGTTGCTACTGTGCCCACCTGCTCCCCTCCTGCCCTTGTGCACTGGGACTTAGGAACGACTCTGGGGTGTTGCTTATGTTTTGAAAACAGCACTTCCCCCACCCCACCCCGATTTGAGTAGGTAGCTTTAGTTAGAAACACAGTTTAATCACAGGATACCAGAAAAGGGAATAATTGGTATACTTTTTTTTTTCTTTCCCACTTGGAAATGAAAGTAAAAAAGGAGGAAAGTTAGTTGTGAATATTATTTCATTTCCTTGGGAAGACACAAGCCATCAAAATTCCATCACGTGCTTTCTTTGGTGAAAATGTCGCAGGCATATTTTTAGTAATTTCTTCAGGAATTATAAAGAAGAAGTTTTCTATTTTAATATATCTAGGGGACAGAGATCTGGATAAGAATCCACCGGGGAATTTACAAAGACTCTGTCGCTGCACAAAAGAGGCAGGAGGGACCCCTGAGCTCCCTGGCTCCACTAAGAGGGCCACTTTCCTGGCCCCTCTGTCTCTCTGTCATCATTTGCAAGAGTCAAGACAAGGCTGCAGAACTGTGAGCTACAGTCTACCTCCCTCCCTTGCAGCCTGTGCAGCACTCGCCATGAGTGTAATTCCCTGGTCATGTCTCCCATGTCCATCAATCACCACGAGAAAGTCAGCACCCTACGTCATCCCCCTGTTCCCCAATGCAATCCCCTCAGCCCCCCCCGCCCCCCCCCCGCACAGCCTCTCCCTTTCACCACCGATGACCATATTGTATGTATTCACATTAGAGTGTCAGGCAGAACTCTCTGTCCATTGTGTTCACTGTCTCCCAGTATGCTGGAGAAGTGACAGGCACACTCTAGATATTCCGTGAATATGTGTTGGCTGAACGAATGAAAACAAAACCAACAAACTGAGCAAAAAAGCACTTGAACTTGACAGGGGCTTGGCTGTCCATGTGGCCCGCTGGTGGACTCCCGGACGGTGAGCCTGAGCTGTTTGGGGGATCCCATTCAGGAGCTGGCATCAGGAGGGCAGCAGTAGAAGAGGATTCACTGGGCGGTCTCTGAACGCAGAAAGAAATTTCTTTCCTATCACGTGTGATCATCTTACTGGTTTACCACAGGCAGAACATTGCTCAAAAAAATAAAAATAGTGTGAAAGCCCTTGAATAGAAGTTGCTGTCCACAAGGTGATTTTCCCACATGAAGGCAGAATTACCAAGTGCTTTTTAGGCCAACATTGGGGCTTATGGAAGCTGAAGTAGTTTAAACAAAGTGCCAAAGTGGTAGAAGCCCCCAACATATAGTTGGTGCTCAGCAGATGTTGTAGGGTGAGCAGAGGTGCTCACACCTGGGCAACATGATGAGCCAGGCAAAGGCTACTTTCTAGTTGACTTTGTGGCATTGCCTCTTTCCCGCCTGGCCTCCTCCATGCTCTCGCCCGCAGCTCGACCCATCCTGAAAGGGCCTGTTGCTGACAACCTAACCTCTGCCTTCCCTCTGTCCCTCCCAAATATAATCACGTGACTTTAAGGTTCTGTTCTGCAGACCATGCTCTCTCTGTGAAAGTTAGTGGCAGTGGTTTAAGCAGACAGAAGAATTCATACAAATGCCTTGCCGAATAGACCATAGTGGCCCAGAGCTGCCATACCTAATATGTTACAATCATCAGGTTTTTTACAGACCCCTAAGAAATGGTGCTGGTTTTGAAAATGGCAGGCAGTGTGACAAGACAGTGATGGAGGTATGTGAGAGTTCCTGGAATCTATATAGATTTCAGAGAGGAAGGAAGAGGGAGTGAGAGAGAGAAACATCAATGATGAGAGAGAATCACTGATGGGCTGCCTCCTGCACGCTCCCTACTAGGGGTTGAGCCCACAACCTGGGCTTGTGCCCTGACTGGGAATTGAACCATGACCTCCTGATTCATAGGTCGATGCTCAACCACTGAACACGCGGGCTGGGCGTGGACTTTTTAAGTGAAGAAATTAAACCCAACAGAAAGAGGTGAGGGTGTGTTTCGATTCTGAGGCCACTTGTTTCTAAAAGTGGGGCACACAATCCTTCCATTCCCAGGAAGAAATTTGAGCAGGACTGCGGGGCATCCAGGTCAGCACGTTAGCACAGTGTGATTGTCATATATTCTTTTGTGACACGTGAGATTGCAGGTGTTACTGTCAGATACCCTCACATTCCTGCACATCAGGAATAAATTGAGCATGTGTTGGGCTATCTAAGATAAATGGTTTGTGATTTTCCTGTTGCTGAAACAATCAATGCCCAGAATACACCCTCTGATAGATGGCCAGCTGGAGATGTCAGTTTAGATCTCATTTTCCATAGTTTTTATTATGCGGAGATGGTAGAGTCAATATCAACTTTCAGAGGCGTTCCATGGATTCACGATGCCCCTGGAGCATGAAGAAAACTTGGCACAAAAATTACATATCGGATCACTTGGGTTACACCCACCTCTGTGCAGTAGAAGGATGAAGACGTGGAAATACATTGTGTGTCATGTAACTGCAGAGTAAACCAGGAAAGGTTGCCATCAAAATGTGTTTCACTGCTGTTTCGACTTATAATTTCTCCAAATGCTTTACCATGTTTTAAATACAAAGAGTAGCTCAAATGTCAACATTTCCTAGGGAACAATTATGGTTCAAAAATGGAAAGTCAGGGAAAGCTTGTGGGCAGGGTGGAGAGAGGGTGGAGAGAAAATGAAAGAATAAGCCGTTTTGACTAACTTTTAAGTGGTCAGTACAATCTCTTATGTCCTTTGACTCTTCACAATAGGGTCACGAGAGAGGTGTGGTCAGAACCCAGGAGTTTGATTAGAGGCCTGGATGTCCTACACCACGTTCAGGAAGTGATCGTGTCCCGTGAGCTGCTGACCTCCCTGACTTTTGCTCTTTCTCCTTCTCAGTCAGCTCCTTCCACGATGGTTTCTGAGAATATAACTGGGTCCAGAGAACTTAGAATTTCCTCTGTTCAAAGAAAAATACCTGTCAAAAAAGTAACCATATCTTTAAATTGTTCTAAAAGATTTTTAGCAGGAAGGGACTCTGTTCATCCAGAAATCCTTGTAAGAGCTATAAAAATTAAGATCTGAGTGTCAGCAGTTCCCCAGACTCCTAGCATTTGCACGAAACACCTGCCACACAGCTGTAGCTGCAAGTTACAGCGAAAAGTCCCTTTGACTTAATTAAGAAGACGTCTGCCATCCGCAAGATCCTGGGACTGTGGGTGAAGCAGGTGATGGGAGTTGGTACACAGATATTACGAAATTCATGCTTTTGCAGTTACACATAAGGAATGAAGGTCTCTAACAGGCATTTAATATGGTTTTAGCTGCTATTTCCCAAATTTTGTCTACTTTGGTGGGAAACAAACATTCAAGATGGAATTGGCACTTTGTTGAATGATCCTCGCCTGTTGTACTGACGACATTGCTGTGCAAAAGCAAGTGATACTACCATCCATATTCAATGTAACCTGATTATTTGTTATTTGAATTGAGGGTATTTGTTTTCAACGTTGGGTCTAAATCAGTGATTTTTGGGTCTCTTCCTGGAATTCTAATTTGGTTATTATTTTTAAAAAATCATTCCAGGTGATTCTGATGTGAAGTCAAAGTCCGAGGAAGAGTAGGAGGACGAAGTAATGTGTTAAGAGCTAAAGCAAAATCAGGACGAAGGCAGCTGAGAAAGGAAGCCAGGCTGTCTGAAGCTGGGACACCTCCCAGGAAGGGTAACATCTGAACAAGAAAAGAGAAATTGCCAAGGAGAACAGCACGAGCAGCCCTGGGAAAGAACACACCATGGATACTTACAAGGAACTGAGAAGGCTAATCTTACTGACCTTGGAGAGTAGAAGGAAATACTATAGAAAAGGGATGGTACATTTCACTGTGCCCCAAACATAATAGTTGCTCAATAAATATTTAGTGAATGAATATATAGGTGGATCCGATTATGGAGGGACTTAAGAGCCAAACAAAATAATTTGCACTTTTTGTCACTGTATTTCCAGTGGCTAGCATATAATAAAAGGCTAATATGCAAATAGACCGAACTGCAGAACAACAAAACAACCGAACAACTGGTCGCTATGATGTGCACTGCCCACCAGGAGGTGCGTGCGGAACATGGCGGGCATTGGCAGCGGGCAGCAGAGCGCGGAACATGGCAGGTGTCAGCCGCGGCAGAATGGTGGAACAGGGAGCAGGGCCGCCATATTAAGGCGGGACGCTGGTTGCTGTCATCAGGGCGAGCTCCTGGTGGTTACTGAAAATTCTTTGCTCGTGCGCGCCATGGTCCCACCCGCCAGTCGCACCTGTTGCCGGTGCCTGGCGCCAGTCGCGATCGCTCAGCGATGTCAGTGGGTACAAGCAGCGGCTGCCAGCCCCGATAGCCCCTGATGGCTTCTCTACCTCCCCCTGCTCCTAAGGGGCAATTTTGGCAGCAGCTGCTTGCACCTGCTGAAGGCGCCAGCCCTGCTCGCCCCAGCTGCTGGCGTAGGCCCCAATAGCTCTATGCTGTCAGCATGTAGGAGCAGCCTAGGTGGGAGCAGAGCTGCTGGCTGACTGGGGACCGGAGGCTGAGGCAGGAGGGGCTGGGCAGGGGTGGGGAGGATGGGCCTAGACCCGCCCCTGTGCCCACCTCAGCCTCGCGGCCCACAGTCCCTTTCAAGGTGCACAAATCCATGCACTGGGCCCCTAGTATTAGAATATTGGTTTACATGTTGCATCACCAAGGAATTGTTCGTGCACAAAGTATGTACTAATGAAATGGTTGATATTATTTTTCAAATTATGATTACCTTTAATTGAGCACCTTTAGTTTTCAGTAGGCAAAATTCAATTAGTTGTTTATAATGTAAGACAATGTCTATTTTCGTCTGATAAAACAGTATAGAGAAACTACATTTTTAAAAAAATTCTGTAGTGTTCCCAGGAGGAATTTTATAGAAACAGTATTTTATTGCCAGCTAGAGAATTAGAGTTCCCACAGTAAACTCCTCCTGTGGAACAGGGAAACAATACAGCTGTTCATTTTAGAATTCAATTAAGAATACGATGGACCAGACACACTCATCTACTTGAACAAAACTTTAAAAAGTTGCTGCCCTGACAGGGTTTTACGTTCTAATTGGGACGCAGGAAATAAGCAAAAATGGATAGTAGGTAAGAATATGGTGAACTGTACAAAGACAAGTGCACACAAGGGTAGTAGGAAGCACAGGGGATCTGAAATTCTCCTTTCAAGAACCGTGGCCAAGAAATGTGTTGCTGAGAAGAGAACATTTGAGCTAAGACCTGAAAAAAGTGATAACCCAAGCCATGGAGATGGGGGTGTCTGGGGGAAGCTCAGGTGGGGCCCAGGGAAGGACAGGTGAAGGCCTGAGGTGACACTGTGCTTGTGGCTTTCTGGGAGCAGCAGGGACACCAGTGTCTGTGGAGTAAATGAGAAGAGAGTGGCAGGAGATGTGCTCAGAGAAGTTCATGTAGGACCTCCTAGGTTGTAAGGAGGACGATGGCTTTTGTGTTGAGTGACATGGAGGCCCCTGAGGGTTTCGAACAGGCTATGGTCCTGATTTGGTCATGTTCCTAGCAGCCACAGACCTCTCATGTCGCTGTCCATGACTTTATTGATGACAACGTATTGGTGCCTCCTGGGTTCTAATAGTATTTCTTTCCATTGGATTACCCCACTTCCTTTATTTTTGATAAAAATGGTATAGTTTTCCTTCTCCTGCCCTTGGGCTACAGATGTCTTCAAGGTACCTTATTCATATTTATGTGTCCAGTGACAGCCAATGCAAAATCTAGATATAGTAGACATTCACCAAGTATTTGCTGTCATTCTATAACTTTTCACCTTTGTCTGAGGTGAATCTGGTAATGTAATGTCTCATAAGTGCAGAACTGGTGATATTACTGTGATTCCCATGACTGAATACAATCTCTGCATTTTTTTATTTGAAAAAAAATGCCTGTATTAATATTTGATTTTTAAAGCGTCAAATTGACGTGCCATTCCATTGATGGCCGGAAACACGTGGTTAACCATGTTGCTGTCTGGGTTTCATGGACAGACATTTGGAATAACCTATCGATTCCTTTGTAATCCACTGTGTGAACTGTAATGCGGGAGTTAGTTTTATGATTAGGATTTGAAGGCATCGAAAGGCCCCACTTACCCTAAAATATTTCCACTGTAAAGATTTCTGACTCCATACCCCTACCCAGGTTGTCATATTTATCTATAATCTAACTACCTAAGTATCCATCTATATGTCATCTATCATCTATCTATCTACCAATGAGCGGGCTTCTAACTCTGCAGACTGTGAATAACACGGTGAGCGTCCTTTCTCTGCATGAGCGTCTCCCGGATAAAGGGACTCAATCCGCTTTGGTAATTTGGAATAACAATACTCTGCCCAGGGGCTGGCTCTTCCGATTTGAAAGGACATTTCTTAACCTCTCTGGCCATGACATTTCTTTTCCATAAATGGCGCTGGCTGTGCCTCCCTATTCTTTCAGCAGCGGGAGACCATTATCCTGTGAGAATGTTCTCTCCCCTTTGACATTCTCTCTTAATTATTGCCCTCTTTTCACTAGGCAAGGCCCTTAGGAATTTCCCCGTAGTCTCGCCCTCCATTTCCTCCCTGACTTGGACTGCCACGGAGCGGATTGGGGGATTAACCCCGCAAGTCCAGCCTCATGAATCCTGGAGACAGTTGGCTCCGAATTCCAGGCATCCTTTCAGGGGGGCCGAGCCGCTGGAACAAGGCACAGGCTAGTGCCTGGGAACCAAGCTTTGCCTGGAGGCCTTCGAGGGAAAGACAATAGGAATCTCAAGGCGGAGGAGGAGGGGGCGGGAGCGTTCCTTTCTCCCACATGCTGGTCTCTCAAGACCTGCCCTTTATTTATTTCTACTGAAGAAAAGATGCCCTCCCTCCCACTCACAAAGATAGCCCTCTCTCTGCGAATCCCATCTGCGCCATTGTGCGGAGAGGCTGTAGCCAGATGGAAACAATGGCTGCGAAAGGCGGAGAACTCCCTGATGCATCCTAATGGCTGTCTGTGAACTTCAAAGCCGACCGTGTAAATTCTAACCCTTAAGCCAGCAATCCAAAACCCAAGTGTGGGCTGGAGCCGCTAACATGTAGTTGTCTAACATTTGCTGTTGTGAGATGACAAGACAGGGGGCATTTTTCATACAAATACATGTGCACACACACACATTTTAAAAACAACACGTTAGGATGCACATTCGTGTGCGACTAAATGCATCTCCTATGATTAGAGAATCCACACAATTCTAGGGAAAAGCTACCATTTTCTGCAGAAGCAGAGGTGCATACAAAACCTGTTATTAACAAGCGCCCCCCACCCCCTCCCATCGGGATGCTGGCTGAAGAGATCCATGGACTTCTGTGGAATTTGTCATCCCTATTTAAGGACTGCAATTGTGACGTCATATGTGAGGGGCCTTGAGCGAGGGGTGCACATGCTTCTGGCAGTGAAAGGGTGGAGGTTGGGAACCCCCCTCTTTCTTTGAGAATAAAGGGAACAAAGAGAAATTCCTGGAGCTTTTTCAACATAATAGAAAGGTCACCGACAATAGCCCACCTATGGACGCTGATGTGTGACATTTAAACTGAATTCCAGGGAGCCATGGGAAGCTTTAAAAAGAACGGGTTGCCGTCAAGATAATTCTGTTTCCCCGATCATTTCCGCGTGGAGAAAATTAATGTACCAGTTCCTTTCAGTTCTCAGATGTTCGTGAAAAATGCACACATTCGCTGAGAATGTGAACAGAGAATAGAATGTCTGTTACTGATATGGAAGCCACCACGTTATAAAGAATAAATAATATCTTTTTAAATTGGCCTGTGCTGTCTAACCTGGGGAAATAGTCTTATTTTCTTATTTTTCATTTTCTTTTTAATTTCTATTTATTGATTTGAGAGAGAAAGAAGAAGGGGGTGGGGAGAGAGAGAATGAATTGTTTATGCATTTAGTGGTTGCTTCTGACCAGAGATTGAACCCACAGCCTTGGGGTGTTGGGTCAATGCTTTAACCACCTGAGCTGCCCGGCCAGGGCCTGGGGAAATATTCTTTAGGAGGTATTTTCAGTTGCTATGTTTTGGTGGAAGAAAAATTGATGTGTTTATGTAACAGGAGCTTTATGTACTTGTTGCCAAAACTACTCGTTAAAAACCCGAAGTTATTTAGAAAATTGTTCTATTTTTGTTTATGTACAAGACACACTCCGCTGGGCCGATGTGGTTGGAAGAGGGGAAGCGGGTGACTGCACTGCTTGTGCGGGGCTGCCCACCTAAACCGCATGCAACAGGGGGTTCTGGCTGAGTTGACACAGAAGCTCAGGGGAAAATTTTTCCCCAAAGACCTTTGCCGAGGACTTAGCAGAGACATGTGAGAGCAGACACCTGAGCCACATGAGGCGCGTGGCACAGGCCTCTGAATGCTGTAGAAATGGATGGACCTCATCTCTCGGGTTAGGCCTTTCAGCAGACACGCCCAAAGGGTAAATCCTGCCAATCATGACCACACCACACCACACCACACCAGGCGCCGATGGCTGGTCTGGAAAGAGGCACGTGGCACCAATCTAGCCAGAAAGACCTGCACAGTGTTCTGCTGACAAACTCCCTTGGAGAGGTCTGCAGGCTCCGGAGAAGACGCCTTTAGCAGGCAATGCGTCATGTCTAGATCCGATGTCTACATTGTGGCCACGGCGCTGTGCCCTGGAAGGTGCTCATCTGGGTGGAGGCTGAGGTCCTCCACAGCTGGCGAAGGACGGGTTCTCGGGGAGAGCGTGGAGCTGCAGAAGGAAGCAAGCAGGAAACCGTCTACATCTGGGCATCTTGGTGGGTGAGAAAACACAGCTCTCACTTGTCCAGACAGCCAAGCGTAGGTGCTCGCAGCTGTAGGCCTCCTAACTGATGAGGTGTTTACAGATATGTCTGAAGGAGCTGGAACTTCAGGGAAAGACAGGCTGAGTGACGAGGGGGAAATAACGAGGAAGGATAAGTCCAGACTGAGCAGCAAGTCCTGGCCGCTGGATGAGACAGACCTTCTGGTCCAAGGTGAGTTGAGGTGTCATGTTCTCCTTCCCTGCTCATCCCCATCACTGATACAGCTCCCGCTGAAATGGCGGGTCCTCTGAGAAAGAGGGGCCTATGGTAACGTAATGGGATTCAAAATAACACAACAGCATAGTGCATCATATAGTGCAGTGGTAGAATGGAACATTCTAGTCTGCTAATATGTGTTGTGGCGTGCCATAGAAAGTTCAAACATGAAGAGAGTTAGCTAATCCAGAGAGGTACCTGCCATGTGGACAATGAGTCATGGCTAGCATATTGTATGAATTACATATTACTGTGTAACAAACCACCCCCAAATTTAATGGCTTAACATAGCAACCAGGATGACTCATGACTCTCATGCTTATACGTTTTTTTCAACATTGTGCTGAAAGATTTTGTGTATAACAGTTTTTTCAAATAGTGAAGGATTTATTAAGCATTGAATACATGTTTCTTATTGTTGTTAAAAGTGATTCAGGGTGTCCTATTTATTCATATATTTTTTTTTAATAGGACAAGTGTTGAGAGATGGCTTTTAGAAAGAACCTTCAGTCAGTTTTATGTTTTGTATTTAATTAAATACTGCTTCAGTTCTAGGCATAGAGTTTATGAGTGTGGACTGTTATGTATGAAAATTATACGGTGGGAACACATTTGCATTAGACTACGGATTCAGATGGCCAATGGATGGATAGACGACACGTACATGGATATACGTTCATCTCTGCAAATCCCTGGGACGGTGGCAGAAGAGGGTCACCAAGCATTTAAACCTCCTTTAGGGGCTGAGATGGTCCCCAAAGAAAATTGCCTGTGTGACTAAGTAGAGCCCATACGTGAGGCCGGTTGCCCAGGTCTGAGAAAGATGAGTGGGGTGGCCCAGAGGGATGGAGAAGAAAGGCCTCCACTCTGGCAGAAGGTTCAAGAGCTGGGACTTCCAGTCTTGCTTCAGGTGGTACCAGGACATTCCATTGTGTGGGTCAATCTGCTGGCAGCCATTGGGAACACTTCCTCTGTGATGAACTCATACAGCCCCTCATCCACGTGTGACCCTAGACCTGGGAATTGTTTGCTAGGAAGAAAGTTAAAGGACCTTTAGTGTTTTGAAATTCAAATTAAAGTCACCAATATTCCAAATATACCCAAAAGGTATGAAAAATGTCTAAGATATAAGGCACAAGAGACATCTCTTTACAATGAAACTTGCTCTTGTCTTTCTCTGTTCCCGTTTTTCTAAACTTATCCGTATTTTAAATTAGTCTCTAACTTTTACCCCCAAAGTTGAGTCACCCTTGCTCATTCAGATGTACATTCCTCACACCTGATGTGGCCCATTTCAATCTTGCTATTAGTATATCGGCATTTATTTTCTCTGAATGTGTTGCTTTTAGGCAATTCCACTAATTTAAAGACTGCGGAAGATTTGTTACATTACACAGATGTTTATATTTGCTGTGAGGCACTACTAGAGGAAACATTTTATTTATACCTTTCATCGTTCTTTAGTTCCATTTGCTATTTTTTATTCGACTGCTTGGGGTCTTAATTATGAAGTCCTTCTAAATGTGAATTGTGCAGCATTAGGCATTATTCCATTTTCGCGCTCTCTTACTCTCCTCAAGGAAATAATTCACACTGGATTGCATTCTAGGATATTAAATTATAAAAGGTTTCTGAGGGTTCACACTTCCTCTTTTTCTTATTATCTTTGACATGAGTCCCCTGTAACGGAATAAATGTAGTCTGAAAAGGTAAGAGAAATTATAGGTTCACAGTCCCTTAATTGCCTACCAAATCCAACAAGTGCTGAAAATTGGCAAATTTTTCGTAATTCATCTGGCAGCATCCTGACCTGTTCTGAGCTCATTCAGTGGGAAAAGCAAACCTGAGATGACACGAGGCTATTTCTGATCTTGTTATTCCTCTCACTGAGTATAAATACTTAGGTTTCATTGAGGAAACATTATGATGTTTTGTCAGGGCCAGCCTGACAGGTTGAGCCGGGCTGAGGTAGGGAGGTGGGAAATGAGAAAAGAAAGAAAGACAGGAAAGCGGGGTCGGGAGGACTCCAGTTCTTGAGGAACTGAAACAACTTTATTAGCCACACAATCCTATTTATACACAACACACTGAATAGGAGGTCTGTCAAGACGAATGTATTCTTTGTTCCTCTTAATCTCTAAGGGAGGGACAGAACAGAAGGATGAGTTCTCAGTACAGCAAATCTCAGTAAATAGTTACAGACTTCTTGGTAAGCTATGAAAGGCTGTTCTCATTCTACAAAGGTTGCTCTCATTCTACTGATAACCGCCATCCAAGCAAGTCTGGGAAAACTGTGTGGGTAAGGGTCCCAGCCTTGCTAGCCCCTTCAGGTGCAAGGACCATGTCAACTTACATCTGGCCCCCAACAGATCCCTCTTCTTTGTTTTTTAGGCGAAGTTCATGTTTCAGTGTCCGACAGTTCCTTATGTGTACATGTCAGCAGTTCTGGATGGTGGACAAATGGTGGCAATGCAGGTTCGACCCTCTCTGGTTTGGTCCTGGGCAACCTGCAGCGACGCACAGCTGCTGACTGCTAGCATGATACGGTGTCTTCACCATCTTTATTTCTGGACTGCTTCTCTTCTTGTTGTCTCACGGGGCCACTGCTATTCTGTGGCTGGAGCAGTCCTGATAATTCCTCTCTGTTGCAGGAATAATCTACATGGTCTTGGAGTTGTTTTCTGAAAATACACAAACGTATTCTTGACCAAAGGTTAATAATTATTCTTGCTCAAATGAATTTCCTTTGGCTTATTTTGACACCATGTATGTTTTTTCATGGGTGTCTTGCTGTTAGCATTACAAATGAAAGTTAATTTTCAAGTAAAAATTTTAAAATAATTAAGGAATTTACTTAACAGGTTATTATTCACTTAAAAGGTAATTATTCCACTATGGTTATTATTCCACTATCCCCCTTTTTTGTTTTTTAATATTAGGAGGTTTTAGGAAATTTTATAATGCAGTCTAGATAACTTTAAAATTTAATTTCTTAGCATAAAAATATGACTGCTTTAGGTTCATTGTATGTGAAGCAATTTTTCCATGAAATGAAAATTTTTGTTAATACTTCTTGAGCCAATTTTAATTAATCTGAAAACTTGACTATTATTTTACTGTCAAATTTAATACTTTAATAACAATCTTAGTTTACACTGTAAATATTAATGGAAAGGATTATTTTGCATCCTAGAGAAGGCCCTGAGCATTCCTGGTGTTAAGCTGGATTTAGATATAGGGTAGCTGTGGTTAGCTAAGTCTCTGTTTTCTGGGTATCAATCTCGGCTAGGCTAAGTCTCTTTCTGTTATCTGGGTCCCGATCTGAGCTGGGCATGGGAAGCAGGAAGCAGCCATGGGGGCAGGAGACCTCCCTCAGAAGGGGCGAGTGTTCAAGCTCCTGCATAATTGGGGGGGGTGAGGATCTGCTCCCCACCTCTGTTGGCCCTCAAGTTCTTTCCTTAGGCTCCCTGTGACTGTGCCTGTCTTAGGTCGTTCCTCCCTGAGGAATCTTACCGGTCATTGACTAACCAGCCATCCTCTGGGGCCAAGCAGGGTGATGTGAGGTTTAGTTCTGTCTCCTTGGTAGCGTATGCCCCTGTGGCCTCCATGCCCAGTAACTGCCTTTGGATCCCCTTTCCTGCTGGCGGGGCCCCGGTATTGATCATGGGGAACCCAGGTTTCTTCTCCAGAGAGGGCCCAGCTTACACTATTGGGCGAGAGACAGATCTAAGGTACCAGCCACCATGAGGCTTCAACCTCAGTATGAACAGAGAGCTGAGGTAACAGCTATGGGCAATTGGAAGAGGGACCCCCTTGGCAAAAAGGGCAAGAGCGGTCAATACAGAATGCTTAAGTGCCTTCCCAGCGGGCCCTCCACACAGTGGAAGGGATTAAAATCTTTTATGTTCTTATTAAAGTGCTACCAAATATTTAAAGAATTAGTTTGTAAGTTTGTTTGGGATAAATGTACAATATGCTGTTGTAAAATATTAAAAATTATTAGTGAGCTTATGTAGAAAAATATCATGTAAGGATATTTTTAGCTCTAGGCTATGGCAATTCAATATTAAACTGGCTGTCAATTTCTTTTTGTATAGACAAGCTCTTAGTTATATTTTCTGTACCTCTCCCAGGAGCAAGTAGTGACAGTCCCCTACTTTCTTGCCCCACCCATGCTCCTAATGGATACTACATTAGGCAGGGGATCAGCCCATGTAAGGGTTCTTACCCATGAAGGGTCAGGAGCATAAGTCTGAAATACTTCCACATTTGCCCTAGGTAATATTACCGTTCAGATGATCACTGCTAGCATGGCAAGAAAGACATTCTCAGACATCAGGAATCTTCTTTACCATGCCCCAGGTGGTCTTCCGGCTGTTTGTTATCTGGCTCGTCCTTCTCCTGCTGGGTTATACTTGGAGAACTTCAATTAAAAAAAAAAACTTTTTCTTTTACACTAAGTAATTTACAGGTTACTTCTTGGATGTGGATTGATAGTGCCGTAAGGCTATGTATATCAAGTCAAAGTTATTAAATATTTATGGTGATTGTACTAATTTTTAGATTTGGTATTTTAACAGCAAATTATTAGATTATCTTATAAATATTAGTGGAAGATACTTCAAAATTTTAAGATTTCTTCTTTTTATTAAATTTAAGATAATATTTTTAAACAATATTCCCTTTTGGCTTATTTGTATATACAGAGGTATTATGGGAAGTCTTTAGTAACTTTTTTTTTTTGAAGAATTTACTTTACTAGGATTTAATTGCTTATAAAGATACTGGCTTCTTAGGTAGGTACTTTTATTAATAAAGTTAGTAAATTTAGTAAAGTTTTATGTCTGATTTACGAGGTGTAAACGCTGCCTATCTCTAGCCTAATTTAAAATGTAGCAGCAAGGAGCTTTTGTTATTTTAAAATACATCTTAAAATTCTATTGCTGTATTTTAAGAAACATTAACTAAAATAACTTGTTTTGCCCTTTCTTAGAGGCAAAAACTTAAAATATATTTATTAACTTTTATTTGATAAAGCTTTCCATGTGATTTCAAGTATATTGAATTGGCTTTATTAAAAAATCTTTTAAGAAGAGAGAAAAAAAATTTGAAAACATTTCAGGGCCCGTGAAATATCCCAAAGTCATTTCTTGGTTATAGTTTTGAAATTTAACTTGAAAGACTATTAAATATATATGTGTATATATGATTTAAAGATTATACACTTTTTATAATTATTAAGAGATATCAATTAAATTAAAACTGATCTTAGTATTTAAAAATTTTGGTTGGGATTATAGAATTTATCCTCTTTTTTTAATTAGATAAATGTTGAGATTTTATTATAATTATATGATTTCTCCTAATTTATTTAACCAGAACTTTAAACTCTTAGCTGGCAAGTTAAATATTTAGCATTTCTCAATCAGTAACATTTTTAAGAATAAACTTCAAAAATACAAGATATAATTAATAGATTAAATTCTGTCCTCTAAATTTTTTCGTGAGGGAAATTTAGATTAATATTTTAGCATTTTGTTATTTCAGAATATCTAATTTAATTTAGCAAACTTCTAAAGCCTTGGGCTGCCATTGACTGGAGCCAGGTAACCATTAAAATGCAAATTAGTTACATTCTTTCTACCAAGGATGGGAAACTGGGAAGCAAGCCTCCCTTTAGAAGTTGCCACTGGTAGGAAATTTTTGGTCTACCTGCTTGTTCTGTTGGGGGAAGGGAGGCTAGCCCTTCCTCCATTAGAAATTGCCTTGGGAAGTTAGCCTTAATTAAAGGGTGTAGCCATCTTTTACCTGGACTACTTAGATTTTTATAATTAATATATTTCAATAATTCTTGAGATTCAAATCCAATGTATTATTTTAAGGCATATTCTTTAGCTAATTCTTGTAATAGAGATAATTTTACTGAATTTCCTTTTTGGCCTTGAAGTTAACCTTTTAACACCCTTCATTAGCATTTAAAAACTGTTCTTTATTATGGAAATGCCAATCCTGCTGCTAACAGTGGTGGGCAAACTTTTTGACTTGAGGGCCACAATGGGTCCTTAAACTGGACCAGAGGGCTGGAACAGAAGCATGGATGGAGTGTTTGTGTGAACTAATATAAATTCAAAGTAAACATCATTACATAAAAGGGTACGGTCTTTTTTTTTTTAGTTTTATTCATTTCAAATGGGCCGGATCCGGCCTGCGGGCTGTAGTTTGCCCATGGCTGCTCTAGATTCTAACTGGCCCATGCTTTACTCCCAATGATCAACAAATTGCCCCTCCATTACCTTAACGAGTGCACTCTTTATCTGGAGGCATTCCTCACCATCGTCTCTCCAAGCCCGAGGGAGTTCCTCATCGTCTGCTTCCCAAATCCTCAGTCCCTGTTCGGGTGCCAGTTTGTCAGGGCCAACCTGACAGGTTGAGGCGGGCTGAGGTAGGGAGGTGGGAAATGAGAAAAGAAAGAAAGACAGGAAAGCGGGGTCGGGAGGACTCCAGTTCTTGAGGAACTGAAACAACTTTATTAGCCACACAATCCTATTTATACACAACACACTGAATAGGAGGTCTGTCAAGACGAATGTATTCTTTGTTCCTCTTAATCTCTAAGGGAGGGACAGAACAGAAGGATGAGTTCTCAGTACAGCATATCTCAGTAAATAGTTACAGACTTCTTGGTAAGCTATGAAAGGCTGTTCTCATTCTACAACAGTTGCTCTTATTCTACTGATAACCGCCATCCAAACAAGTCTGGGAAAACTGTGTGGGTAAGGGTCCCAGCCTTGCTAGCCCCTTCAGGTGCAAGGACCCTGCCAGCTTACATCTGGCCCCAACAATGTTTGCTTATGGGGTATTGTCCAGCTCCTGCCGGGAGTTAACTATATCTATAATAGGGAAAAATATATTAATAGATAGTATATAAAATATACATTTCAGCAATTTCTAAAATCTCACAACTTCTAAATTCCAAAACACACCTGGTCCCAATTTTCAAAAAAGTAAAAAAAATTAAATATGACTCTCATACAAAGGTAACAGGTCAAAGATTTTATTTAACTCATCGATTGACTAGAAAGCCAGTGAGATGTAAAGCTAGTTCAAAGGAGAATTTGGGAAATATTAATTTATTTAGTCAGGCAGTCAGAGAGATGCTGAAATAAATTTATGTGACTAGATATAAAAAATGGTTCATGGCTTACATAATAAAAAAAACCTGCTACTTTTGCATGCAACAGGATTCTACAAATTACCATGTAATTTCAAAGTAGCTGAACTCTGATGTAAAATATTCAATAAGAAGGTCAAATATGGGTGTATTCTCCTAGATATTTATATATTCCTTATATAATGACACCGAGAGAACATGTAGTTATCTTAAGCTTTATTTCCAAGACTTCACTATACTTTCTCAACTTCCCCCTACCCCTACCATGGCCATAAACAATCTCCAAAATTTATTCTTGATAACAACAACACAAAGACTAGCCTCATTTAATTTGCCCAGATTCTTTACACTGGGGCAAGATGAACAGTACATTAACATATAAGCCGGCTCAAGCATACAGTATTTTGCAAACTAAGACGGGAAAACGAAGTTCTATAGACATTTTCTAAAGGAGTCTTGGCTTGGATTTGTAAAGGCCTCTGTTACTTGTTCTTCTATCTGGGGTCTAGAAAAGCAAGGCCAAGACTCTTCCGTCATGAAATGTCACAGTCATCGGGGTGAAATCCTGTGTCGTAGGCATTCTCCACGTTTTGTAAAGCGCTGGCTGCCCAGCAATGGCTTTCCTCATCACTGTGAGGCCGGAACCTTCTGAGCAATAGAACAGGTTCCAGACCAACTTTTTGGGAATAGGTTGGTAGGCATTGGCTCCACATGTCAAGTAGAATTTTTATTCTTTAGTGGTGAGCTTGTTACATCATCTCCAATAAAAATTAACCTCAAATACGACACTCTAGATATGGTCAGGGTTGTACATGAAATTGATAATATTATACCCTAGTATGAAGGAAGGCAGACTCTCACTGAATAAATGAAATAACCATATTTTCTTTAGATGTGAACAAATAAACATTTGAATTCTGAAGAATTAATAAAAATCATTACCAAATGTTTTATTTCGATCTGCAGTAGCGTGTCCTACTAATTTGAAAGCCAGAGATAGATTTATTTGTAAAAAGAGCATTCTCAGATACTGATTAAAAAATAGAACACTAAACATAATCCTCAATATATTCCAAAATAAGTAACTACAATTAAATTTCTCTCATTGGTTCATTTAGTCTGATGTAATTAAATTTTGTTTTACTTTCATGAAATTGTTTGCTTCTGCAGTAAAAGAGTGTTTTGCAAATCCTGCCTCTGACTCCAGGAATAATTAGTTGTCTAAGTCAGTGATTTTCAACCCGTGTGCCACAGGAATTTTTAAAACATGCAATACCTGACCATTTAAGTCAGGGGCACTGACCTCTTTTCCCTCAGATTGTCAAATTAAAAAAGAAAAGGATAACAACCAACACTACAATAGCCATCCAGTGTGTGAATCAAAATTATACTCATCTTTCTGCCAGCTTGGCGAAGCACATTTCTTTTTGGTGTACTGAAGAGTTTTGGTAATTGGTTTATGTGTGCCACGAAACCATGAAGGTTGACATCGCTGGTCTGTCATGTGATTTTTAAGCTCTGAAGCTCTGAGTGAGTTTTGTCTTGAAATCTCTGGTATTGACTTTCCCATGAGCTGCTGAGACCCCCTTCGATGAAGACACAAATTCATGTCTGCCGCTCACAGCAGTCTCAGGCAAGCATCAGGGTAGAGCAGAATCCACTGATGTGGCTAAATGCTGTGATATTCTCTATTATAATAAAATCCATAAATCTTTCATGAGACTTGACCAGTGTTGCTCCTGCGGGCAGGAATATGTAATGGACATTGAGAATTAACACATTTCTAGGGCCTGTCAGTCAGGTCTGCAAAGCAGTGGTAAGTCTTACGGGGCTCTAGTATCACCGGGAGGGCTTCATTACAAGTCAGATGATTGGGCTCCACCCTAGAATTCCTCATTCAGTGAGTCTGATAAGGTCCCAGGTAGTGTTGATGTTGCAAAGTGGGGACCACACTTTGACAAACATTGTTGTAAAGGGCATAACCTCCGAGACAATTGTATGAATAAGATTTAGCCTATGCACATCTATCCTTTGACTTGATGACTTATCGAGTGTTGAGCTCATTGAGAAATTGAGCTAATTAAGAAAAATGGAGTATACCAAACACTCCCTCTCATTTATCTTTTTATAAGGCAAAAAGACATATTTCAGAGTTAGCTGTAGATTTAAAAAAAACATATTTCAAAATATTCTTTAAAATGTAGGCTCTGATCTTCAGAAAGCAAAATCAAGAGTTGTTAGAAGAGATTTTCACCTGGCTAACATAAGATGCATGGATTCGTGAGATAAAATACCTGCTACGCATTTAATCAAGGTAGCATTACAGTGTTTGAAAAGGAACATGGTAGAAGGTGGCATGGCAGCAGGGAATGTGGTGGACATGCAGATGCGCTGCCTAGGGTCCTGCTCTTGGAGGACCTGCCAACAGCACTCAGCTCCCTGGGGATTTTTCGGGGTAGGAGAGCGCTGCCCTGTCTGAGCACACTCTTTCCCCAGGCGGCCTATGTCCAGTGATCCCTGGGGTAAAGGCCTGGCCATTTTTGACCCAACTCTACACGCTCTAAAGAGCCACAGGTGCTCCAGAGCCACTGCGGGGGTCACAGAGCTGTGGGGCCAGCAACCTGCGTGCCTTCTGCCATCGTCTGCTCTGCTTCCTCCCTGCTCCTCTCCTCTTGCCCCTGCTGATCCCTGAGGTCACACCGTCTCTACCTCACCTCATGCAGAACCCAGCCTCTGACGGTAGACTTTCACAAGGGAGTCAACTTTGTCCTTTTCTGAAAACACTAATTAAAAACATGTAGCGCAACACAAAGCACAGACAATTATTCTGCTGAGTCTGAAATTCTATTTGGGCAGATTATTCAGGGGTAAAGAGTAACTGCTGACTAGCCATTGTTAAGACTAAATATTTCAAGAATAGTTGTCATTTTAATAGACAGAAAGTCAAGTTTCTAGTTTATGTTAATACAATATTTGACAATAAAGGGTTCTCATACTCTTTAATAAATTAACTTAGGAATAAGCTCATCAAAACTAAGCAAACTGCCAATGTTAACGTACTTCATTACACTTTTTCAGACTCAGGTATAATAAACCAAAGTAAATCAAACATCTTCTCTGGCCAGTGTGGCTCACTTATTTGGAGCGTGGTCTCATACACCAGGAGACAACCAACCTCTCTCAATCTCTCTCTCTCTCTCTCTCTCTCTCTCTCTCTC